>NW_027491329.1:1060000-1560107 GCF_021521415.1 Bidens hawaiensis
AGGTAGTGAGTATTGCTTATCTGCCGAAGATTAGGAAGATTGCGGTAAGAAGAACATATGGCGTGCAATATTTTGAAAGCCTATGTGAACTGAAGTCTTTACCGTGGATGGATGTGGTGGACATACTGGAAAAAGAACTATTGAATTGTCCTAAACGTGGACCGGTGAAGGAAATCTTGGAGTTCATTAAACGTTAAGCTAAATGCATATTCCGAAGTTGGACTCCTCAAACTCCGTTTCTCCATGTGTCAAAAGTGAAGAAAGATCCAGAAACGGATGATTTTGTGAAGACGTGGAGATATAAACAACCTGAAACTCTAAAAGTGATTCCATTGTACTCGATGGAACAAGACTTTCATGTATATTTCAGATGGTGGTACTATGATGAAAATCGGGGTGAAGCTCAAATTGTATTAAACCGTGACAGAGTTTGGAATGTTATCGATGTGATGGATCCAATGTGGTTGGTCAATTGCTCAGAAAAAGACATAGAGACGTTGCATAAATACATGATTCAAGTATCACGTGATAAATTTCATGCGTCTGCTATGCAATACCAGAAGGTGACCAAGATCTGTCATAAGTATAAGATTCATTCTGGAGAAGTTTGGAAGAGTAAGTGGTTTGAGTTTGGTGATGTGGAAGCACAAAAGGAGAAGGAAAGAGAGGAGGAGATAAAAGAGAAGATGAGGATTGCTGCACTGAAAATATTTAAATACAAAGGTGTTGGAGTATCGATTCCCACAAATCAGAAACCCTCGACTAAATGTTCATGGGAAGATATGAGGAGGGAATATCGAGAAAAAGTGTTTGGGATGAAAGATTGAAGATCGAAGACCTAGAAACATCCAAGGGGGAGTTTGTTAGAGCATATTGTCTATTGCTAGGGTCTTAGATATATTAGATATGATTGTATAGGGCTTAAAATGTCAAATGTATTGTATTCAACGCATAAGTACACAAGAGCGCATATCTTATGTGGCATATATGTTATACGCCGTATAACATATACGGCCTTGTGGTTCTTCATGTTGTTTCCTATATAAAGGGGACTTATGCGTTGATAGGTACACTTTTGGTCATTGTCAAAGTGAGAGAGTAGAGAGAGAAAGTGTGCAAAGTGACATATCTTGTAATATTCAATGTTATATATGAAAATGATCTTAATGTTTACTTGTGTGTATTCAATCCCATTGGATTCCGCACTTTGAGATTCAAGCTGTAACATTCAGAGATCCTAATTGTAATCTACATCAAGATAACAGGTCATTTCACCCCCTTTTGGGCCCATTTGGCCCAATTTTCTCGTTTTACATGCTCCGAACGTGAAATGCCGAGTCCAAATTTATTTTGGGTTTAGTTTTTGGTGGGAAAAACATACCGAGTACGAAAAACAGCGCGAAAACGAGTGTTTTTCGGCTATTTTTGTATAAATTTATAAAAACATACTATATATTTGTAAAAATAGAAAATATTTTCACAGATTGCTTAAAACATTCTCACTAAGTCTAATTTAGTTCAGCAGATTCGAGGTCTGATCAACAGACTCTTAGGTCTGACTTAACCTTAGTAGAGTTATAGTCGTTTTAGGAAAGTACTATGTATTTACATATGATGTTTGGTATGTCACGCTTTGGCCAAATATAGTCTATGTAACGCCCGTTAATTCCGGTTTCAAGAACTAAAGCTTGTAGAGTATGTATAACTCTCAGGACTTAACCGACGTTTCTCGGGAGCCTTTACGTCATCCTCGCTACGTTACAAGTAGCCAAATCTTGCAAATTCGAGGGACTGGGATGAAACATATTTGTATTATATCAATAAACAAAAAAATAAACCCTAGCCTAGTTGCTGCTGCGATCGGCCGATTACAGCCCCCCTCCCCTTTCATTTCTTCGACTTTTTGATCAATTCCAAGCTCCTAGAAGTAGTTCAAGGTATGTACTACAAGCTCCAACACGCTTTTTGTTCACCCCTAATCGTTTTGATGCTCAATTTTGCCGAAACTTTTCGTTGGACAGGTTTTCGGCCAAGGTGTAATTGACCCACTTCCCGTGGATAAAAATTAGAGTTTCCGGTGTAGAAAGATTTCCAGGTATGGCATTTACATCATATTAAAATTTTGTGGTCATTGGAGGTGTTTAGGTCGATCAATCGATTTTAGTTAGAAAACTAGGGTTTATCGGGTGTAGAATTGTAAATTGTTGAGTTTGATGCATTAATCGGTTGGATGACCAACCGAATCAGTTTGCATGGCCCTAGGGGAGTCTAAGGGCTGTGGGAATATTATATTTTTGATGCTCGGGGCTGTTTTGGTTAGTGCTTCGTCAATCGAGTCGGCGGTGCGCGAATTTTCGTTTAAATGTTAAAGTGAGAGTTGTAAAAAGGAACCGTCAACCCTATCAACTCGGGTTGTAGTCGTTTCGACTACTGATGTTGTGTATGCCTACTTTGTGTTTGCATGCACTGATGTTACGTGTTTGGGTTGTACGTTTGCTCGACCCTGATGTTATACGTGGATGTTATATATATATATATACTGTTATATATATAGGGATGTAATTGAAAGGATGTTTACATATTCATTTTGTATATGTATGTATGAGAATGTTTAGTTTTCGGTAATGATGATTTGATGGATGCACCCTTTTACTTTTTAAACTTTTGGTATGACTATCATAATTATTACTACTGATATTATTTATTTAAAACTTGAACTCACTCAGCTCAAGCTGACTTTGTGTGCATGTTAGTGTGAGTTTCAGGTTAGGAAGAGGATGCCTTATCGCTTGGACGTGCACGGAGTTACTTGGACGGTGAAGGGCAAACTAGAATGAAGAATGATTTATGAACATTTTATTTCAAAGGACTTATAAAAGTTATATTTAATTTGGTTTCGGGCAAAACTCTCGGGTTTCGAGAACTTGTTTCGTTTTTCGTGTTTTCTGCGAAATTGACACTCTGATATGTTCGTTTTAATGGAAGAAACCGTTTTCAAGTTTAATTATTTTCATAAGTGTTTTGTATGAATACCAACTGTGGGACCTTGTCAAGTTTAATTATTTTCTAGATAGACCTTGTCAGACCTTGTCAGACGTGCCGCCATAAACGTAAATACCAAAGTACTATGTATTTACATATGACGTTTGGTATGTCACGCTTTGGCCTAATATAGTCTATGTAACGCCCGTTAATTCCGGTTTCAAGAACTAAAGCTTGTAGAGTATGTATAACTCTCAGGACTTAACCGACGTTTCTCGGGAGCCTTTACGTCATCCTCGCTACGTTACAAGTAGTCAAATCTTGCAAATTCGAGGGACTGGGATGAAACATATTTGTATTATGTCAATAAACAAAAAAAATAAACCCTAGCCTAGTTGCTGCTGCGATCGGCCGATTACAGCCCCCCTCCCCTTTCATTTCTTTGACTTTTTGATCAATTCCAAGCTCCTAGAAGTAGTTCAAGGTATGTACTACAAGCCCCAACACTCTTTTTGTTCACCCCTATACGTTTTGATGCTCAATTTTGCCGAAACTTTTCGTTGGACAGGTTTTCGGCCAAGGTGTAATTGACCCACTTCCCGTGGATAAAAATTAGAGTTTCCGGTGTAGAAAGATTCCCAGGTATGGCATTTACATCATATTAAAATTTTGTGGTCATTGGAGGTGTTTAGGTCAGTCAATTGATTTTAGTTCGAAAACTTGGGTTTATCGGGTGTAGAATTGTAAATTGTTGAGTTTGATGCGTTAATCGGTTGGATGACCAACCGAATCAATGTGCTTGGCCCTAGGGGAGTCTAAGGGCTGTGGGAATATTATTTTTTTGATGCTCGGGGCTGTTTTGGTTAGTGCTTCGTCAATCGAGTCGGCGGTGCGCGAATTTTCGTTTAAATGTTAAAGTGAGAGTTGTAAAAAGGAACCGTCAACCCTGTCAACTCGGGTGACATAATCATGATGAATGAAAAGATTAAAATGGGAATTTGGTCCATTTGGGGCTGATTCGTTTAACAAATGGTTTTAAGGTTTATTACGCGCGTATTCGACTCGATTTGATTAGCCTTGGGCCATGTGTTGGGACTTAGGCGAAGTTGTTGGGCCTTGGGCCAAGTGTTGGGCCTTGGGCGAAGTTGTTGGGCCTTGGGCCAAGTTGTTGTGCGTTGGGCCAAAGCGTTGGGCTTGAACCCCCATTAGGCAAGAGTGTTCTTGCGGTCTAGTTTCGTAACGCGTTGGGTATAATTTACAGGCCCTTGCTTGTGACTGTGAACTTAGGGATTTCCCAGCTCGTTGCAGGTGTTAGATTGATTTCAGGTGAGTTCATGATGCCCCCATTTTACTTTTTTTAAATTTTGGGCTAGCATGCGCACCTAAGTGTTTTCTTACTTGAAGAAATGTTTTAAACGATTTTATATAGGCTTGCTAGTATATGGTAGGCCTTGGGATGTTATATATATATATATACATTATTTCTTGGCCTATATTTGGCGATGTTGTAGTCGTTTCGACTACTGATGTTGTGTATGCCTACTTTGTGTTTGCATGCACTGATGTTACGTGTTTGGGTTGTACGTTTGCTCGACCCTGATGTTATACGTGGATGTTATAATATATATATATATATATATTGTTATATATATAGGGATGTAATTGAAAGGATGTTTACATATACATTTTGTATATGTATGTATGAGAATGTTTTGTTTTCGGTAATGATGATTTGATGGATGCACCCTTTTACTTTTTAAACTTTTGGTATGACTATCATAATTATTACTACTGATATTATTTATTTAAAACTTGAACTCACTCAGCTCAAGCTGACTTTGTGTGCATGTTAGTGTGAGTTTCAGGTTAGGAAGAGGATGTCTTATCGCTTGGATGTGCACGGAGTTACTTGGACGGTGAAGGGCATACTAGAATGAAGAATGATTTATGAACATTTTATTTCAAAGGACTTATAAAAGTTATATTTAATTTGGTTTCGGGCAAAACTCCCGGGTTTCGGGAACTTGTTTCGTTTTTCGTGTTTTCCGTTAAATTGACACTCTGATATGTTCGTTTTAATGGAAGAAACCGTTTTCAAGTTTAATTATTTTCGTAAGTGTTTTGTATGAATACCAACTGTGGGGTTCCCGGGGTTCGGGGCCTTACAGTCTATCACGGGGCCTTACTGTCCCACGTTCATTTGGGATGTATACGAATTACTTCCCTTAGGAAAGAAGAATCTACTAATGATATCCCCCTTCCAGATACTACATGCCCATCAAAATATAGTTTTGATAACATTACTTCTTGTGGAAGCATTGTTTTTACTTTGTAAACCACTATTTGGAAAACATTTACTGTTTAACGACTATACCCTTAACTAGGTTCTAATAATTATATAGAAAAGTAACTTAAACATAATCCTACCATAGTCAGCTACTCGAGAATAAGAACTAGGAAAATCGGCAGTGTCTTAACTCGTGCTTCATTCAACAGCACAACAGATCGTATAACGTCTCGGCACCTCGTTTCTTTGGGAAATCAAGCCCTCAGAACCTCGGAACATCTTGGCACGCACTCCTAGGTTAACTAAGTAAGAATGAGAGTGAAATGGGATGAATTGGGCTTGAACCCTTAGCTTCCTTTTTATACTTGAGTTTGGCAGACCATCGCATAGCGCGATGGGCCTTCCCCTATGGCCATCCCGTAGCATGACGCCGCAATTGAACAGAACGTGCCACGTGTTAATACGTGGTTGGACACATGTTTCAAACTACTTAACCTGGTCATCGCATAGCGCGATGGACCAGTTGGGTTGGTGGTCGCGTAGCGCGGCGCCCCCCATTTTCTTTATTTGCTAAACGCTCTGTCGTGTAGCGTGATGGTGCTACCAGCAGACCATCGCGTAGCGCGATGAGTCTTAGAATTCAAAATTTAAATTTTAAATTTGACATTTTTAGCCCAAAATTTGACGGGGTATCCACGGTGTAATTCTTCTCGTGAACCATCAACTGTCTTGAAGCATAAGCAATAACCTTCTTTTCTTGCATCTAAACGCACCCCATACCTGTTGTGAAGCATCACATTATACAGTAATCTTACCCTTCGGGTAAGGCTAATATAGGCGCATTTGTCAATTTCTGCTTCAAATTTTGAAACGCTTCTTCTTGTTTTGGTCCCCATTCAACCTTAACAGATTTTCGAGTAAGTGAGGTTAATGGAACTGCTATTCTTTAGAAATTCTGAATAAATCTTCTATAGTAACCAGCCAATCCGAGAAAACTTCTAACTCGTGTTGGGGTCTTGGGTTTCTCCCATTTTGTAATAGTTTCAATCTTGGCCGGATCAACTTGAATTCCTTTCTCGTTTACGATGTGTCCAAGGAATTGCACTTCAGACAACCAGAATTCACACTTCGAGAATTTTGCATATAGTTTCTCCTTCCTCAACGTTTCAAGTATGGTTATTAAATAGGCTTGATGATCTTCCTTCGTCTTTAAGTAGATAAGTATGACATTAATAAAAACTATAATAAACTTATCCAAGTAGGGCTTGCAGACTCGGTTCATCATGTCCATAAATGCTGTTGGAGCATTAGTGAGTCCAAAAGGCATAACAGTGAACTCATAATGTCCGTATCGAGTTCGGAATGCTGTTTTTGATATATCATCTTCTTGCACCTTCAACTGATGATACCCGAATCTCAGATCAATCTTAGAAAAATAATTTTCCCCTTAAAGTTGATTAAAAAGATCATCAATCCTTGGAAGTGGATATCGATTCTTGATCATAACTTTGTTCAATTCTCGGTAGTCAATACACATTCTCATCGACCCATCCTTTTTCTTGACAAACAAAATTGGAGCTCCCCCAAGGTGAAGAACTTGGTCGAATAAGTCTTTTCTCCAATAGTTCATCTAATTGCTTTTTCAGTTCTTTCATTTCAGTCGGTTCCAGTCTATAGGAAGACTTTGCAACCGGAGCTGTTCCTGGAATTAAGTCTATTCTAAATTCAACTTCTCGATCAGGTCGGATTTCAGGTAGTTTATCGGGAAATACGTCCTTAAATTCTGAAACAATCGGAACTTCGTCCATCTTCTTAGGTTCAGGTTCTTTAATTACGTACGCCATGAATGCTAAGCAACCTTTTCCTAAGCAATGACTCGCCTTGATTTTGTAAATGATTCCAATTCTGCCAGCTTCTTTGTCACCAGCTATTCGAATGATTTTCTTATTCAGAGTTAGTATGTCTATAGCTTTTTCATTATAGAGGATTCGAGCTTGGTTAGCGGCTAGCCAATTCATTCCTAGTACCACATCAAATCCTGCTAATTCCATAGGTAATAACTATACTGGCAACTCATATCTACCTAAGGAAATATAACTATTTAATACTTCAGATATGTGGATTAAATTTCCATTAGCTGTTTCTACTTCATAATGATTACTTAACTTAGCTCGATGTTCGTTCAATAGACTACAAAACTTATTATCTATAAAACTCTTATTGTCTCCAGAATCAAACAATACTCTAGCATAAACATTATTAATAGGAAACGTACCAGCAATCACATTTGGCAATTCTCCTGCCTTTTGGGTGTTTAGCATAAATGCACCGGCGTTTCCCTTTTTCCTGTCATTCCTGGCACCGCTTCCACCGGCGCCACCTACTACCGGTTTCCTCTTAGTGCATTCATCCCTAAAATGACCTTTCTCTCCACAATCGAAACAAACAATCAACTTTTTCCTGTAGTCCTCCTCTTTATGACCCGGTCTTTTACATAATTTGCATCTAGAATACAGGTCAAACTTGCGAACATCCACCTTTGGTGTTGGCTTTAGACATCTCCCCTCATGCCTTTTACCACAATTTTTACACAATGGTCAATTAAACACAGTCGACCCTTCTCTACCTTTCTCAAACCTCTTCTTACCATCACTCTCTGTCTCTCTCTCTCTTCTTCTCAGCCACATTCTTTCTTTCCTCGTCTCAGTTTCTTATCATACTATCAATCAAATAACCGACTAATTCAATGGCATATTCAGTTGTTGCGGGCAAGTGTGATCTCATGTGATCACGAATCTCCTTAGGCAATCCATAGATATACCAGGTCACTTTGTTGTATTCTGGAATGACCAAATGGGGTACAAGTCTGCAATACTCAAGGAACTTGGTGTTATATTCCTGGAGATTCGTGCCAATAACCTTGTGATTCCAAAGCTTTGTCTGAATCTGATAAATTTCGTGGACTGGGCAGAATTTTTGCTTATTCAATTATTTAAAAGTGTTCCACTCAAGATTATACAAATTATCCCTACCTTTCATCTCTATCAGAGTGTTCCACCATTCCAGTGCTTCTCCCTTAAACATCTGGGATGAATACTGAATGCTCTTTTCCTTGGTACATTTGCTAATTATAACAATAGACTACATATCTTCCAGCCAGCGGAGTGTAACGATCGCTCCTTTATCATCATAAAATTCCTTTCGCTTGTACACATGGAAATCTTTAAACGTACAATCAGTGTTGACCTTGATTCTTTTCACTTTGGTTGGTACATGATCAGCAGTCGAGCTCTCATAGCCCTCGTCTTTCTTTTTTTTTTCATCTTTTTTTATCTTTGATTCTTATCTTTTCGAATGAACAGTTACACTACGGCTCAGTTGTACTTGTTTCATTAATTTTTCCAAACTTTTAGAGTTTGTCGTGTGATCTTGAACCATTTTTGTTAGAGGAGTAAGAGCTTCTTTGATCAGTGGCGTAACTGCTTTTATCATCTCGCGGATACCCCCAACATATTCTTCTGGTATTGATTTATTATTAATTTCAGGAGTTTTGGCTTTATCAGCTTGACTCCCTTGGCTTTCGTTTCTTTGATCAAACATTCCGTAATTCAGCAAAATATACAAATTCAAAACATAGTACACACAATCTTTTATTTCTTTGACAAACATATTACAGAGGGACGGAAAAATAAAACATGCTTAAACAACAACATTTTTATATATTCCTGATCCCTAGACCATTTCTTGACAAGACTTTTCATCTTATCGCATTTCTTTATAATTTTGTCGCCTATCCTTTTGTCTTCTTAACCTTCTCATTCCTCAGCTCGTCCATCACCGAGTTGGGTTAATTTGGATACCCCACTGGTGCGGATGCAGATGGAAAAAGATAAGCAGTTTCCCTCGAGTATTGGTGAGGATTCGCCACGTAGGCTTGCATCTCTTCGTCGACAATGTTTGTACTATAAAATTCCTCAACAAGACGGGCTTCTTCCCGTATTTCGTTTGTCTGTTCAGATATCGTAGGTACGGAACCTCGGTATGGTGGAAAGTTAGGAACCTTAGAATAATTAATTGGCCCATGACTGGGTCCTGCTATAGTGTGTTGGTTTTGATAATCTGGTGGCGATGACCCAAAGTGCCACATATTCAGGTTGGAGTGACAGTCCATCCAAGTAGATGATTCGGTGCTAGTTTCATGTTTAATTCTACTTTGAACCTCCATGTCCCTAGAAGGATAGTAGGTTGGAGTGTCAGTCAGCGGAATACCTTCCGAAGTGTCGCTCGATATTTCTATCGGCATTTCCTGAAGCATACATCAGCCGGCTTCCATAAGCCAAATATAGATCTATTTGATCAACTGGATACATTTGGTTCATTGGGTTTGTCGGTATAGAATTCATCGGGTTGTTCTGGTTGTTCAGATCAGCAGAATTTGAGTATCCCGGATTAGTCAGATATACCGATGCAGTTGGTTGCTTAGGAAAAAAAATTAGTACTAGCCTTATCAAACGGCTCAGACTCAGGTGCAGGAGTCGATCGCCTTGCTACTCGGCGCTTCTGCCCGTAGTAGTTCGTGTACGACATCCGCACATATATATACTTAGGGATAGGTAGAATACCAATCATATCTTATCACTACTTATCAGATAATTGGTTAAAGCTTAGCTACTAATATGTTAATACCTAATTCGCTGAAACCGATGACTTTGATACCAACCTGTCATACCCTGACTCAGGGCCTGGGTGCGACGTCCCGGGTTGGTAACTATTTTCTAAATATATTAGAGTAGCGGGTTCATTTTAGTGGAAGTGTTATAGGTTAAAATACTAATTTACATTGCAAAAATTCTTGGGAACTTAATACCTAAGTTTTCGGTTACAAAACAGTGTTATTTATTATTACAAGGATTTATATATTCAAAAATAGAGCCATCACAAGCGATCTTCTATCATTATGACTCTAATCCTTGTATATCATCCATCATCACCTAATTACCTGCATGGGTTGGAAAAACACGGCAGCTAAAAGCTGGTGAAACGTTGACTCGATAAAAAAGTTTATAACAGTCGTTAAACACAAACTCGGTTTTCTGTTTCACAGTCTCAGCAGGAACGCCTGTTAATCCCAGGATTTGTACCACTTCCCTACACACACAATTCAAAGGTTCCCCGACTACATAGCCCTTGTTCGAGGACAACTTTCCCCTAGGCTATGTGACCCTATTGGAGAACTGGTTATGACTGACTTGGTTTTGTATGCCAATTATCAATTATGTATGGATCCAAACACATGTGTATTTGGTCTGAGTTGCTTTTTATTATCTATTTTGTATTGTAATGATTTTAGAGGAAAGTAATCTCATGCAATAAACTACCTGTTTACTACAAGAGTAAAATCATTTCAGACCATAAAAGGTTATCATATTCACATTGTGTTATCAGTTCGGTGATATCAGAATCATTTCCTTAATATGCTATTAACCTATATTTCTAATAGGTATACATAAGTATCTAGATGGTCTATCTTATCTTATTCAGCAAACTTTAAGTCTGTTTCAGTTTAGAAGACTCGAGGTCTGATCCATAGACTCGAGGCCTGATCAGCAGACTCATAGGTCTGACCTAACCTTAGTAGAGTTATATTCGTTTTAGGAAAATACTTTGTATTTACATATGACGTTTGGTATGGGACGCTTTGGCCTAATAGAGTCTATCACGTTGGCAAACTTCTCCAGGTAAGTAAACGGGTCCCGCGTTTGATTGGGATGTATACGAATTACTTACCTTAGGCAAGAAGAGTCTACTAATGATATCCCCCTTCCAGATACTACATGCCCGTCAAAATATAGTTTTGATAACATTATTTTTTGTGGAAGCAATGTCTTTACTTTGTAAACCATTATTTGGAAAACATTTACTATTTAACGACTATACCCTTAACTAGGTTCCAATAGCTATATAGTAAAGTAACTTAAACATAATCCTACCTGAGTCAGCTACTCGGGAAAAAGAACTAAGAAATTCGGCAGTGTGTCAACTCGTGCTTCATTCAACAGCACAACAGATCCTATAACAATGTCTCTGCACCTCGTTTCTTTGGAAATCAAGCCCTCAGAACCTCGGAACACCTCGGTACGCATTCCTAGGTTAACTATGTGACAATGAGAGTGAAATGGGATGAATGGGGCTTGGACCCATAGCTGCCCTTTAATACTTGAGTTTTGCAGACCATCGCGTAGCGCGATGGGCCTTCCTTTATGGCCATCGCGTAGCGCGATGCTGCAAATCACTAGAACGTGCCACGTGTTGACACGTGGTTGGACACATGTTTTGGATTACTTAACCTGGTCATCGCGTAGCGTGATGGACCAGTTGGGTTGGCCGTCGCATAGCGTGGCGCCCCCCATTTTCTTGATTTGCTAAACGCTTTGTCGCGTAGTGTGAAGGTGCTACCAGTAGATCATCGCGTAGCGTGATGAGTCTCAAAATTCAAAATTTTCATTTTTAGTCTTTTAACTTTTAAATTTGACATTTTTAGCCCAAAATTTGATGGGGTATTATCACGGTGTAACAAATACGTACATACTTATGGCAATTGACTATGTTTACAAGTGGGTTGAAGCCCAAGCTTTGGTCACCAACGACGCTCGAATTGTCATGAAGTTTTTATGACGTTGTTCACTCGTTTCGGTACGCCAAGAGCTATTATTAGTGATCGTGGTACTAACTTTTGCAACACAGTAATGGAAAAGGCATTGGCACGCTACGAGGTCACATATCGAACTTCCTCCGCGTATCATCCTCAAACAAATGGTTAAGTTGAGAATGTGAATAAGGGAGTGAAGAGGATTTTAGAGAAGACTGTGGGAACGAGTAGGAAGGATTGGTCAGATAACTGCATATAAAACACCTTTAGGAACTGTTTTTATTTTATATATTTGTCAGTTGGTGTAAAATACTTTAATTGCATAATATCTATCAATTTTTGAGATATATTATTAGATATGATTTGTTGAATTTTTGCCTTTTCCGTTCATGTGTGAGAGAAGGAGATACTGTTTTCTGAGCACGTTCGGAGTAGGAGGGCATTCATGGAAGAAGTCTTTGGCATCAAAATTCACGCGTATGTTACCAGCTAAGCCTTTTCCATTATCTAGCATATTTACATTTATTTTTTTTTTTTATTTTTAGACTTTTAGTATCTTGTAGTCCGACTTTATTTTTAACTTTATTTTTGTTTTTAGTCGTCCTTATCCTTGCATTAAGGATAATACAAAATTTAAGTGTGGGGATAGGATATTTAGGCCGTACTTTAAATTTTTAATAATAATAAAAAATTTTAAAAATAATAAAAAAATAAAATAAAAATTAAAAAAGTATATAAATAAATAGAATAAAAACATTAAAAAAAATGTCCCTTGAATATAGATATTTTTTGCAAATAAAATGGAAAAAGATAGTAAAATCAGGAATTGGTATTTCAAACTACTAATAATAAGAGATAATAATAAAGAATGCGCACTAAGCTTGGAATGTGTTAGTAGACCCAACTAGTCTTGAAAGATTTCCCATTGCATATTCTTAATAGACCAAATTAATCTTAGATTTTGTGGGTTGCTATCCTAAGTAGGGATAGTGAAGCTAAAATTCGATAAGGCATAGGGAGTATTACCATAAGCTGACTACCCTAAGGTGGTGATAATTTAATGCACTTTAAATTAACACACTGTTCCGTTTTATGAAAATAAATAAAGAGTGGTGGCGCCCCGCAGTGTCCAATTTTATATGAGCTTTAGTCTTTAATTATATATTTATAGGTTAAAGATGCCTAAGTGCACAATGAAAAAAAAAGAAAAAAAAAGGAAAAGAAAAGTTAAAAACTTACAAAGTATTCTAAGAATTGGTTCAAAAAGCAAAAGTGAGAAAAGTTATCTGCTGTAAAATGCCAAAGAAGCATACTCAAAAATAGAAAAAGAGGCCAAAGTGCACATACTAGACGAGACTGAGACCTTATGCGTTACCAAAGGGATGGTGACTCTAAGGATACACTATTGGGGCTCGAGGTTTTTAGTTAACAAATATTTCTCATTCCTTAGGGAATGTTAATGAATGAGGGTTAACATATGTAGTTTCATTCGTTAGGGGATGCAAATGAATGACTTAACGTATAGGGATGAATGAGAGGCTCTTTCGTTAGGTCCGTCTAATGAATGAGGTACGAATACTTCATCGTCTATAAATACCCTGTAAGCTATTTCATAATTAGCAGAGTTCTTATTTTATCACGATTCATCCTATTACTCTGTCGAAATTCTCTCTCAACACACACAGTTCATACACTTAACGTAATCGAGCCTAAACGTATTCATATCAAAGACTAGATCTATTGTAATGAATCAGACAATGTTCTCTCAAGTGGTATCAGAGCCATTCGTCTGATTGAATATGTTAAGGACATAAATTAACATCAATTAGTCTCTAGTTTGTGTTTTAATTGTATCAGATTAGTATGGAATTGATTACACACTATTCGAACATTGAAATCATTCAATTGAAGATTATAATGATGACAATTGATATTGAATTGGTTCTAGGATTGTTTGCAATGATCTACTAAACATCTAAAAGGATTTAATTGCATTAATTTGGTGTTTAAAAGTATTATTTTGACTCTCTGCGCCAAATTTGAAGTGGTTATAGACAATTAAGTGTTCGGATTGATTTGGATGGGTTCGGAATTGATTTGCGAGTGTATTGAGTATTGGATTGTGTGATTTGGATAAGTTTGGTGAAGTTTGGATTGGTTTTGTGACATTTACGATAAAATCAGGTACACCTTAGTATGTATTCATCGATTAAACAATTAACCGCTTATTACGTAATGAACGAATGATTAACCAAACTGGTTTGGTTATGACCCAGATATACCGGGGGGGCATCTATAAGTGATATACGTTTAATATAAGCCAACATATTAATATTATGGCCTTAATACGATAGCAAACCAGTTAAACGAAAGAGAGTTACAAAACAAGCATTGTATCATCCGTTAAGCCGAAAAAGTTTTACAAAACTCTTAGTGGGAATGTTTTAAGCGATCCATGAAAATAATTTTGATTTTTACAAACAAATACTATGTTTTTATAAATTTACACAAAAATAGCCAAAAAAAACACTCGTTTTTGCACTGTTTATCGTACCCGCTATATTTTTTGTGTCAAAAAACCAAACCTGAAACAAATTTGGACTTGGGATTTCACGCTTGTGCACAAAAATCAAGGCTTGTGGGCCAAAATAAGGCCCAAATGGGACTAAATAATTCCCGGCCGCCAAGCCTCCCTAATTTATTACTATTGAAGTTCCTTTAAGAATTAGCCATAGTAGATATTTTAACCACAATTCTCCAAAAATTAACACCCAAGTTCTGCTGCTCTTTCATACCTTCATCAAAACTCTAGGTAATTTTGCATTTTTAATCATGTTTTTCAACTTGTTAATCATGTTTAATATCATATAAACGTAGTTTGATTATAAAAAATCATTCCTAACCATGCAAAAACCTTAAAAATGGTCCAAAAACATATTTTGATTATACATATGGTTAGGAATCAGAATCACACTCTTTTTTGGCCATAAACACGGATTAAAGGGTTTAAACAATGTTTTACGGTTCAACGATTTGGTTTAATACCCTAGCCAAAACCCTAAGTTTCGAGGCTGCCATATTGATGAAATATACTTGGTTTGTGATATAGGACCTGCACTTAGCTTACATAGAAGCCCGAGAATCCGGAAATTGGATTAGGAGAGCGAAAACGTGCGAAAACCGCAAGGTAATGTCGAATTGCTCGATTACGAGCTGTTTAGGATTCGATTTTTATGTGCATATTGTTAGGTTATAAAATTTTGCAGGGACATCAGGGACAATATGATTGAGTCTATGGTAATTTTTCGTTGATCCGAAAATATTTGGCGAATTTATTACTGAATTGTGACGTTTAATTGGGAAAAATACCTAAATTACTTGAAAATTAAGAACTTTTTTGGGGAACTCGGGTTTGGTATAATATGATCACATATGAAATTTGGGGTCATTTGGAAAAGCATAAGTATGCCTTATGGATTCGCGTTTATTCAAGTTTTCATAGTCGTTTTGTCTCAAAAAGGGTATTTGGCAAGGTTGTTAGATTCTGGAATTTTTATAGATTGTTTTGGGAAGTATTTGATAACTCAGGAATTTTGGCGGATTTTTCAGAAATCGTTTGGTATAAACGGTCAATTTTCAAGCAAAATATAACATATAAAATGATTTTTTATATATTAATAAACCAGTAAATAATTCTAGAAACATTTTTATAAAAATCTAAAAATTTTAATTGATAAGTGGCTAAATTTTCATAATATAATGATAAACGGATAACTGATTATGCTAATTTAAAGCTTAAACAAATTATATTTTAATAAAAACCGATGAGTTCGTGATTAACAAACCTGTGGGAATATCAGAACATCAAGAGTGATCAAAAACTATATTTTTGGATTACTTAAGTAAAAAACAAAAATTTTGTGATAAATCCGGACAATTTGGGTGAATTGTGCGTGTTTTTCTCCAAACCAAACTGAATAAATGGAAACGAGCCCCGTAGCGAATTCAGACCCCTAAATTGTGATATTTCTTTATAACTAAATCATTTTATCAACTAGCACGTTTACCCAAGCTTACATCCCCATACCTGTTTTCTAAACGAATAAACGATCAACTTGGCCTAGCTGGTGAAATGGGGAAACTGAGCCAAATTCAATTTTAAATATTAGACATTGAACAACATCACAATCTAAGTCTATTGACACTTTCTGGGCATAACAGCTATACCCAGATTAGATATACAGCCCAGTTTAGTATTTAGATTATAATAATATTAAAATACCCAATAATAAGCTAGACAAACACCAATTATATTTGTTTATAGATGATATAATCATAGTAAATAAATATTAACACTTTCGATATTTGGAAAAAGGGTTTCTAAATACAATGCACTTTTGAAATAAATAAATCATATGGATGATTTATATTTTGAGAGAAGACACTTCATATTGTTATTTAAAGTTGATTAAATAACTATATGTAAGGCCTATTATATTTGCATGTTACATGAACCATGTTATGTTACATTTTATAACAAATAAACATAACATAGACTTTATAAAATTAAAATTTGGTTTTGAATTTGAGAGGGAGCCATAGTGCCCCCCCACCCCCCCCCCCCCCCCCCCGCCTCTCCTTTTTTTTTTGTCCTTATTATCTAACAACATGCAAGAGGGTTGATAGGTCAAAAGTGTGGTGCATTTTGGTTGCATCTATTTTGATCTTTCCCTAAAGAAATCACACACACAAAAAGAGCAACCAAAACTCTCTTTTTCTCTCCATTTTTCGGCCAAAAGGAAGAGAAGAAGAAAGGTTTTTCCAAGTGTAAAATCCTAGAAATTGAAGGGTGTTTGTTGGAAGCTTGAAGGGTATAAAAGCTTGAGAATCTTCTTCTTTGAGGACTAGCCATTCAATCATCATCTTCTTCATCTTCCTTTGCTTCTTGAAAGCAACTCATGCATGAACATCTTATGGTTTTTCATATTGGTAAGCATGCAGTTCGTATATGGATCCGGGTTTTGGGTTTTACATATAAAATCAGTTTTGTATTCATCTAAATAACAAGATTTAAAACTATTTTATCCGCTGCGTTTTTCATATAAATTAGGTTATATGACTTTGTTAATCTTGTTAAAACCCAGCAATGGCATCAAGAGCCGCTTATACGAATGCATGCTTTAATAGACTAAAAATTTTAAATTTTTATGGTGTAGTTCACCATATGGCCGAAAGTTTTTTTTTTAGTTTTGGTTACCCCTTGGTTTTTCAAGATTATACTTTACATGCATGTTGTAATCTTGAAGAATTAAGTCATTTGGATGATTGGTTATTTTGGTTGGACAAAACCCAAAACTTTCGGTTTGTTAAGCCTTGGCCGAATGTTTGTGAGGGGGGAGGGGGGGAGGGGAACCATTTTAGACTTGTAATACTTGCATGTTTGGATGTTTATTGGATGTTCATAACCTAGCCTTGGCCTTCTGTTTGGATGAATATTTGTGTTGTGGTTGTTTGATTATTCAATATGGTTGTAATATTCTTTTATTTGTGTTTGTAATCTATTTATTTATTTATTTCATATTGGTTTGTAATAATAAGTAGATTAGTTGTATTTCTTTTACTATTAAAAAATGTATTTGGATATATTTTGTAAAAGAAGATGCAAGAAAGGAAGGCCAAGTAAAAAGGAGGAGTCACTACACAAAAAAGGACACTTGAAGCATTTGGATGCGGGATCAAGTGGGAGTTCACCGACATGAGCCTTATGTCATTTTGGTCCCTTAGGAGAGACTTTTTGGCACACTAGTTTCGGTCAATAAGTGTTGCCAAGATTAGGTGGCTATGGTTATGAACTTGTGGTTGTTTATTTTATGCTTGCTTGGTTGATTTACATTTTGTTTTATCTTATTTAAATATAGATAGTTAACAACTTAAAATCAACAACTTGTGTAAAATTGGTTCCTTAGAAATCGTTAGGTAATAAAATTGGTTTTATTAAAGGCTAATGATTTCACAATAAAATGGGATTTTTTTAAAGGAACTTTGAAAATGGGTTTTCAACTAAGTACCATACATTTGAATGCATGCAAATGCAAGGCATATAAATTAATTTTCAGTCTAGAATTTAGAAAACAAAAATCCCTTTTATAAAACAAGTCAAACACCATCCTTTTATATAACACTCGAATCACTTCTTCAAGCTTATCCAATCTTCTCTTATACACCATCATTTTTACTGATTTTTGCCTTTTAGACTTAGGTGTTTCAATATCAGTTCTTTCTTTTTCTTTTCAATGATTCTTTTGCTTCTGCTTTTGGTTCACACTGTTCGGAGGATTTAGATGATAGAGATGGAGTGGGTGTGGTAGGTTGTGTTACTTGGATTTTTGGTTCTTTGTCAACCATTATCTCAACACCAGGCTCATTAGTTTTTGGTTCTTCATCAAACACTTCTTCAACAACAGGTTCACCCATATGAGTCTCTTCATTTTCTTTGGTTACTTCATGACTAATGGGTTCATTTTCTTCAACAGGCTCTTCAACTCTTGGTTCTCTTTCTTTACTCATATTAATAAAGTCTTTTTATGCCTTTCTTGCCGCTGATACTATTTCAGGGTGATGCCTTTCTGGGTTATTCAAAATATTTATTAGATCCTTCATTATAACCAGTTTTACCATTGTACTTGCAGAGACTTCAACTGTTTCATCTTCTTCATGGCTAACTGGACCCAAACCAAATTCTTGTTCTTCATTAGTTTCATTCTCTGGATTTGCATGTTTAGTTTCAGATTGTTCAGGTTCACTTACTATAGGCTCTTCAGGCTCAGTTATCACTGGCTCTTAAGTCTATGTATGCTCTTGTTCATCATCATTAATTTTTGCTTTTAGAGCATCTAGTGTGGCCTTGATTGCCTTATCTGCCTCCTTTGTTAATCTTTCATTCTCCTCATCCTTTTCTTTTATTTTGATCAATGTTTCAAGGACTTCTTGGGGTATTTCCCCCTCTTCTTCTTGATCCAAAGACTCCAAATCTTCATTCATTAATCTCATGGTAGTCTTTACATATTCAACTTCTGCAACGTCAGGATCAATCACATTTTCTTTATGAAGAATATCATCACCAGATTGAACTTTGTGTTGGGACAAGGGATGTAAGTGATCATCTGTAAAGGCAATCCCTTTCCCTTTTTCTTTTCTTTTCATCTTGCCCTCTTCAGTTTCATCTTCACTTTTATTCTCCCCCTCATCACAAGATTCCCCATCTTCATATGCTTGATTTATCATGTTTAGTGCATCTGATGGTCCAACATCCACAACTTCTTCATCAGAACTTGCATACAAGTCTCCGATCACCCTTAATCCTTCTGCACTGTCATGTAATCCCTCTGCACCATCATGTTCTGTTTCAACAGGTTTCTCCCTCTGTTTTGGTGCATATGAGGTCTTCTTAACCTCAGACTACCCCTTTAGGGTTTGAATTTTCAGTAGTGCCTCATTCAACGCAGCCTCCAACCCTTTGTTCCGTGACTCCAACAAAACATTTTTCTCCTTCAACAAGATGTTTTCGAATTCTAGTTTCATGTTCTCATTTAGAAGGTCATAGATGTCTGGACTGGATGGTGGAGTTTGTTGGATAGGTTTTGGGGCAGGCTTAGAGAATGGTTCTGATTCAGCTGTTTCATGGGATGGTACTTTATAAGGTTCAGAAGATGGAATTGATTGAGTTGGTAGGGTAGTGGCAGTAGCAGGTTGATCTGTTACTGGGGAAGATGGTGGTGTAGGAATGTGTGTGGCCTGAACAGGTTGGGATGGTTGAGGTGGTGAGATATAAAGTGGATCTTGTAGTGGAGATGTAGGTGATGTGGGGACATGAGTGGCATCAATTTGTTCAGCATCAGATATGGCAGGTTCGGTTGTAGCTGGGGGGGGGGGGAGGAGTAAACATTTTTAGTTACATCATCGAGGTCAATGGAGTCGGTGTCATCATAGTAAACTTCAGGTACTGGTGAGTCCGGTGGAGTTATCTTGTTGATGGTTTCTGCGACATCTGATACAACAGTTGCCACAAATACGTCGTCATCCATACTCCCTGCAGCTCCACCCTCAACTGGTGCAATTTTTTCTTCATGTACCTCCAAACCTGGTTCTTCATTTCCCCTTTGATTTGCAGTAACATCCATCTCAGTGTCTCCACCCATTATCTCTACATCATCTCCTTCATGAGAAATAAAATCAATCTGAGGCACAATCACATCTTGAGCATGTTCGATATTGACCACATCCATAGCATTATCATCATTCGGACCATTATCTCCTCCATCATTCTGATCATTGTCATCATCAGTACTATCATCATCTCCATCATCATCCTCTTCATTATCACTGTTCCCAGGGGTTCGAGGCACTTTAATAGCACCTAGTGCTGGCACAAGCAACCATGGGAGTACATCCCAATCATCATTATCCTCAAACTTGCTCTTTGCATCTTTCATATGTTTGCAAATGTTAGGGTCTTGTAATTTCAAAATCTCTCCTGTTCTTTAAGGATCAGGTAGAAATTGGTTTATCAAGTTTTGCAGGAACCTTGGATACATAAGGAATATCTAATTTACTTCCTTTTCTGCATTCCATACCAACCCTTGTAAGATAAATCTTGATATATTGAAGGGCTGTTGGTATAATATGGCCACTGTGAGAGTCCCGAGCTCTCTGCTCAATAAAGTCCAAGTCCCTCTCCTTGGAGATAAGGACTGGATGACGTGATGGGTCAGGAATCGGTAGATTAGTGGAAAACTTCCTTTCTGGAACTGGCCCTCCTTCACACCTCCTTGGTATCCCATAGTCTCTTGAAAGACTCTAAATAATCTGGGAACAGAGTAGGATGGCTGAGCATTAAAATTGTCGTTTAGTTCCAAAGCAGCTCGTATTGATGCTTCTGTGATCTCAATATCATTGTTTAGGACCGATGCCTCAATCCTTTCCCCGTTAACATCATTTACATACGTAGCTGAGCCCCAAAAATCTGCAATATGATTTCTGTAAATTGTGGGGCTTTCAATAAGAGCTATTCTCAAGTTAAAGCTCCTCAAAAAGTTTATCATTAGCTCCAACTCCCAGTTGTCATCATCGAGCTCCAACTGAAAGCACATATTGTGCCTCTTCTTGAATTTTAAGGACATCAGTTCTGTTCCGTAGTAATATGCGTACCGAAGTCGAAACAGAGCTAATGGCTGTATTCGAAGTAAAATCGAGTGAGTATTAGAGTATTTGAGCAAGCGGAAGATAACACGAGCAAAGGAGTTTGCGTTTAGGTTTAATAGAGAGATGAAGAAATGTGTGAAAAAGTTTCTAAGTCCCCCTGTTATACCTAACGTTTGGGTGGTACAGTACCTCCTATTGTCGTCTAGCACACGACAGTTGTCATTTAATTTCAAATTTAATGTACCTCCCTTGCTCGAGCATACGGCCAAAACAATAGCTGGCTCCCACTGCACTCGAGTACATAGTACAACCCTTACTCGTCGTACTTGAAATATGAAGCCCTTGAGCACTAGTATACTCGAGGCAATGTGCTCGAATAGACTTTTGCTCGATGCCTTAGCCAGATGTTTGTTCATAACTTGCTTGAGTATCTAGTCATACTCGAGGGTTAGTGTGCTCGAAAGTACTTAGCAAAATCTTACTCAAATATGTATACCTGAGTCACATCTGCAATCTAACCCTACTCGACTATGCATCATGCTCGAGATACTTAGAAAACAATCAAGACAATATCCTATGCTCGAGATGCACTCTTAGAAGTGTTAGAACCTCTGTTCGACCTACTTAGATTACTACAGGTCAATGTGCTCGATGTACCCTTATTCTCAAAAACCTTTGCATATTAAATATAGGCCTTTACTTGAACGCACAACCTAAGTGTCTAGCTTACAAGGTTGCTCGAACTACTTAACAAAGTGATCCATTTCCTTAAGCTCTTTCATACCGAAGCACCTAGCATACTTCTATCCTCAAAGACTTAGGTCTTACAATTCATCATTCAATCATGCTCGAAACACAAAACGTCCAGTTTCATATTATAGCAGGTGCTTGTAGGTAAGATGCATGCTCGAAACACTTAACAGCAAATTTTCATGTCATTAGGATGCTCGAAGGTAATATGTATGCTCGAAACACTTTATAGTAAATTTTCATATAGGTAACATATGATGCTTGGCAAAATGTTATCATGCTTAGTAAGCAAAGTTCTTCTGCTAGAATTAAAAATGATCATTTCAACTTGATGAGCTTACCTAAACAATTAGTTTAAGGTGAAATAAGAGATCAAAATCCAGTTCAAAATTCATGTCAATCATTTGGAAAGATCTCAACATGGGATCAGATTATCTAATTACTGTCACACTATATTATTTTCAGCCATATTATGACTTAAGTCAGGTTGACACTACGTGGAAGCACTTAACATGATTCTTATAACTTTCGTGATATGCTTAAAATTCAATTAAGACCTTGAGTTGGAATGGTTACACTTTGGACTTCAGGTTGTTTCCTATCTCTTCTCAAAGCTTATTTAGGTTTCTTCAATCACCCCAATATGACTTCAACCCCCTAATGCCTTTGTCAAAATATTTATTTATATGAGCAGACTTATATTTATTTTTATATAGATATCAGACTTCAAGGTTGAACGTTGGACTTACAAGCCATCCGGACTTACATGCCTTACATTCAGAGTGTTTAGGACTTATTTGAATGCCCCACTCCTGTAGTTCCCTTGGTGCCCCTCAAAGTCATGATACTTTATTTATGGAATATAAGCGTTTTCAAGCCATTTTTCTAGTTTCTTTTTCCATATTTTTCTTTTTGCTTCTTTGAACTTTGATAGTTTTTCACTACATATAACTCTTTTAGTTGCTCATGTATATTATAAATTTCGTTTGAGAGACCAAGACAGCAAAGGGCTCGTGTATGATTGGGTAATCACCTTTCTGCCTATCATACGGATAGATGTTTAAGGAAACATACCATGGTCTTCGGATGAATCACCACATCAAACTTAACAAAATTATTAGGTTTGTATCACATCGGTTACTACACTCCTGAGAAGATACCACACGAATTGTCAATGTGCTGAACATAAATCTTTTAAGCTTCTAATCTATGGGTTAGGAGATTAGACAATATACTATTATTTCCCATTTTAGGCTGGATTCAATCTCCACAGAAAAACAGTTTCTAGCTTCTTCGAAGCTGGGAACTTGGATAATATTAGTATGTCACTTATGAAGTATCACGGAAAACAGTGTTGCTTAGTTAAAAACATTTACCATTTACAAAACCATTTCCTTTTGAAAATCCAATTGAAGAACATTGATTTTAACATACATACATACATAATCATAAGCACTAGCCACCCGAGGAGAATTCTTCCCCGGGTGGAAGCTCTCAAATAAAATACATACATTCAGACAGCATAGAAATCATTCAGATAATCACAGAAGTCTGTCAACAATGCTCAAAAGTTCATCGAGCATACTCGAAAGTCAATCGAGCAACCTTACAATATATCAATTCAGTGCTTGTGCTTGAAACACTTAGCTGCGTGCTCGAGCAGTAGACGTGTGCTTGGAGTACTTAGAAAGTTTTCAGAACATATGTCCATGCTCGACCACAAGTAACACAACATTTGTGCACGAGTTACTTGAGTTATCTTAAGTATGGTTTGTTTGTGCTCGACCACAAGTAACACAACATTTGTTCTCGAGTTACTTGAGAAATCTCAAGTATGGTTTGTTTGTGCTCGTAGAGCATTAAACACACCTTCCAACACATAGTTACACTCGAAATACTTTATCAAGACAAACTTCTATGCTCTAGCAACTGAGCTATGATACCTGTGCTCGAATGACTTAGAATAGTCTCACAAGAACCTTTGCTTGTGCTCGAAGAGCAACAAGCATAGTATCAAGCACAGATTCATGCTCGAAGTACTTAGAATCACAGAAATATATCATGCAAGCACAGATCAAAGTACCAAAAGCTGTAATTAGCAGTATTAACAAAATTTCCACACAAAGACAGTCACATACATGATTTATGCAATTAGAGTAATCAGTCAAGCATAGCAAATCATCATGCAAACATTCAAAGTAAGTGACGTAGATAATCAGTAAGCTCCTCACCTAAGCACACATCCTAAATCAAACTTCATCAGCATTTATCATTCCTAGGCATTTTAACAGAAAATGAAACCTGGTTTTATCTAAGGGTTTGGTGAAAAAATCAACCAAATTATCAGATGTGTCTACCCTTTTCATTTCTATTAAACCTTTTTCCTGACAGTCCCTAATGAAATGATGTCTAATTTCAATGTGCTTAGTCTTAGAATGTTGGACTGGATTCTTAACAATAAACATAGCAGCAGTATTATCAATTAAAATAGGTGTAAGTAAGAAATTCAGACCATAATCCAGCAGTTGATTTTGAGTCCACAGACCCTGTGCACAGCAGGTAGATGCAGCAATGTACTCAGCTTTAGCAATAGAAATTGACACTTTAGTTTGCTTCTTGCATTGCCAAGACACCAGCCTGTTCCCTAGAAACTGGCATCCTCCAGAGGTTGATTTTCTACTCATATTGTAATCATCATAGTCACTATCTGTGTAGGCTATCAAATCAAAGGAAGGGTTCTTTGGATACCAAATTCCCAAATCTGGTTTTCCCTTTAGATATCTGAAGATCCTCTTAACTGCTAGCATATTTGAGACCTTGGGGTTAGCTTGGAATCTGGCACAGACACACACAGCGAAAAACATAATATCTGGCCTAGATGCTGTGAGATACATCTGTGATCCTATCTTGGCCCTTTATTCATGCTGGTCCACTGGCTCCCCCTTCTCATCAGGTACCATTTTCTCATATGTGTCCATTGGTGTGGACACTGTCTTGAAGTCTTCACACTTGAATTTGTTAAGAATCTCTTGTACATATTTTGATTGATTAATGAAGATTCCATCAGCTTTCTGTTGCACCTGAAATCCAAGGAAGAAATTCATTCCCCCCATTAAGCTCATCTTGTACTTGGATTTCATTACTTGCTCAAACTCCGTCCACATTTGTTCATTTGTAGAGCCAAAGATAATGTCATCCGTTATCCACATACACTTGCAGCAGCAGCAGGTCCTTATTCCTCCTTTTATAGAGTAGAGTCTTGTCAATGGCTCCTCTACAGAAGCCATTTCCTAACAAATGGTTTGACAGCTCATCATACTAGACTCTTGGTGCTTGATGCAGTCCATAAAGTGCTTTGCTGAGTTTGTAAACTTTGTTGGGATGAACTGGGTCTTCAAATCCTGGAGGTTGAGTGACATAAACTTCTTCATCAATCTTTCCATTTAAGAATGCAAATTTTACATCAAGTTGATAGACTTTAATGTTCATTGATGCTTCTAGTCGTGCAACTGGAGCAAAAACCTCTTCAAAGTCCACTCCTTCTTCCTGTAAGCATCCTAGAGCCACCAATCTTGCTTTGTTCTTGATCACTAACCCCCTTTCAGCTTTCTTGTTTCTGAACACCCATTTTGTTCCAATAGCGTACTTGCCTCTGGGCTTGTCAACCAAGTCCCATACATGTAAGTCTCTGAATTAGGCTAACTCTTCCTGCATTTCTTCTACCCAGCTGTTGTCTTTCAAAGCTTGATTAATGTTCTTTGGTTCAACTTGGGAAAAGAAGCAAGCATACAGACAGATGTTTGCCTTTTTAGAAGAGCTTCTAATCACTCTTTCATGCAAGTCTCCTATTATATTTTCTGTAGGGTGATTTCTTTCAACAGAGATGGTCTGCACAAGTTGTTGTGCAGACACCTCTGTCTCTAGATTGGTCATATTTAACTCAGCAGATTCATTATCAACTCTTGAGCTTCATCAGTTGCTTGTAATTGATTAATCTCTGATGATGATGCTTTATTTGACCCAAATTGTAGAGAGCCAAACAAAGACTAAAACCTATCTTCAAATTGATTTTTCTCCACGGACTGAACAGGTTGTTGACTTTGAATGGGTTCACTCTCTACTTCACTTGGACCTTCATTAGAAACTTCAATTGCTGCATCTTGTTCATTCAGATCAACTTCAGCACTTTGTTGGTTGCCTTTTTCAAAGTTAAATCCATTTGTTTCAGGGGCAACAGATGACCATAGCTTGTCCATATCAACTTGTTTTTGTTTTCCCTTATCTTTAAAGCTGGTTCGGTACATGCTGTCATCCATATCTTCATTGTAGACTTTGAAATATTTGATCATCTTTTCCAAGTCAAACAGCCACTTGGGACCTTTAACATTGTTAAAGTGGTTTTCATTGAATATTATATCTGAAGACTCAATGACCACCATGTGCTCCTTCACATAGACTCTGAAAGCTTTTGAATGAGATGAATAGCCCACAAAGAAACATTCCAGAGATTTTGACTGGATTTTGTTTAGGTTGTCCTTTGTATTTAACAGTAAGCATCTGCATCCAAAGGGCTTTAAGAATTTCACATAAGGGCTTTCTCTTGAAGATGACCTCATATGGAGTTTTGTTTTGAGCCTTGTTTAGTGGAACCCTGTTCTACACGTAACATGCAGTCTTGATTGCTTATGCCCAAAAAGTGACTGGCAGATTTGCATCAGTAATCATGGTCCTTGCAGCTTCAACCAACGTTCTGTTTCTTCTTTCTGCAACACCATTCTGTTCAGGAGTTCTAGGTGCACTTTATTGTTGAAGTATCCCCTTAGAAGTGTAGAATTCTTCCATTGTTCCATTATTGAATTCTGTCCCATTGTCACTTCTAATGACTTTGACCTTCTTTTCAAGCTGATTTTCCATCTTTAACACATAGGATCTAATCAATTCTAGGGTTTCATCCTTGCTGCCCATGAAGTATACCCAAGTAAACCTTGAATAATCATCAGTGATCACTAGGTAATATCTCCTCTTTCCAATACTTGGAACACTTACTGGACCAAATAGATCCATGTGTAACAGTTCCAACACCTCATCAATGGTGTTTATCATTTTGCTCTTATGTGAGGATTTATGTTGTTTCCCTTTTTGGCAAGATGTGCATTTTTCTTCTAACTTGAACTCTCTTGTGGGAAGGCCAACAACACGTTCACCTTTCACTAGTTTGTTTATGTTCTTCAAATTTACATGACGCATCTTCCTATGCCACAGTTTGGTTTCATTTTCAGTGGCTTTGGAAACAAAGCATGAACCTCCTCCAGATGTAGCAGTGTTCATTCTTAGCTCATAGAGGTTGCCATTTCTTTGAGCCATCATCATGATCATCTCAGTTGGAATCACAAACTCAGGCTTCAAAATCAGTCAATGTTCATCATTGAAGGCCACCTTGTACCCTTTATCACAAACTTGAGAAATGCTGAGTAGATTGTATTGTAGTCCTTCAACATGCAGCACATTCTCAAAGGATACCTTGCCATTGGTGAGTATTCCTCTTCCAACTATTTTCCCTCCATTTTCATCACTCCCAAAAGCAACTGGCCCTTCAAATTTTCTTTCATAATTGATTAGTGTACTTTTGTCATAGATCATGTGCCTGGAACATCCACTGTCAATGTACCATAAGTCATTACTATTCATGGATTGTTCCTGCACATACATATAAAACAGAGTTAGTTGGATTCTGAGTCACAAACTGCATCAGCTTGTAATTTAGTCTCAGGTGAAGATTCATCAGGAGTTGGAACTGGAACTGGAACTGGGTCTTCATACACAACTTCACATTCTTCTTCTGAGTCTGAATCTGACCCGGCCTTCACAACTTGTGACTTGATTAATTCTTCAGTTTGCTCAATCACATAGTCTTTCTTTTTGAGTTAACTCCTTCTTAGTTTTCCACTGGTACCCTTTTGGTTCATAACCCTGTTTCATCAAAAATATCTCATCCCCGTTAAGAACACCAGGTCTAATCTTTTCTTTTCCTTTGTCACTTGATCTTCTGTTCTTTGCATGTTTGCTTGAAACTCTTGCTTCATCTGTGATCTTCGAGACTTGTTTCAGTCTCTTTTCTAGCACTGACCTTTTCTGTTCATCATCTGAACTGTCTTTTTCTTCATTTAAGTATCTTTGATACATTTTCTTGTATCCTTTCATATCAAAGCCACAGACCACATCAGGAACTTCAAACTCTTCCTCTTCAAACCAGCAAGAGTCAGTGTGATGACCATAGGCATCACACTTCTTGCACCAGACCTTTGCATAGCTCCTCATATCTTCGAGTAGTTGCTTGCCTTTAATATGGTCACTGGGTTTGGGAAGTAAAAGCCTAGGAAGGTTTTAGGACATAAAGAGTTGCTGAAGTCCATCTTGATTGGTTTGTTCAGATCAGTCTCCAGATGATATTTTTCTTTGACAAACACTACAGGCTTGAACTTGGAAGGGGTTCTTGAACTGCTTCCCTTTTCTTCTCCAACATATCTTCTCATTGGTACATGCTCCACATCTCCAATGTCAAACAGTTCATGGTTTGTGAAGACCGGATAGATTGGAGGATGTAACTAATCATAGGAAGATTTTATTGTTTCTTCAGTTCTTCTTTTATTTTCTGGCTGTGGCCTAGCACAGATGTTAAACACTACATGTTCTTTTCTAATTTTCTCATAGTGCTTTTTCATCTTTGGAGTCATCTTTGGCAGAAGGGGAATCTTTTCACTCTTCTTCTTGCTTGACTTCTTTTTCTTCTTACCCTTAGATGATATTGTGCTTCCACAGCTGTAGCTACTGTCTTCACTTGAGTACTCACTCAACTTCTTTTTCTCACTTTCCAACTTTTCATTTGTCTTAATCTCTGGTTCCACACTCTGTCTTACTGCAAACTCTCCATTCTTATCCACAAACACATCATCATATTGCTTCACAAACTCAGCTTTATCATCAAACACATTCTTGAATTGTTTCAGATATTCGCTTCTACTTTCCTTGTCTACTTTCAGCGGGTAGCTATCACAGAAAGGTGGTGGAACCTTTTTATACTTTTCTTCTTCAGTCATTTTATCCACATAACCCACTATATTTCCTGTAGAAACAAGGTTTTTCAGAAAATCCATCTGAATTAACAAGTCAACATTTTTCAATTTCTCTTCAGCATACATCTTCTTCAACCCCTCAATTTCAATTGCCATCTTTGATTTGGTTTGGTATGCCATCATACAATCCTCTTCAAACCCCTTGATTTGATTCTCATAAGTTGGTTCACTGGCTTCATATACATTCAAGAAGGCTTCCTTTCTCCCACACTCAGTTTTCCATTTTCCAATCTCCTGATTTAGTTCATCAATACTAATGAGAAGATCAAAAATTGAAATATCAGATTGTACCTGCACATTTGAAGATTCAGGCTTGTCCTGCACTTTTTCCATAAAAGCAACATTTTCCTTCTCAATCTCAGCAGCATGGTTGCTCCAATCAAATTCCCCATCTTGATCTCTCAGCCGGTTCACATTGTTCTGATTAGCTCTGTTTTGATTAGTGTGAACCTGCCTTTGATTGTTTCTTTGGGGTTGAAAGTTTTGTTGCTAGGGTCTGTTTGGATTTTGATAGGGGTTTTGGTTGGTAATCTAATTTTTCTGGTGTTGGAAATTCTAATTCTGGTTTTGATAGAATTGGTTCTGATTCACTTGATTACTAACTTGCTTTGGCATGTTACATTCTCTAGCAAAATGTCCTGGTTGTTGACAATTATAACAGATGGCCTTTGATTTGTCAAAGCCGATTCTTTCATTCGGTCCATTAAAGCTTGTTCTTCCAGTTCTGTTATATAACCTTTTGCTCCTCACGGCTAACATAGCTGCCTGCCACTTTATGTCCATGTCTTCCAAGTCATCAGCATCGATTTGTTCAAGATCCTCCTGCACAATACTTGTGTTGATCAGGTTTTTGGCGACAAAGGCATGATATGACTCAGTAAACATAGAGAACAACGTTTGATAGTCTGTTCGTTGAGCATTATTGTTCTGCATAAATGTTGACTACCCATTTGCTGTAGATGTAGTATCATCTTCAATAAGTTGAACATTAAACCTTGACTGGCCACTACATGTTGAACTTGTTTCTGATGGCTCTTCAATAATAGGCTGCTGGTTCTTGATTGAGAGATTGCCCATTGGTGCTACAAGAGCGTTGTTCACTTGAAAACATGGCTTGTCCTCTCTAATCATATGATTTTCGATCATCTCTTGTTCTGCAGCTTTGAGAAATGCAATCACATCATCCAGCTTAAAATTGGGGAAATTGGCTTTCTCCTTAATAAACTTGCTGGCAGTGTACCATTCACCTGTCAAGGATGACAAGAGCTTCTTGTTCAGCTCAAAGTCAGAGATCTGCAGATTAGTTGTTCTTATGTCGTTTACAATCATCATAAACATCTGCAATACTGATTTTAATCTCTCTCCATCTTTAAACTTGAACCTGTCTAGCTGTTGCTTCAGTCTATCTTTCTTGATATCTCTTAGTTCAATATTTCCTTCAAACATGTCAATGACCGCATCACACATACCCTGTGCGATTTTTTGATGATTGACAGTTGTCAAGATTTCCCAAGAAAGACCTAACTTCAGCATAGACAAAGCCTTATCGTCCCGTTTCTTCATTTTTAGCTCAACAGTGCCATTGTTGTTCGGAGCTGTTGAAGGAACATAGTTTCCTTCAGTGATGGAAGTCCAAAGCTCTGGGTCGTTGAAGTTTACAGCTGTTTCGAAGAGCACCTTCCATTTGATGAAGTTTTCTTGTCCAAGCAATCTTGGGATCTTATTGGTAGAGACTTCTTGGTCTTCAATTTCAGCAGATTTGGAATTTGCAGTAGTGAAATAGAGTAAAGCTTCAAGCTTTTTCACAAACCTTCTGTCTCGTGGCCTTCAGCGAGCTTACACAAGCTCTGATACCACTTGTCAGGACCGTGAGTCGGGTGAGACCTTAGAAAGGTTGACAAGAACACACCAACTCTGTTACCCGAAGGCCTGTTGAATATCCCGACGGAATTAGGATATTCAACAAGTGGGAACGAAGGAGTGAAAATAACAAACACGAAATGATAATAAATAATCAGTAAGAGCACATTCAGAGACAAATATTCACTATATTAAATGAGTTATTAATGAAACAGTGAAAGGAATGTCTAGGGTTTTGTGTGTCACGGTGGCGGCGGCAGTACGAGAAAACAAATAGAATATTCTTTTTGAATGTTTCTCGTATTATGTGCGTCGTTATCCAGATCCGTGCCCTAAATGGAAACCTAGGACCCTATTTATAGACCCTGACATTCCTTCTAGAAGTTCCTAATCATTACATAATGAAATACAAAAATAATACAAGTGTTGAGTCCTAGAGCAAGGTAACAATATTGCTCGAGCAGACTCACTATGCTAGGTATGCTCGATGAATGTCCTCGAGCATACTTTACTTAGAATGTCTTCAGTGAAGATACTCCCTTCCAGCAAGCTTCATTTTTCTTGACTAATCCATGCTTTGCTCGAACTAGTCCATCGAGCAAGCTCATTCTTCTTGATGTCTTCAGTCTTCTTATTCAGCAATCTTTAGCATGCTTAGATGTAAATCTTGCTCGGGGAACAGAACTGTGCTTGAAGTCCTTGCTTTGATCACGTGACATCTTCTTATTGCATCCATGCTTGATCATCCTGTGCTTATAACACTTGGATAAAACTTGTATGAACAAGCTGTTTGCTCGATTGGCAATCCATGCTCGATAGAAGAATACTCTTGATCGTTGAAGTGTAGCTTGCTCGAAGCCTTAACACTTAGAGGAATTAACCATTTAAGGTTCTGAAGACCTTGCTCGAAGTAGTAAAACCATGCTCGATCGTCTAGGCTTGCTCGAAGTCCATACTTAGCCTTTTTCTGAGGAGTTTGAGAAGATTCCAATGTTCCTAATCAAAAATCCGAATCAACACCAAATGAGATTGAGTCAAATGAACAAGAAACAACAGTAATATATCAAATGATGGTCCAAGTGGTGTGGAGAGTGAACCAATACACAGTCAACCTGAAGAGACTAATAATAATGAAGACAGGTTCCAGTCATTGTTATGACTCTCTACAAATTGGAAACAATGAAGCATCTACAACATCTGGAAATGCAGTCAATCAAGAATCTCCTAAATCTGAAGAAGAGCCTCAAAATGAAGTTTCTGATGTAAACATGACAAATCTAGATGCTGAAGTAATTGCAGATCAGATTGTTCGGACGTCCTCAGTTGAAAGAAACCATCCTGCTGAAAACATCATTGGTGACTTGCATCAAAGAGGAACCAGAAGTTCATCTGAAAGAGCAAACATTTGTCTTTATGCTTGCTTTCTCTTCCAAGCTGAACCCTTGAACCTCAATCAAGCTTTGAAAGATAACAGTTGGGTAGAGGCAATGCAGGAAGAGTTGGCTCAATTCAGGGATCTATAGGTTTGGGACTTAGTTGACAAACCTAGAGGGAAATATGCAATAGCAACCAAATGAGTGTTCAGGAACAAAAAGGATGAAAGAGGGATAGTCATAAAGAACAAGGCAAGACTAGTGTCTTTAGGGTGCTTACAAGAATAGGGGATTGACTTTGAAGAAGTCTTTGCCCCTGTGGCAAGATTGGAAGCCATTAGAGTATTATTAGCCTATGCAGCATCCATGAATATCAAAGTCTACCAACTAGATGTCAAGTCTGCCTTCTTGAATGGGAAAATAGGTGAAGAAGTCTATGTCACTCAGGCTCCAGGATTTGAGGACCTAAATCATCCAAACAAGGTGTACAAGTTGAGCAAAGCATTGTGTGGATTACATCAAGCTCCTAGAGCTTGGTATGATGATCTATCAAATCATCTTCTGAATAATGGATTCTGCAGAGGACCAATTGAGAAGACTCTCTTCTACAAGAGAATGAAGAAGGACTTGCTGCTTGTTCAAGTGTATGTTGATGACATCATCTTTGGTTCTACCAATGAACAAATGTGCAAAGATTTTGAAAAAGTGATGAAGTCAAAGTACAAGATGAGCTCAATGGGAGAAATGGATTTCTTTCTTGGATTTCAAGTGCAGTAGAAGACAGATGGAATCTTCATTAATCAATCCATGTATGTCCAAGAAATTATGAGTAAATTCAAATGCCAAGACTACAAGACAGTGTCAACTCCAATGGACACACATGAGAAGATGGTACTTGATGAAAATGGGGAGCCAGTGGACCAGCATGAATATAGAGCCAAGATAGGATCATTGATATATCTAACAGCATCCAGGCCAGATATTATGTTTGTTGTGTGTGTATATGCCAGATTCCAAGCAAACCCCAAGGTCTCCCATATGCTAGAAGTAAAAAGGATATTCAGATACTTGAAAGGAAAACCAGATTTGGGTATCTAGTATCCAAAGAACCCCTCATTTAACTTGATGGCCTACACTGATAGTGACTATAATGGTTGCAACATGAGCAGGAAGTCAACATTAGGATGATGCCAATTTCTAGGAAATAGGCTGGTGTCTTACCAGTTCAAGAAGCAAACAATAGTGTCAATCTCACCTATTGAAGCTGAGTACATTGCTGCATCTGCCTGCTGTGCACAGGTTCTCTGGATCCAAAACCAACTGTGGGATTATGGTCTGAACTTCTTACTCACTCCTATTTTAATTGATAATACTGCTGCCATGTTTATTGTCAAAAATCTTGTTCATCATTCTAAGACTAAGCACATAGAAATTAGACATCATTTCATTAGGGACTACAGTGAAAAGGGCTTAATTGAAATGAAAAGGGTAGAAACCACTGACAATTTGGCTGATTTATTCACCAAACCCTTAGACAAAACCAGATTTTATTTTCTATTAAAATGCCTAGGAATGATCAATGCTGATGAAGTCTAATTGGTGATATGTGCTTGAAGTGAGATACTTGATTGACTATCTGTTTATTCCTCACTGTCTTTGAGTGCATAAGTTTGTGATATGTGCTTTATTAAATATCTTACTACCAAGGTTGCAAAAGTCGCTTGGCGGGATATTCAGGAGGCTTTTTAGTTTATTAGATCTGTGTGTTCTTGTCAACCTATTAAGGTTTGCACCTAGTCCGGTCTTGATAGAATATGTCGATTATAAACCTTAAACTAGTTACAAACACACAGTAAGTAACCTAATATACGTCTACATAATGAAAAACATTCACAAAGACAAATATGGAACTATTTGAATAAAAGTAAATTAAAAATAAGTTTCAAATATTCATCTTTTCAAATATCAATAAGTTGGTTACAATAATATTAGTCAAACACAAATAACCCAATATCGATAAGTAAACCAAAAGTTAACAAATATTCATTCAAAAACATAGGCAACTAAAAAGGTTTTAGACAATAGTCATGCTCAAAACAAGAATAAAATAAACTTGTTCAACTAGTTTCATAATAAAAATAATAAATTTTAACGAAAGAAACCGTGTTTAAATGAGTAGGTATGAACCCAAGTGCATCAACTTGAATAATAATAACCTTCTTGCTGAGCGTCTCGTCTTCTGTATCTCACTATTTTTTGTTGGCTGAAGCACCAAGAAATTATGTATTGTGGCTCCAAATAATAATGTGGCGTGATGTTCTTCTTTCTTCGAATCAATTCAATATCAAAGTTGACTTTGTCTTATACCTCTGCGCACCGCCACCAAGGATCAATCAACAACCAAACTAAGTGTGGCGGCTGCAGGAATATATATATATATTGTTCCAATTCCCCAACAATGATCTTCCGAGCAAAATATATATTAATGAATGGCGGCTCGAAATATTGTTATTCTCAACCGACCTAACCCTTCCAAAGCAAATAACCTGGGCTGCCTTCCAAAACCTTATAGGCCGTTCAAATCTATATTCGATATTTAATAATGAAAATTTGTTAATAATAATAATAATAACAACATGTTTCCTCATTATTTTTTTTCTTTTTAAGATACTATCTATTAGTTCATTATAATAATATTAAAAATTAGTAATATATAACATAAGCTCGACCCTTCATTCGTCGGTCTCAACTTTAGTAAAAGTGTTCCATTTTAGCTCATAGTCTCTAGAAACCATTAAACTCACATATGAACCAAATATTAATAATATTTAATATAAACTTGGCTCAAAAGTATCTAAAAGTTTAGGAAGTATTTATATATTTTAATATAATTTAGCCCATATCAGACTCTTCAACCACCTTGCCTTTGCGCTTGGCTTCCACCCGGTCTTGATCATACTTTACTGTTGAGTTGGATATTTACAAGGAAGATTGGAATCTTCTCAGCCTCCTCATAGAAAACGGCGAAGTATGGAATACGAGCAAGCCTAGGTCATCGAGCATGGTTTACTACCTCGAGCATGGTATTTCAGCATATTCTTCTAAGTGTTGAAGGCTTCGAGCAAGCTACACTTCACCGAGCAAGAGTGTTCTTCTATCAAGTATGGATTTCTAGTCGAGCAAAAATCTTGATCATTCAAGTTTTATCCAAGTGATCCGAGCACAGGATGTCCGAGCATATTGGTGACGAGCAAGGATGCAATAAGAAGATGTCAATGTTGCGAAGTATAGACTTTGAGCATAGTTCAGTTCTGAGCAAGATTCACATCCGAGCAAAGATTGCTAATAAGTTCAAGACAAAATTGAAGACATCAAGAAGAATAGGCTTGGTCGAAGGACAACTTCAAGCAAAGCAAGGATTAGTCAAGAAGAATGAAGCATGCTAGAGAAGAATAATTTCTATTAGAAATTATTCTAAGTAAAGTATGCTCGAAGCAACTCATCGAGCATACACTAGATAACAAGTTTTCTTGAGCAAGATATTCATCATGCTCGAAGTCTACCACACTTGTATTTTGTTTTGGTCAATCATTATGTAATAATTAGGTATTCTAGAAGGAATGTCAGGGTCTATAAATAGAGTCCTAGGTTTCCGTTTAGGGCACAGACGACGCTGGCAACACACTGAATACGAGAAAACATTCTAAATGAATATTCTCCTTGTTTCCTCATACCGCCGCTGCCGTCACAAAACCCTAGACATTCCATTTACAATTTCATTGAATGATATATTAAATATAGTGAATCTTTGTCTTTGAATCTGTTCATACTGAATATTATTTATTGTTTCTTTCTCATTATATGTCACACCCCGTTAAGCGATTCGCGGAAGCGTAAAAACGGAAATGTAACAGACACCTCTGGTATCAACCACATTGTTTATAAAGAACAATATAAACTAGTTTACAATATTTTACATCGATCTAACTTTGTTTACAACTAGGTGATACAAACTAAATCCAACGCGTTAAGTGACTTTACTTCTTACTAGCACACTTGCATCAATTCACCCAGGATTGATCGCAAGTCAACAAGTAGCACATTGACTTTCTAGTCCAAGCCTGGTATACTTGAAAAACATGTTAAAACGGGTCAACTACAAATAGTTGGTGAGTTTCACGAGTTTCAAGAATTCAGTTGTGCGTACAACAATCACAGTTTGTAAATACTCAAGTATGTATGTATGTACGTTCACAAGTACGTTTGTTTGTATGTTTGTGATGTAATTATGTTAAGCTACAGTGAAGCCTTGACTATTTGTGCTGCGTGCATCCATTTCCCACGCTCAATCAACCACTGTGACCCCCTTTGCGCCCACAATATGCCCCAAGTAGCTATGTCTAACACTACATAGCGTGTTTGTGTAATTATGGTCATGTGCAAACGGGGTAAAGTCTCAGCAACACACGCCGACTCCGTTTGGGTTTGGCAAACCAATAGTACTATTCACAAGCCACCGGCTCGAAGTTAATCACTGTGTTCGTGGGGACTTTCTTGTGTTAGCACTTTGATAATTCACATCAATACATGTTTCAGGTATGTATATGTAATCAAACATGCTTTTCACCCCAAAAGTTCGTAAAACAGTTTAGAAGTGGGGGCATGAAACTCACGGTTTATTCAGTATTCAGTAGCACGTCGGTTCGAGGTTTGTTTGACTTGTAATCATGGTTTCCTATAATCAATATTATAATAATATTAATATTTTAATATTATTATAATCTCAATATTAAACTGGGCTGTATGTCAAATCTGGGTATAGCTGGAATGCCCAGAAAGTGTCAATAGGGTTAGGTTGTGATGTTGTTCAATGTTTAATACTTAAAACCAAACTTGGCTCAGTTTCCCCGTTTTCCCAGCTGGGCCAAGTTGTTCGTTTATGCATTCAGAAAACAGTTGTGGGGAAATAAGTTTGGGTAAATGTGTTGGTCGATAAAATGATTAAGTTATAAAGAAAGATCTTATATTGGGTTCCCGGATTTGCTACGGAGTCCGTTTCCGTTTATTCGGTTTGATTTGAGAAGAAGCGCGCACAATCTGTCCAGATTGTCCAGGTTTCTCATAAAAAGGTTTGTTTTTACTTAATTAATCCAAAAATATTATTTTTGACCACTCTTGGTGTTCTGATTTTCCTGCAGATTTGTTAATCACAAACTTGCCGGTTTTTATCAAAATTGAGTTTGTTTAATTTTCAAATTAGCATAATTAATTAACCGTTAATCATTAAATTATGAAAATTTAGTCACATATCAATTAAAATATGTAGATTTTTATAAAAATATTTCTGGAATTAATTATTGATTTATTAATTTATAAAAATTCATTTCATCAGTTATATTTAGCCTGAAAATCGTCCGTTTATCCTAAATGATTTCCAAAAATTCCAAAATAATTCCTGGATGTTCAAATTATATCCCAAAAGCATCTGTTATAATTTCAGAATGTAACAAGCTTGTTCAATATTCTTTTCAGCTATAAAAATTCATACGAACGCACATGTACAAAACACCCATAGACTTTTCCAAATGATCCCAAACTTCATATGTGATCAAAATGTACCAATTCTGAGTTCCCAACCAAATTTCATGATTTTTCAAGTGTTTAAACTAATTTTCCTAATTAAACGTCCCAATTCGGTAATAAATTCGCCAAATATTATCGGTTGGTCGAAAAATTACCAAATTTGAACAGGGACTCAATAATATAGTCCCTGATGTTCTTGCAAAATTTCAAGACCTAAAACTATGCACATCACTACCGTAACCTAAACAACCCGTAGTCGAGTGATTCGGTATTACCTTAGCGGTTTCAGTTCGTTTTCGCCTTTCTAATCAAGTTTTCGGGTTCTTGAGCTCCTATTCAAGATAGATACAGGTCCTATATCACAAACCAAGCAGGTTTCATCAACAAAACAGCCCCTTAACTTAGGGTTTCGGTTATAGTATAAAACCGAACTTTTGAACCGTAAAAACGCCGTTTAAACTCTATAATCCGTGTTTATTGACAAAAAAGAGTATAATTCTGATTTCTAACCATGTGTATGATCAAAACATGTTTTTGAACCATTTTTAAGATTTTTGCATGGTTAGGAAAGATTTTTGGCAATTATACTATGTTAATTAGATATGCAACTTGTATAAACTTGATTAAAATACTCATAATACCTTAGGGCTGGTAGGTTTAGTGAAAGGATAGCAGGGGCTTCGTCTAAGTTCTGGAAAAGTTTGGAAAAAAAATATCTAACTTACTTAAAGATATGGAAAACATATATTAATTGTAATATACAAAGGGTGGCGGCCGAACATTTCATGGGCCACCCTTTTGGCCCAATTTGGCCCACTAGCTCCTTTTAGCGTGTCCGAACGTGAAATCCCGAGTCCAAATTTATTTCGAGTTCGGTTTTTGATGCGAAAAATATATCGGGTACGACAAACAGTGCGAAAACATCGTTTTTCGGCCATTTTTGTGTAAATTTATAAAAACATACTATTTGTTTGTAAAAATCGAAAATATGTGCATGGGTCGCTTAAAACATTCCCACTAAGTGTTTTATAAATCTTTTTCGGCTTAAAGGATGATACAATGCTTGGTTTGTAACTATCTTTCGCGTTTAAATCTATAGCGGGTAGTTAAACGAGCATGTTTTCGTTTAACTTGTTTGCTATCAAACTAAGGCCATAATACTAATATATTAGCTTATATTAATCGTATATCACTTATAGATGGCCCCCTGGGATATCTGGGTCATAACCAGACCCGTTCGGTTAATCGTTCGTTCGTTACGTGATAAGCGTTTATTTGCTTATTCGATTTGTGAAAACAGAGGTATATCCGGTTTTGTCACGAATGTCACATTATATCACACCTTTTTTACCATTCATTGAATATCCTAATTCCGCCGGGGATATCCAATAGGTCTTCAGGTTATTAGATCTATGTGTTCTTTTCAACCTTCTTAAGGTTACACTAGATTTACGGTCCTAACAAGTGGTATCAGAGCTGTGGAAGCTCACTGAAGGCCACGGGACTGAAGGCTTGAGATAAAGCTTGAAGCTTTAAAAGATTTTCTTCTATGAAAGTTCAGATCTGAGCAAGATGGATGTTCAAGAAGTATCAACAAACAAGATTCCAAGACTTTTAGGTCAAGAAAACTTCATCAAATGGAAGGTCTTATTTGAAGCTGCTGTTAACTATAACGTGTGATACCCGGTCTTTCTAAGCCTAATTAAGCACTAATGTAATCCGGGTTTACCATGTAATGGAATATTATGAATAATAATAACATCAAAATTTTAGTCCAAGAACTCCAAAAATATGTGTGTTATATTATATTATGTCCAAAAAGTTCCTTTTTGGCATATAGCGAATACTGTGTAAGTGACGCACGGGCAGCAACCCGGGTTAGGATAATAATCCAAATAAATTCCCAAGGGTCAGGAATGACTTAAAATAATATAAGTAAAGAGAAAATATTGATGTTAGGACATAAACATAATTCTAGAAGGTTCGGTTCACAAAGACGGAACAGTAAGTGAACAAAAGCCGATACCGAACATCGTAAGAACCCGAAACCAACCAACTCCGAAAATTTACATCTTTATATGGTTTTGAAGCTAATTTTATGACGAATTTGAATATGTAATCGGTTTTTCATATAAATAAGCCTACCTAGTTAAAAAGTATTAATAAAAACAAACTATGGTTAAAATACAAAACTTTATAACTTATTAAATAAAAAAAAATTATATACCAACCCACCCCCCCCCCCCCTTAGCCGTCCACACCACCACACCAAAGCCCTAACCATGATATGTTGGATGTCTTGGGAGAATTCCAAGTAAGTCTACACACATGCAATTAAGACAAGTGTCCCTTTTACTTCTTCTATTAATCATATCATCATTTCCCCATACCACTCCATTCTCCAACACAAACCACCACCCACTCCTCCTCCTCCCTCTCCCTCTCTCGGCCGAACCCACATCCGCACACACTTCTCTGTTTCTCTCTTGCACTACACCATCCATATTACAACAAAAACCCTAAGTTTAAACTCAAGAAGATGGATTAGGAGCAAAGTAGGAAGGATGGAAGCATAAACAACCCCTTAGAGCCACCAAGATTACTCTCTTTCATCCCTCTTCTAAACCCTAAGGTAAAAATCCGAACCCTATCTTTCGCGTTTAAATCTATAGCGGGTAGTTAAACGAGCATGTTTTCGTTTAACTTGTTTGCTATCGAACTAAGGCCATAATACTAATATATTAGCTTGTATTAATCGTATATCACTTATAGATGCCCCCCTGGGATATCTGGGTCATAACCAGACCCGTTCGGTTAATCGTTCGTTCGTTACATGATAAGCGTTTATTTGCTTATTCGATTTGTGAAAACTGAGGTATATCCGGTTTTGTCACGAATGTCACATTCTCCCCCCGTTAAGAAATTTCGTCCCTGAAATTCAATATGCCATTTATACGTTCCTTAGGGATAAACAGGAGTATTTGTTTTCGTTTTCAAATATATTAGTTTCCCCGTTGTGGATTTTACCGAACTTTGATCCTTGAAATTTTTATTGATTCGTAACTGTTTGATTTTCCCATCCATTATTTATACATGTTCTCCACCAAATTCAATTATGCTGCGGGTTCAATTCTCGAGAAGACCTCGTACAGTTCTATGTATTTAGCTGTCAACTTATTTTTCTCAAATCGAATAGCACTTTTCAAGGTCAACAATTCAGTACGTACCTCAGTATAGTTCTTTTATTAGCTTATGCAGATTTTCAGTTTGTTTGAATTCTACAAGGTTTATCTGTGATTTCTGGAACATTTGAGCGTTGCTAACTTATACCCTATTAAGGTAACGATTTATATTCTTGCTCGTATTATACCAATTATAATGTCTCTCGTATAATATTATGGTAACCATTAGTATACAAGGATTAGACCAGTGAGAATGCTGGTCTTAATTTCTTCCAAGATTCAATATACAGTTGCAATGTAATTCTCTTAATGTCTATGTAGTTCGTCCAGATCGATCGTTTATTTAGGAATGACAGGTTGTGCTCAAACCTATTTGGTTTCTTAAGTTTTGCCAAAAATGAGAGGCCTGATGTCTATTTTGGTATGAAATAATTGGGATAGACGCGCCATGCTAAGATGTAATTTCGTTAATATAATGGTAGACGAGTCTTTTAGTTGTGTAGTTGTTATAGGTCGGGAGAAAGTATACAATTTAAGTTAGCCGGCTAATTAGTACCCGAACCACACTGTGTTCTCGAAATGATTTACGAAAGTGTGTTATTAGGCTCATTGTAATCTATTCCCACTTCCACTTGGTGTTTCCGGTTGTCATAACATTACTGAAGGTTTTTGATACTCTGCTTTAATTCTAGCACGAGTCAGGTATTTATCGATATATGTGGTTCATTTATGATTAGTCACATAAGTTATCAAGAGTTGAAATCTAGCCTCGGTTTTTGAAGCATAGGATTTCGTTGGTTTTTCCTTTTCAAGTTCTTTCCGTCCCCGTATAAAATTTTGTTTTCTAAATGTTATGCTCTTAGGGTTTTCTTTTGGGCGATATGAATTTGTCGGATAATGTTTACTTAACCAATCGTTTCAAATACCCATACTTTCCATTGTTTAACTTTAACCCTTCATCTTGAGGCATCGGTTTTTCCCGATTACAATTGTTCCACGACTCTACTCGTCTTCCTTATCCCATATTTAGTTTTGTCGGTTCAATTGCGGGTTATAAATTTCTGCGATTCTTGTAATTTGTTCCTTTGATGGCATAATAGTAGCATGCCCATGCATTAGATGCAAAAATAATCGTCCAATACTCCGGGTTAAGGATAGTATAATTTTCTCATGCGTTTTTGATTGTCGGGAAGTGTATTTTATATCGCTATTTCTCTGCACTAGTATGCGTTCTAATTCTTCTCGAGACGTATCCCAATAGATTACAACAGTCCCTTTCGGGAGACTTGGCATCGGGTTTGAACATAGTTTCTTTTTCATCAATTGAAACTTCTGAGTTTAGGAGGGATGCGGCATTCGGTAATTGCAAGAAGTGCGGCAAACTACACAAGGGGGAGTGTAAGAGTGGGTCCGGCACCTGTTTTCGTTGCGATAAGGTTGGGCACCCCCATTACGAGTGTCCGACTCTGACTTGTTTCCGCTGTAGGGGTTCCGGTCACTTGTCATCAAACTGTCCTACCAGTAAGGTGGGGGGGGGGTCCGGTCAGGGGACTTCCTCAAGAGGGAAGATGGAAGAGAAGCCGAAGGCCAGGGCAAGGGCCTTCAACATCTCCAAGAAGGAAACGAAAGAGGATGCGGATGTCGTTTCAGGTACTTTTTCCTTATTTAGCTTTCATTCCACCATTATAATTTCTTGTTCCTTTGAAATCGTATGTGTTGACCGTGTAGCTAAGCAGTAGTATAATATCGTCCCAGGTACTTTTCTACTTGATGAGTTACAGGCGTCAGTTTTATTTGATTCGGGCGCCAGTAGGAGTTTTGTGTCTACCGCTTTCTTTTCCTCGTTGAATAAATCACCTGAGCGCGTAGTCGATGTGTTTGAGGTTAAGGTCGCCATAGGAAAATCCGTCTCCGTGTCTAGGGCTATTCAGGGTTGTTCCATCGAGTTGTCTGGGTATAGATTTCCGGTGCGATTGTATTTGATGCCGCTTGGTTGTTTCGATGTGGTGCTTGGGATGGATTGGCTCGCGAATGTTGATGCTCAGATCATTTGTGGTCAGAAACTCGTTCGTCTAAGGGCCCCGGATGAGACTCAAATTACGGTTTTCGGTGATCGGAATGTTGCGACGCAACATATTATATCCATGATTAAGGCGGGAAAGTTGATGCAGCGGGGGTGCGGGGCGTATCTGGCGTATGCTATGAATGTGAATACCGAGGTGGCTACCGTCGGTGATGTTTCTATTGTTCGGGATTTCCCGGATGAATTTCCAAATGATTTCTCAGATGTGCCACCGGATCGCGAGGTCGAGTTCCAGATAGACCTTGTACCGGGCGCCAAACCCGTTGCCCGAGCTCCCTACCGCCTAGCGCCGAATGAAATGAAGGAACTTATGGCTCTATTGGAAGACTTGCTCGATAAGGGCTTTATTCGACCGAGCATCTCGCCTTGGGATGCTCCGTTCTTGTTCGTTAAGAAGAAGGACGGTAGCATGCGAATGTGCAATGACTACCGTGAGTTGAATATGCTCACTGTTAAAAATCGGTACCTGCTCCCGAGGATCGACGACTTATTTGATCAGCTCCAAGGGGCTAGTTGGTTCTCGAAGATCGACCTTATGTCCAGGTATCATCAGCTGAAGATTCGAGAGGAAGATATTCCTAAGACTGCCTTCCGCACTCGTTACGGACATTATGAATTTCTGGTGTTGTCTTTTTGTTTGACCAACGCACCGGCTGCGTTCATGAATCTTATGAACCGGGTGTGTAGACCGATGCTCGATTGTTCGGTTATTGTGTTCATCGACGACATTCTTGTGTACTCTAAAAGTGAATCCAATCACGCCGGTCATCTCGTGGAAGTGTTGGAGGCTCTACGGAAGAACAAACTATATGCGAAATTTTTTAAGTGTTCCTTCTGGTTGCATGAGGTTCAATTCTTGGGTCATGTTATTAACCCGAGTGGTATTCTGGTTGACCCTGAAAAGGTGGAATCCGTGAATGAATGGGAGTCTCCTAAGTCTCCATCTGAAATCCGTAGTTTTCTGGGTTTGGCGGGGTATTACCACCACTTTATTCCCTATTTTTCGAAAATTGCTTCTTCACTGACCAAGTTGACTAAGAAGAGTGTTAAGTTTGTTTGGGGTACGGAACAGGAGGAGGCTTTTCTCGAGTTGAAGAACAGATTGACGCATGCCCCGATTTTAGCTTTACCTGATGGCACCGATGATTTGGTAGTGTATTCTGATGCCTCTTATCAGGGGCTTGGGTGTGTTTTGATGCAGAGAGGTCGAGTCATCGCTTATGCCTCACGGCAGTTGAAGCCTCACGAGGCGAATTATCCTACTCACGATTTGGAGCTTGCGGCCATTGTACTTGCGCTTAAGTTGTGGCGGCATTATTTGTACGGTGTTCCATGCGTTATCTATACCGATCATAAGAGTTTAAAATACTTCTTTGAACAAAATGAACTGAATATGCGCCAACGTTGATGGTTGGAGTTGATTAAGGATTATGATTTGGAGATTATGTACCACCCCGGTAAGGCTAACGTGGTGGCTGACGCGTTGAGCCGGAAGGAGAGACCGAAGCCGATCCGTGTAAAATCTTACCAGCTCATCCTGAAACTCGATATTTTGAAGCAAATAGCCAGCGTTCAAAATGAGGCTTTGCAGGTGGAATGGATTATGTCAGAACGTGTTTGGGGTCAGGAGAAATTGTTGGAAGACGTCGGTGACAGGGTGAAGTATAAGGATGGTCGTTTATGGGTACCGAAGTATGGGGGATTCAGAGATAAACTTTTGGATGAGGTACACAAGTCGCGCTATTCTATTCACCCGGGCGCGACCAAGATGTACCAAGACTTGATGAAAAATTATTAGTGGCATGCGATGAAATTTGAGGTGGCTCAATACGTGAGTAAGTGTTTGACGTGTCTACAAGTTAAGGCCAAGCATCAGAAGCCGTTTGGGAAACTTCAGCCATTGGAAATACCTGAGTGGAAATGGGAGCATCTTACTATGGATTTCGTGACTAAACTGCCTCGTACTCCTAGGGGTAATTATGACACCATTTGGGTAATCGTGGATAGACTTACCAAGAGCGCTCACTTCTTGCCAATTCGAGAGACTTTTAATTCCGAGCAGTTGGCCGATGTGTTTATTCGTGAGATCGTTTCTAGGCACGGGGTGCCGGTATCTACTGTTTCGGATAGGGATACGCGTTTTACCTACAGGTTTTGGAAAAGGTTTCACGAGGAGATGGGTACCAAACTCCTTATCAGTACTGCCAATCACCCGCAGACGGATGGTCAATCCGAGAGGACCATTCAGACTCTTGAGGATATGTTGCGGGCTTGTGTAATCGATTTTGGTGGTAGTTGGGATTGTCACCTGCCGTTGGTAGAGTTCTCATGTAATAACAGTTATCACGCCACTATTGGGATGCCACCGTTTGAGATGTTGTATGGTAGGAGGTGTAGGACTTCAGTCTGTTGTGGTTCCATTGGTCAGAAGCAGTTGGGTAGTTTGGAGCTGGTCGAGGCTATGACTGAGAAACTCGACAAGATTAAAGCATTTATGAAGGCCGCGCAGGATCGTCAGAAGTCTTATGCAGATAAAAGGAGAAGGCCTATTGTGTTTGATGCTGGGGATCGGGTTATGTTAAAAGTTTCTCCCTAGAAGGGCATTATTCGTTTTCGTAAGAGGGGGAAGCTCAGTCCGATGTTTATTGGCCCGTTCCGTATAATGGCCCGAGTCGGTTAGGTAGCATATAGGCTGGAATTGCCCGAGGAGCTCGCGGGGATTCATCCTACTTTTCACATGTCCCATATGAGGAAATGCTTAGCGGATGAAGAGGCCCATGTGCCTCTCGATGATATTGAACTCGATAGTAAGGTTAACTACATTGAACAACCGATTGCTATTCTTGACTGTCAGGAAAGGCGTTTGAGAAATACGGTGGTTAGACAGGTGAAGGTGCAGTGGAAACACCGTAGGGTTTCCGAGGCCACTTGGGAGTCCGAAGACGAGATGATGAAGCATCATCCGCAGTTGTTCCTGTCGCATCGGGATTCCCATTGTAAGGGGGTGGACTTGTAACGTCCGTTAATTCCGGTTTCAAGAATTAAAGCTTGTAGAGTATGTATAATTCTCGGAGTTTATCCAACGTTTCTCGGAAGCCTTTACGTCATCCCGGTACGTCTAATCGCTTAACATTTCTTCCAAGTTGCATTATTATTAAATTCCGGGGGCTAGAATGAAAATAGTTTATAATATAACATTAATCAAAAAACCCTAAACCCCTACCCCTTGCGCAACAATCGGCCGAAGGTAGCCCCTCCCCCTCTTCATTGCTTCGACTTTTTGATCAATTCCAAGCTCCTAGAAGTAGTTCAAGGTATGTACTACAATCCCCAACACTCTTTTTGTTCACCCTAATCGTTTTGATGCTCAATTTTGCCAAAACTTTTCGTTAGAGAGATTTTCGGCCAAGGTGTAATTGACCCACTTCCCGTAGATAAAAATTAGAGTTTCCGGTGTAGAAAGATTCCCATGTATGGCATTTACGTCATATTAAAATTTCGTAGCCATTGGAGGTGTTTAGGTCGGTCAATCGATTTTAGTTCGAAAACTAGGGTTTACTAGGTGTAGAATTGTAAATTGTTGAGTTTGATGCGTTAATCGGTTGGATGACCAACCAAATCAGTTTGCATGGCCCTAGGGGAGTCTACGGGCTGTGGGAAAATTATTTTTTTGATGCTCGGGGCTGTTTTGGTTGGTGCTTCGTCAATCGAGTTGGCGGTGCGCGAATTTTCGTTTAAATGTTAAATTGAGAGTTGTAAAAAGGAACCGTCAACCCTATCAACTCGGGTGACATAATTATGATGAATGAAAATATTATAACGGGAATTTGGCCCATTTGGGACTGATTCGTTTAACAATTTGTTTTAAGGTTTATTACGCGCGTATTCGACTCGATTTGTTTGCCGACGGGCGAGTGGTGCATCATGGTTAGCCCCGACCTTAATCGTAGGGTGGATTTGGTTAATTGAAAGTTGTTGGGCCTTGGGCCAAGTGTTGGGCCATGGGCCATGTTGTTGGGCTTGAACGGCCCCATTAGGCAAGAGTGTTCTTACGGTCTAGTTTAGTAACATGTTGTGTATACTTTACAGGCCCTTGCTTGTGATTGTGCACTAAGGGATTTCCTAGCTCGTTGCAGGTGTTCGATTGATTTCAGGTTAGTTCATGATGCCCTTTTTACTCTTTTTAAGTTTTGGGCTAGCATACACACCTAAGTGTTTTCTCACTTGATGAAATGTTTTAAATTATTTTGCATTGGCTTGCTAGTATTGGTAGGCCTTGGAATGTTATAGAATGTGTGGATGTGTACATATAATTGCCAATATTTGGCGAATGTTGTAGTCGTCTCGAATACTGAATTTTGCGTATGCCTACTTTGTGTTTGTATGCGCCGAAGGTTATGTGTTTGGGTTGTACGTTTTCTCGGCCCTGAATATTATATATATATATATATTGATATATATAGGAATGCACGTATAGAGATACTCATACGTAAGGATGTCTATTTATTGAATGTGGTGACCTAAACGATGTATTTCCGTTTGCCGTTTTAAAACTGTTGGAATGATTATTAAGACTCTTGTTACTTATTTAAAAACTTGAACTCATTCAGTTTAAGCTGACTTTGTGTGCATGTTAGTGGAGTTTTAGGTTAGGAAGATGATGCCTTATTGTTTGGACGTGCACGAAGCTACTTGGACGGTGAAGGGCATATAGGAATTGAAGATTTTAATATTAAACATTTGTTTTTAAAAGTTTTTATTTGAAGATAATTATGTTGATTTTGGGCAAAATTCCCGGGTTTTGGGAACTCATTTACTTATTTATGTTTTCCGCCGAATTATTCTCTGTGATGCTTATTTTAATGAAAAAAATTGTTTTTAAGTTTAATTATTTTTACGAGTGTTTTGAATGATTACCAACTGTGGGGTTCCCGGGGTTGGGGGCCTTTCATATAAACTTGATTAAAATACTCATAATACCTTAGGGCTGGTTAGTTTAGTGAAAGAACAGCAGGGGCTTCGTCTAAGTTCTGGAAAAGTTTGGAAAAAAAATATCTAACTTACTTAAAGATATGGAAAACATATACTAATTGTAATATACTAAGGGTGGCGGCCGCACATGGGCCACCCTTTTGGCCCAATTTGGCCACTAGCCTCTTTTAGCGTGTCCGAATGTGAAATCCCGTGTCCAAATTTATTTCGGGTTCAGTTTTTGACTCGAAAAATATATCGGGTACGACAAACAGTGCGAAAACATCGTTTTTCGGCCAATTTTGTGTAAATTTATAAAAACATACTATTTGTTTGTAAAAATCGAAAATATTTTCATGGGTCGCTTAAAACATTCCCACTAAGTGTTTTATAAATCTTTTTCGGCTTAAAGGATGATACAATGCTTGGATTGTAATTATCTTTCGCGTTTAAATCTTTAGCGGGTAGTTAAACGAGCATGTTTTCGTTTAACTTGTTTGCTATTGAACTAAGATCATAATACTAATATTAATTAATCGTATATCACTTATAAATGGCCCCCTGGGATATCTGGGTCATAACCAGACCCGTTCGGTTAATCGTTCGTTCGTTACGTGATAAGCGTTTATTTGCTTATTCGATTTGTGAAAACTGAGGTATATCCGGTTTTGTCACGAATGTCACATTATATCACACCTTTTTTCCAATTCATTGAATATCCTGATTCCGCTGGGATATCCAATAGGTCTTCAGGTTATTAGATCTATGTGTTCTTGTCAACCTTCTTAAGGTTACACTAGATTTACGGTCCTAACAAGTGGTATCAGAGCTATGGAAGCTCGCTGAAGGCCACGGGACTGAAGGCTTGAGATAAAGCTTGAAACTTTAAAATATTTTCGTCTGTGAAAGTTCAGATCTGAGCAAGATGGATGATCAAGAAGTATCAACAAACAAGATTCCAAGACTTTATGGTCAAGAAAACTTCATCAAATGGAAGGTCTTATTTGAAGCTGCTGTTAACTATAACGTGTTATACCCGGTCTTTCTAAGCCTAATTAAGAACTAATGTAATCTGGGTGTACCGTGTAATGGAATATTATGAATAATAATTACATCAATATTTTAGTCCAAGAACTCCAAAAATATGTGTGTTATATTATATTATGTCCAAAAAGTTCCTTTTTGGCGTATAGCGAATACTATGTAAGTGACGCACAGGCAGCAACCCAGGTTAGGCTAATAATCCAAATAAATTCCCAAGGGTCGGGAATGACTTAAAATAATGTAAGTATAGAGAAAATATTAATGTTAGGACATAAACATAATTCTAGAAGGTTTGGTTCACAAAGACGGAACAGTAAGTGAACAAAAGCCGGTACCGAACACCGTAAGAACCCGAAACCAACCAACTCCGAAAATTTACATCTTTATATAGTTTTGAAGCTAATTTTATGAAGAATTTGAATATGTAATCGGTTTTTCATATAAATAAGCCTAACTAGTTAAAAAGTATTAATAAAAACAAACTATGGTTAAAATACAAAACTTTATAACTTATTTAATAAAAAAAATAATATACCAACCCTCCCCCCCCCCCCCTTAGCCGTCCACACCACCACACCAAAGCCGTAACCATGATATGTTGGATGTCTTGGGAGAATTCCAAGTAAGTCTACACACATGCAATTAGGACAAGCGTCCCTTTTACTTCTTTTATTAATCATATCATCATTTCCCCATACCACTCCATTCTCCAACACAAACCACCACCCACTCCTCCTCCTCCCTCTCCCTCTCTCGGCCGAACCCACACCCGCACACACTTCTCTGTTTCTCTCTTGCACTACACCATCCATATTACAACAAAAACCCTAAGTTTAAACTCAAGAAGATGGATTAGGAGCAAAGTAGGAAGGATGGAAGCATAAACAACCCCTTAGAGAAACCAAGATTACTCTCTTTCATCCCTCTTCAAAACCCTAAGGTAAAAATCCGAACCCTAACCTTGTTCTTCAAGACTTGGATGCAAAACATTGTTCTTGCATCTTGAAAGGGTTCACACAAGCTACTAAACCATAAACTTAAGTGAAAACGGAAGATTTAAAACCCTAGAGTATGTGTGTGCATAAAACTGTAGGTGTTTGTGTGTGTGTGGAAACCAAAACCCACATGTACATGCAAACACACATGCATACCAATCCATTTTCATCTTGGTTAAACTCGGTTTAGTGATTTAATGGCATAAAGGACTTGAAAATGGAACTAAAAATGAAATAGGGATTAGGATATAGAGAGAGAGTCATGAGGTAGAGAGAGAGTATGCATGTATGTTTATGAATGTGTATATGTATTGCATGCATGTATGTATCTTGACTAAATTATGATTAAATTAGGACTAGTTTGCATGTATAAGGTATTATAACAAGAACATGAATCTAAAGATGAACTAATGTTACATGACTAATACAAGAGTCACTTAGGTTCATATTAAAACACCTAATATATTCATGTAAGTATGTCACACAATATTTTGTTTACTAGCATGCAATATACATGTAATGAATAATAAGGATATTTGAAAAACAAAAATATAATAAATAAAAGAGGAATGAAATCTGAATTTTTAAGGATATTAAATGTTTTAAATCATTGGAAAAAGATATTTAAAATATAGGTTTAAATGCATAACAAAAGGAATGTTAAGTAAAAAGTTAATACATTTTTATAATTAATTAAAATACAAATATAAATAAAAATTATAAATCTGGAAATTTGTAAATATTTATATGTTATAAAAATGAGATTTAGTATAAAATATGATTTACATGCTTTGTCTGGATCAAAACGAGTATCGGTTGCTTAACTAGTCGAAAAATCGGCTTTTTAATGTAAACCGACAAGGATTTTATGAGCTGAAACAAAACAGCCCCTAACACCCAAAATCTTGTATATATATTACACATCATATCAAGTGTAATAAGGCCAAGATGGTAAGCCTTGGCAATAAGCGATTCGCGTCGCGAAAGACGACGCGAAAAACGCTAAAAACGCTCGTTTTGTTAATAATTGAACAAAACCGACAAAAATACATTTTTACAAGCTAACTTGTAATATATATATACTCCAACCATGAAGATTAAGGTTTTGCTTAAAAATATTAGAACATAATAAAAACATTAACCGAATTAACGTTTAGCGAAAAACCGGTTAAATCGGTAGAACATCTTTTAAAACATAAAGCGTTATAAGTGTTGAAAGGACTTAATTAAATAAGTAGAATAAAAAGATAATTCCATCATATTCAAACCTAAAATATTATATAAACAATTATAAAGAAAATTAATGCTAAGTATATTTAAGTGCATATGATAATATAGAGATATATGTACATATATATATATACACATATATACGTGCTTACATATATGTGAACTTGCGATGTGTGCTTGAGTAAATGAACTAAAAATTGTAAAACTTATTAAACTTTTAAAAGAGCTAGTGTGAACACTTAAGTTGGAAGAACAACTTAAGAACTTTATGGGAAATAAATTATTAAAACGTGTACTAAATGAATAGGACACGAGAAGGAAACAATACCGACAAATAACGGTCGAGGTTTGTTTCTCATAAATCTCCACTGTTTTGACACATTTAAATGATTTATAAATGTTTGGGGGAAAATACGTTTGGGTCAAAGCGCATTATATCTTGACAACTGTGGTATTGGAATGACTTTAAATTTTACCAAATTGGTCGGGCTGTCGTGGGTAAAAATCGGGAACAATTTCACAACCTTATAATCATTAACTGTTAAACAGGCATAGAAATATTGATAGATCTATCGGGGTGACGCCCTATCATCACCAGTCGCGCCTGTGGGGTAAGTGCTAAATATTTCGATTGTTGTACGCTTTGATTATAGATTTAAGGGAGTCATATATTTGTTATATTCCTAGCTAGTCTATAACTATCACACTTGTTAAATAAAATGTTGAATTTTATGCACTTTCGCTTCTATAGCAAAAGGGGTGCCAAATGGTCTCTCGTGGTAAAGCGAGGACCAATTTATAAACTTAAATAATTTTCGTGTGTAAAATGAAAGTGGACCTTGGCCAAATAAAGGCAAGGAAACAAATTGAGAATGTTGGTCATGTGTGGACCAAGTGGCATAAGCCGACAAATAATAATTGGGTAAAGTTTTTATTAAATTGAGAACTCACCAACCATTGTGTTGACGTATATTTTAAACGTGTTTTCAGGTAAAGGAAAACATGGAGCTTCGTGAAGGAGATTTGGGAAAAATAGGGATGAATCTACATCCCGATAGTTGGACATAAAAATGTTAAATAATATATACTCTGATAACTTAAACTCGTGTTTTAAACTAATAAATGTCCAGCTTGTATATTTATGGATGTGTGTGTTTAAATATTGTGTGGCTAATCGGCGTCTGTCACCGCCTGGAATATCGTAATTTAGTATTCCGCTGCTAAACTGAGCTAAATTAAGCTAAGTTATGTTTTTGAGGGGTGACAGAAGTTGGTATCAGAGACAATGGTTATAGTGAATTAGGAATTTTCGGTGGGAAATTTTCTAAACTATAATTAAAATATTTAAACACATCAATATTTTCCCCGCTTCACGAAGTCAAGAAAAATAAATTATATAATTATATGTCGCATGATTACTTAGTATAAATTTTCTTATCTTATATTTCAGATGCCTTATGTCTTTATTGACCTTATCGACTAAGACAGCGAGGATAGGGACATACCCTCCCCGCAGTCAGGACCTTTGACACCCTTGGAGCAGCAATTAGTGGAAGCAAAAGGTGCCTTGCAAAACTTGATCAAACCACCCCCACCTGGGGATTTCTCCACATATGCTCACGTACGAGAGCGGATTCGCGTTGTGGGTGGATTGATGATGACGAGCCTTCCCCTCCCGAGACCGGTAGGATATCGGTCCCTTTGCCTCCGTTTAGCTATTTTAGGAGTGCCGTTACTGGAGCAGGTGTCTCCTACTGGGAGACCGACACACCAGAGGCTTGGATCACTGCCTCGGAAGAGGCCATGGCGGCTGTGATTGCCGTGGAGACCGCTAGGGCAGCGATTGAAACCTCTAAACCTGCTTGTGCTCCACTACCTACCCTACCACCTGTACTAGCCTTACCCGCACCTACTCTAGCCGCTACTACTCCCGCACCACCACCGACCATGACCCTTTCCCCCACTCGAGTGACACCTAAGCCGTTAAAAGTGTACACTCGAAGAGGAAAACAGACCGCGGAAGGCAGTGTTGACTCTTTACCTATTAGTGGGACTTCATCAAAGGTGAAGAGGGTGCAGTGGATCGACCGATGCTCTACCTGCGACCAACAAATAGGCCCCATTCGGGATAAGGTTGCCTCACAGGACTCTGCCATTGACCATCTTGATGGTCGTATGTCCCATCTGGAGATGACAAAAAATTTTACTATTCATACGATATCCGAGGCACTGCAGAGGTTGGATCAGGTCGAGGCTCACATGGTGAACCACTTTCGGCGTATAATGGGATTACCACCCCCACCGCCGGGTCCGCAGTGAGTGCTGAGGTTATGGAAGTTAGAAGGCCTTGGGGATGATGATGATGCTGATGATGGGGTGAAGATTGTTTAGATGTTTTTGTGTTTTATCTCCAGGTATGTTCATAGGAACTTTCGGCCTATTTGTATTGTAACTTAAATGCTTCTAGACTATTGGGATTCGGAGTATACCAGTCCCACATTTTGGTAATGATGCTATGAAAAGTTTCCTTTATGAATTGAGATGTGTGCCTAATTATTTTAATTAATTAATTATTAACTTGTAAAATTTAACGCCAAATCTAATATTACTCTATTGTGTTTAAAATGAAAATGCCACCAAGGACCAGCCAAAGCACAGCTCGAGGAATGGGTTTACCAACCTCAAAAGAGGAACTATCCCAAGTTAATTGCCCAACATGTTAACGCAGCTATGGAACAGCAGAACGTTAACAGAGGACAAGACATAGGAAACGGAACCGGGAACGGTACCCCGCATGGAACCGGTACCGGAACTGTTACGGGTAACCCCTCAGGTAGAAAAAGGATTGAAATAATTTTGTAATTGATTCACACTATGATTAGTTTAATAATCAGTAATGGTTATGAAAACTATGCAACAGGGAGTCAGGTGCTCGGATGTACCTACAAAACATTTCCAGGGTGCAACCCTAAACCTTTTTCAGGAGCTGAAGGGCCTTTAGAGATAGTAAGGTGGATCGAAAAGATGGAATCCGTGATGAAGATTAGCAATTGTTCACCAGCGTAAAGAGTTAAATACGGTGTTTGTTCGTTCCATGACGAAGCACTGGAATGGTGGAACTCGCTAATCCAGAACATGGGAGAAGATGTAGCATATAGTTTGTCTTGGGAGCAGTTAAAGGAATTGTTGCTACAAGAATATTTCCCTAGAAATGAACTCCAGAAAATTGAGTATGATTTCTGGAATTTGACCATGGAGGGAGCTGGCATTAACACGTACACGTCACGGTTGAATGCGCTTGCAAGACTGGTGCCCCGTTTGGTTACTCTGGAATATGTTCGGATCGGGAGATACATCTGGGGATTGGCGCTTGAAATTAGAGAAATGGTGACCTCCTCTAAACATGATACGGTTCAGTCGGCTCGCGCTTTGGCAAAAACCCTCACAGACGACGTGGTACGTAAGGGTATTTTGGTCAAAAAGGGTGACGGGAAGAAACCAACCAAAGATGGAGCTAAACCGGAGAAAAAGATTTTCAATAACGGAGAAACAAAAGGAAGTGGTTCGGTAAACCGGAAAGTCAATTCAAGAAGGGAATAAATCAAGGATCAAGTCGCTTGTTTACTGTTAACTCCAGAAACTCTAACCAAGTCCCTCAATGCAACACTTGTGGCGGAAATCATACTGGCATGTGCAGGAAGTGCCTTCGGTGTAATCGATTTGGACATCTAGTCCGAGATTTTCGAGACTACCCCATGGGACAAGGTGTGAGGAAATGCTTCGAATGTGGGATCGAAGGGCATTACCGGAATGAATGTCCAAGACTTAAAGGGCAGGTGCCCAAAGGAAAGGCATTTGAGATGGTTGCAAGAAAGGCTCGTAAGGACTCATCAGTGGTAACTGGTATGTTTCTGGTTAATGACCACTATGCATACGTTCTTTTCGATATAGGTGCAGATTTGAGTTTTGTCTATAAACAATTTGAATCATTGCTTAACGTTAAACGTAGTAAACTAGAAAACAAATACTCCATGGAATTAGCCAACGGAAAACTTATCAAAACCGGAGAAATTATTTGCAATTGTTCTATTCAACTAAAGAATAAAAAATTTAAAATTGACCTTTTATCAGTTGAATTGGGTAGCTTTGACATCGTGGTGGGAATGGACTGGTTATTGAAAAATCAAGCAGAAATCGTTTGCATCGAGAAACTAGTCCGCATGCCCCTACCCAATGGGGAGATCCTATCAATCCATGGTGATCGAAGTAACTTAGATGTTAAATTTGTCAATGTAATGAAAGCCCGAAAGATGTTAAGAAAAGGGTACCCCGCATTCTTAGTTAATGTAGTTAACACCAAAGCCGAGGAACGTAAATTTGAAGATATTCCTGTAGTTCAAGATTTTCCAGAAGTTTTTCCAGAAGACTTGCTTGGTCTACCCCAGAAAGACAAGTCGAGTTCAAGATAGACCTTGTTCAAGATGCAGCGCCGGTAGCCAAATCTCCGTATAGATTACACCGTCAGAAATGAAAGAACTATCCACCCAACTTCAAGAGCTACTGGATAAAGGCTTTTTTAGACCTAGCTTCTCACCCTGGGGAACCCCAGATCTGTTCGTCAAAAAGAAGCATGGGTCATTCCGAATGTGTATTGGTTACCGAGAACTGAACAAGCTAACCATTAAGAACCGATACCTCTTACCGAGGATTGATGATCTGTTTCATCAGTTGCAAGGTTCCAGCTACTATTCAAAAATTGACTTAAGTTCCTGATATCATAAACTTAGAGTAGCAGAGGAAGATGTCTTTAAAACCGCATTCCGAACTCGTTATGGCCACTACGAATTTCTAGTTATGCAGTTCGGATTAACTAATGCCCCTGCTTTGTTCATGGAGTTAATGAATAGAGTGCAAGCCATATTTGGATAAATTCGTGATAGTGTTTATCGACGACGTACTTATCTATTCACGAACAAAGGAAGATCATGAGCAACACTTATGATTAATTCTCGAGTTGCTTAAGAAAGAAGAGTTGTATGCAAAATTTTAGACATGCGAATTCTGGATCCGAGAGGTTCACTTCCTCGGACACGTGGTCAATGAGAAAGGAATACACGTGGATCCTTCAAAGATCGAAGCCATTAAGAATTGGGAAGCACCAAAGTCTCCAACTGAGGTACGCTAATTCTTAGGTCTAGCTAGGTATAATAGGAGATTCATCGAGAATTTCTCATCAATTGCACAACCATTGACGCTATTAACCCAGAAAGACAAAAAGTATGAATGGACGGAAAGCAAGAAGAAGCGTTTCGATTGCTCAAACAAAAGTTGTGTAGTGCACCTATCCTATCACTCCTAGAGGGAATGGACGGATTCGTTGTTTTTTGTGACGCTTCACGGTTAGGTCTTGGATGTGTACTCATGCAGAAAGATAAGGTAATAGCCTATGCTTCACGACAACTTAAGATACATGAGAAGAATTACACAACCCATGACTTTGAACTTGGAGTGGTTGTCTTTGCGTTAAAAATCTGGAGACATTACCTTTATGGCCCTAAATGCACAATCTATACTGATCACAAAAGCCTTCAACACATCTTCGATCCGAAAAATCTTAATATGAGACCACGTCGATGGATTGAACTACTTAATGATTATGACTGTGAAATTCGCTACCACCCAGGAAAGGCAAATGTTGTAGCAGACTCGTTAAGTAGAAAAGAAAGAGAAAGACCATCACGCATTCGAGCGCTGGGTCTAACCATACAGACGAGTCTTACCGATAAGATACGTGACGCACAGCGCGAGGCTTTAAAACCTCGATTCATAAGAGCTGAAAGGTTGAGAGGTCTAGAATGCGAATTTGTCACCAAATCTGATGGTACACATTATCTTATCGATCGAGTTTGGGTACCTAGATATGGGAACTTAAGAAAATTGGTTCTGGACGAAGCACACAAATCTAGATATTCGATTCACCCAGGTTCAAAAAAAATGTATAAAGACCTCCAAGAGTTTTGCTAGTGGCCTAACATGAAAGGAGACATAGCCTCTTATGTCAACAAATGTCTGACATGTTCTAAAGTTAAGGCTGAACATCAGAGGCCAGCTGGATTACTCCAACAACCTGAGATTCCTCAATGGAAATGCGACAATATCACAATGGATTTTATAACCAAATTGCCACAAACACCCAACAAGCACGATGCTATCTGGGTAATTGTGGACTGTTTGACCAACTCCGCCCATTTCATCCCGATTCAAAAAAAGGATAATTTAGAGAAATTAACCAGAGTTTATCTCAAAGAAATTGTCGCCAAGCATGGCATTCCTGTGTCAATCATTTCAGACAGGGACGGTCGTTTCGTTTCTCGATTCTGGCAATCTCTTCATGAATCTCTAGGAACACGTTTAGATATGAGCACCGCTTATCACCCTCAGATTGACGGTCAAAGTGAAAGAACAATTTAGACCTTGGAAGACATGTTGCGGGCATGTGTTCTCATTTCCGGAAAAAGTTGGGATACTCACCTACCCTTGGCAGAGTTTTCCTACAATAATAGCTACCACTCAAGTATTAAAGCAGCGCCATTCGAGGCTTTAAACGGGAGAAAATGTTGATCTCCACTTTGCTGGGCAGAAGTTGGAGAAAAACAGCTGAATGGACCTGAAATTGTTCAAGAAACAACCGACTGAGTTTCTCAGATCCAGGAAAGGTTAAAGGCAGCTGCCAATCGACAGAAGAGCTACGCCGATAATCGCAGAAGGCCGTTGGAATTCCAAGTTAGAGATCGTGTATTACTGAAGGTGTTGCCATGGAGGGAATAGTCAGATTTGGCAAAAGAGGTAAGCTTAGCCCTCGATATGTTGGTCCCTTTAAGATCGTTAACCGAATAGGTCCAGTTGCATATCGATTGGAGTTACCTCAAGAACTTAGTAGAATACACGATGCGTTCCATGTGTCGAATCTAAAGAAATGTCTGTCAGACGAATCCCTAATCATCTCCGTTGATAACGTTCGTGTAGACGACAAGCTTCGATTTGTCGAAGAACCTGTCGAGGTTATGGATTGGAAAATCAAAACGCTAAGGCGAAACCTAATCAAGCTGGTTAAAGTACGATGGAATTCTAGGCTAGGCTCGGAATTCACTTGGGAACGTCAAGACCAAATGAAAAGAAAGTACCCTCACCTGTTTCCCGCTGAATCCGACTCTAGTGCAACCTCCTAAATTTCGGGACGAAATTTCTTAAAGGAGGGGAGAATGTGATACCCGGTCTTACTAAGCCTAATTAAGCACAAATGTCATCCGGGTTTACCGTGTAATGCAATATTATGAATAATAATAACTTCAATATTTTAGTCCAAGAACTCCAAAAAAATGTGTGTTATATCTTACTATGTCCAAAAATTTCTTTTATGGCGTATAGCGAATACTGTGTAAGTGAGGCACAGGCTACAACCCGGGTTAGGTTAATAATCCAAATAAATTCCCAAGGGTCGGGAATGACTTAAAATTATATAAGTAAAGAGAAAATATTAATGTTAGGACATAAACATAATTCTAGAAGGTTCGATTCACAAAAACGGAACAGTAAGTGAACAAAGCCGGTACTGAACACCGTAAGGACCCGAAACCAATCAACTCCAAAAATTTACATCTTTATAAGGTTTTGAAGCTAATTTTATGAGGAATTCGAATATGTAATCGGTTTTACATATAAATAAGCCTAACTAGTTAAAAATTATTAATTATAACAAAGTATGGTTAAAATACAACACTTTATAACTTATTTAATAAAAAAAAATAATATACCAACCCCCCCCCCCCCCCCCCCCTCTTAGCCGTCCACACCAACACACCTAAGCCCTAGCCATGATATGTTGGATGTCTTGGGAGAATTCCAAGTAAGTCTACACACATGCAATTAGGACAAGTGTCCGCTTTACTTCTTCTATTAATCATATCATCATTTCCCTATACCACTCCACTCTCCAACACAAACCACCACCCACTCCTCCTCCCTCTCCCTCTCTCGGCCGAACCCACACCAAAACACACTTCTCTCTTTCTCTCTTGCACTACACCATCCATATTACAACAAAAACCCTAAGTTTAAACTCAAGAAGATGAATTAGGAGCAAAGTAGGAAGGATGGAAGCATAAACAACCCCTTGGAGACACCAAGATTACTCTCTTTCATCTCTCTTCTAAACCCTAAGGTAAAAGTCCGAACCCTAACCTTGTTCTTCAAGATTTGGATGCAAAACATTGTTCTTGCATCTTGAAAGGGTTCATACAAGCTATTAAACCATAAACCTAAGTGAAAATGGAAGATTTAAAACCCTAGAGTATGTGTGTGCATGAAACCGTGGGTGTTTGTGTGTGTTTGTGGAACCCGAAACCCACATGTACATGCAAACACACGTGCATACCAATCCATTTTCATCTTGATTAAACTCGGTTTAGTGATTTAATGGCATAAAGGACTTGAAAATGGAACTAAAAATGAAATAGGGATTAGGATATAGAGAGAGAGCCATGAGGTAGAGAGAGAGTATGCATGTATGTTTATGAATGTGTATATGTATTGCATGCATGTATGTATCTTGACTAAATTATGATTAAATTGTGACTAGTTTGCATGCATAAGGTATTATAACAAGAACATGAAACTAAAGATGAACTAATGTTACATGACTAATACAAGAGTCACTTAGGTTCATATTAAAGCACCTAATATATTCATGTAAGTATGTCATACAATATTTTTGTTTACTAGCATGCAATATACATGTAATGAATAATAAGGATTTTTGAAAAACAAAAATATAATAAATATAAAAAGAATGAAATCTGAATTTTTAAGGATATTAAATGTTTTAAATCATTGGAAAATGATATTTAAAATACATGTTTAAATGCATAACAAAAGGAATGTTAAGGAAAAAGTTAATGCATGTTTATAATTAATGAAAATACAAATATAAATAAAAATTATAAATCTGGAAATTTTTAATTATTTATATGTTATAAAAATGAGATTTGGTATAAAATATGATTTACATTCTTTATTTGGATCAAAACGAGTATCGGTTGCTTAACTAGTCGAAAAATCGGCTTTTTAATGTAAACCGACAAGGATTTTATGAGCTGAAATAAAACAGCCCATAAAACCCAAAATCTTATATATATAACACATCATATCAAGTGTAATATGGCCAAGATGGTAAGGCTTGGCAAAAGCAATTCGCGTCGCGAAAGACGACGCGAAAAACGCGAAAAACGCTCGTTTTGTTAATAATTGCACAAAACCGACAAAAATACATTTTTACAAGCTAACTGGTAATATATATATACTCCAACCATGAAGATTAAGGTTTTTCTTAAAAATATTAAAATATGATAAAAACATTAACCGAATTAACGTTTAACGAAAATCCGGCTAAATCGGTAGAACATCTTTTAAAACATAAAGCCTTATAAGTGTTGAAAGGACTTAATTAAATAAGTAAAATAAAAAAGATAATTCCATTATATTCAAACCTAAAATATTATATTAATTTTATATAAACAATTATAAGGAAAATTAATGCTAAGTATATTTAAGAGCATATGATAATATAGAGATTTATGTATATATATATATATATATATATATATATATATACGTACTTACATATATGTGAACTTGTGATGTGTGCTTGAGTAAATGAACTAAAAATTGTAAAACTTATTGAACTTTTAAAAGAGCTAGTGTGAACACTTAAGTTAGAAGAACAACTTAAGAACTTTATGGGAAATAAATTATTAAAACGTGTACTAGATGAACAGGACATGAGAAGGAAACAAAACCGACAAATAACGGTCGAGGTGAGTTTCTCATAAATCCCCACTGTTTTGACACATTTAAATGATTTATAAATGATTTGGGGGAAAACACGTTTGGGTCAAAGCGCATTCTATCTTGACAAATGTGGTATTGGAATGACTTTAAATTTGACCATATTGGTCGGGCTGTCGTGGGTAAAAATCGAGAACAATTCCACAGCCTTATAATCATTAACTGTTAAACAGGCATAGAAATATAGATAGATCTATCGGGGTGACGCCCTATCATCTCCGGTCGCACCGGTGGGGTAAGTGATAAATATTTCGATTGTTGTACGCTTTGGTTATAGATTTAAGGGAGTCATACATTTGCTATATTCCTAGCTAGTCTATAACTATCACACTTGTTAAATAAAATGTTGAATTTTATGCACTTTCGCTTCTATAGCGAAAGGGGTGCCAAATGGTCTCTCGTGGTAAAGCGAGGACCAATTTATAAACTTAAATAATTTTCGTGTGTAAAATGAAAGTGGACCTTGGCCAAATAAAGGCAAGGCAATAAATTGAGAATGTTGGTCATGTGTGGACCAAGTGGCATAAGCTGACAAATAATAATTGGGTAAAGTTTTTATTAAATTGAGAACTCACCAACCATTGTGTTGACGTATATTTTAAACGTGTTTTCAAGTAAAGGAAAACAGGGAACTTCGTGAAGGAGATCTGGGAAAAATAGGGATGAATCTACATCCCGATAGTTGGACATAAAAATGTTAAATAATATATACTCTGATAACTTAAACGCTTGTTTTAAATTAATAAATGTCCAACTTGTATATTTATGGATGTGTGTGTTTAAATATTGTGTGGCTAATCGGCGTCTGTCACCGCCCGGAACATCGTAATTAAGTATTCCGCTGCTAAACTAAGCTACATTAAGCTAAGTTAAGTTTTCAGGGTGTGACATAACGACCCTGAACTTTGGACCTCTATCAGAGAAAGACAATATGTTCCATCCACATCAGCAAACAACAACCAAACAATAGAACTCAAAATTAAGAAAAGGGATGATAAGGCATTGTCTATGTTAAAACTTGGTCTGCGTGGGAAATTTTAACAAGTGTCAATCACCGTAAGACGGCAAAAGAGATGTATGATGCTGTCATTGACATGTTTGAAGGAAACACTGAGTTGAGAGATATCAAGAAAGACAGACTAAAGCAGCAACTTGACCATTTCAAGTTCATGGAAGGTGAACAACTGAAGTCAGTGTTGCAAAGATTCATGTCTATTGTTAATGAAATCAGAACAATTGACCTGTAAATTTCTGATTTCGAATTGAACAAGAAATTGTTGTCTTCACTATCTGGAGAGTGGTATACTGCTAGTCAATTTATTAAAGAGAAAGTCAGCTTTCCTAACTTCAAGCTGGATGATGTTATAGCTTTTATGAAAGGTGCTGAGCATGAGATGATAGAGAATCATATGATAAGGGAAGAGAAGCCTAGTATTCCAATGACTAATGCTCTAGTAGCACCAATAGGAAATCTCTCTCTTAAGAATCAGCAATAGCCAATTGTAGAAGAGCCTTCTGAATCAGGATCCGTGTGTGGAGGACAATTAAGGTTTAATGTCCAATTAATTGAGGATGATGTTGCCTCTACCGCCAGTGGACATCCTCCCTATGTGCAGAACAATTCAGGCCAAGGAACTGACTATCAGGCCTTATTCTTAATGTTCACTGATTCCTACAATGCGTTTGTGGCAAAAAAATATCATTCATATGAGTGTAGTGCAGGAAGATTTGGAACAGATTGATGCAGATGATCTGGAAGACATAGATATAAAATGGCAAGCTACAATGTTGGCAGTCAGAAGCAAGAGGTTGTATAACCGAACTAGGAGATCATCTTTTTCAGGGCCAAATGACTGAATAGGATTTGATAAATCAAAGTCCATATGTTACAGCTGCCAGCAACTAGGACATTTTGCTAGAGAATGTAACCAAACAAAACAGAGAAATCAAATGGTTAATCAAAATCCTTACTAAAATCAGAAAAGACCCCAACAACAACAGGTACAGCCTCAAAGAAACAATCAACTATAGATTCAGAACAACCAAAACAGAGGAAATATAAATGTTGTGAATCAAGCAAGAGACCAGGGAAATGTTGCTGTTACAAGGGCACTACAGAATGGGGTTTTCGATTGAGGCAATCATGCTACTGAAATGGAAAAGGCAAATGTTGCTTTCATGGCAAAGGTGCAAGAGCAAGGAAAATCTTCTGGTTCAAAGCTACATTCTGAACTTTCTATTTCTTATATTCTATTAACCATTGATGAGCTAAATCAGGAGATTGTAAAGTGCAAATCAGAGTGTGGAAGGAAAGAGGCTATTCTGAATGCATTTGAGTCAAGTGAAGGCACATATGAAAATCAAATCAAAAGTCTAGAAGAAGACTGCATGCAAGCCTACATGACTCAATCCAGAATAAGGGTTGAGATTGATGGTTTAAAGAAGATGTATGCTGAAGAAAAACTCAAGAATACAGAGTTATTGATACAAATGGACTTCTTAAAGAACTTGATGTCAACTGGTAACATTGTTGGATATGTGGAAAATATGACTGAAGAAGAAAAATATAAGAAGGTACCACCACCTTTTTATGATAAATATCCACTGAAGGTAAATAAGGAAAGCAGGAATGAATACTTGAAGCAGTTCAAGAATGTGTTTGAGGACAAACCTGAGTTTGTGAAACAATATGAGAATGTAACCGTGAATAAAGATGGAGAGTTTGACATGAAAAAGAATGAAAAGTTAGAGGACAAAGAGGTGAAAAAGGATGGAAAAAAGAAAAGATGGAGTGAATACTCCAGTGAAGGGAGCACATGCAGCTGCAGTAGTGACAAATCTTCAAAAGGTAAACAAAAGAAGAAGGAATCAAACAAAAGGGATGATAAAACTATTCCAAAGTTGCCAAAGATAACCCCTAAACTCAAGAAACATTATGAAAAGATGAGGAGAGAACACAAGGCATTTGATATACTTGAAAGATCTCAAACAAAGAACAAGAATGATAAATTTGATAGCTAAACATATGATCATGTCACACCACGACTAGCACAATGCGGAAGCGTAAAACAGGAATGTAACAGACACCTCTGGTATCAACACATTGTTTATAAAGAAACATTACAAAAACTAATTTACAATATATTACAACTCATTGTTCTATCGTTGTTTTATAGTCTAGGTGATATAAACAAAACTAGTTTGTTGACTATACATTCTTACTACTAACGCCTTTGCTTCTATTCACATAGCATCAACCACACACCTCAGGCAAGTAACAGATCACCAAATCATTCCGATTTAGGTACACCTGAAAAGCAGTTTAAAACGGGTCAACTACTAGAGTTGGTGAGTTTCACGAGTTTCAAGAAAACAGTAATGAGTATTCACAAGTCAACACTTGTAATCATGAAATAAGTACGTATGTATGTACGTAAATGATGTAATTATGCTAAGCTACAGTGAAGCCTTGACTGTATGTGCTGCGTGCATCCATTTCCCACGCTCCATCAACCACTGTGGCCCATTTCCGCCCACAACATGCCCCGTTAGCTATGTCTAACACTACATAGCCTGTTTGTATAAATATGGTCATGTGCAAACGGCGCTATGTGACACGGCAACCAGGCCGATTCCGTTTGGGTTTGTCAAACCAATAGTACTATTCACAAGCCACCGGCTCGAAGTTAATCACTGTGATCGTGGGGACTTTCGTGTGTTAGCACTTAGATAATTCACATCAGTACATGTTTCCGGTATGTATATGTAATCAAACATGCTTTTCACCCCAAAAGTTCGTAAAACAGTTTAGAAGTGGGGTCATGAAACTCACGGTTTAGTAGATATTCAGTACTGTATCAGCTCGTGGTTTGTTCATCCCGCTATCAGTAGTTCCTATAATCAACATTATAATAATATTAATATTTTAATATTATTATAATCTCAATACTAAACTGGGCTGTATAACTAATCTGGGTGTAGCTGGAACGCCCAGAAAGTGGCAATAGGCTTAGGTTGTGACGTTGTTCAATGTCTAATACTTAAAACTGAACTTGGCTCAGATTCCTGTTTTTCCCAGCTGGGCCAAGTTGTTCGTTTACGCGTTCAGAAAACAGTTTTGGGGAAATAAGCTTGGGTAAATGTATTGGTTAACAAAATGGTTAAGTTATAAAGAAAGATCACATACTGGGGTCCCGGATTAGCCACGGGGCCCGTTTCCGTTTATTCAGTTTGATTTAAGAAGAAACACGCACAATCCATCCGGATTGCCCATGTTTTTCATAGAAAAGTTCGTTTTTACTTAATTAGTCCAAAAATGTGATTTTTGATCACTCTTGGTGTTTTGATATTCCCGCAGATTCGCTAGTCGCAAACTTGCCGGTTTTTATAAAAACTGAATTTATTTAATATTCAAATTAGCATAATTAATTAACCGTTAATCATTTAATTATGAAAATTTAACCACTTATCAATTAAAATATGTAGATTTTTATAAAAATATTTCTGGAATTTATTTACTGATTTATTAATTTATAAAAATTCATTTTATCAGCTATATTTCGCCTGAAAATCGTCCGTTTATCCCAAAAAATTTCCAAAAATTCCACAAAAAATTTCTGGATGCTCAAATCATGTCTCAAATCAACCTGTATCAATTTCAGAATGTAAGAAGTTCGTGCGATATTCTTTTCGGCCCAAATTCGACTATAAAAATTCACACGAACGCATATATACAAAACACCCTTAAACTTCTCCAAATGATCCCAAAATTCATATGTGATTAAAATACATCAAATCTGAGTTCCCAGAAAATTTTCATAATTTTTGAAGTATTTTAGCTATTTTTTTCCAAATAAACGTCCCAATTCGGTAGTAAATTCGCCAAATATTCTCGGATGGTCGAAAAATTACCAAATTTGAACAGGGACTCATTGACATGGTCCCTGATGTCCCTGCAAAATTTCAAGTCCTAATAATATGCACATAACAACCTTAACCTAAATAGCCCGTAAGCGAGTGTTTAGGCATTACCTTAGCGGGTTTGGCTCGTTTCCGACTTTTTAATCAAGTTTTTAGGTTCTTGAGCTTCTAAGAAAGCTAGGTACAAGTCCTATATCACAAACCAAGCAATTTTTCATCAACATAACAGCCCTTAACTTAGGGTTTCGGCTAGTGCACAAAAACGAACTTTTGAACCGTAAAAACGCCGTTTCAACCCTTTAATCCGTGTTTATGGCCAAAAAAAATTATCAAAACAGGTTCCTTACCATGTTTATGATCAAAACATGTTTACGGACCATTTTTTGGATTTTTACACGGTTAGGAATGATTTATAGTAACCAAGACATGTTTTTGTGGTATTAATCAAGGTTAAACAGGTACAAAAGCTACTTATTTAAGCTCCTTACCTTAGGGTTTGAAGGTTTTCTGGAAAATCAGCTTGCAGCTGCTTGGACCTCAATTTTTATAAACCAAAATGAATAAACAAGCTTGTGAAATAAGTTTTATAAAAAAAATGGGGGGTGGGTTGGGCTGGCCGATCGGAAGAAAGATTGGGCCCATGATGGCTAGTTCGGGTTCGGTTTTTGGCGCGAAAAACCTATCGGGTGCGTTAAATAGCGCGAAAAGAAGTGTTTTTCGGCTAGTTTTGTGTAAAATTATAAAAACATACTATATGTTTGTAAAATCAAAAATATTTTCACGGATCGCTTAAAACACTTTAATTAAGTGTTTGGTAAGTCTTTTTCGGCTTAACGGATGATACAATGCTTGGTTTGTAACTATCTTTCGCGGTTAAATCTATAGCGGGTAGTTAAACGAGCATATTTTCGTTTAACTTGTTTGCTATCAAACTAAGACCATATTTCTAATGTTTTAGCTTGTATAGATCGTATATCACTTATAGATGGCCCCTCGAGATATCTGGGTCATAACCCGACCCGTTCGGTTAATCGTTCGTTTGTTACGCAAAAGGCTTTATTTGCTTAATCGGTAAATACGTACTGAGGTGTACCTCGTTTTGGCTCAAATGTCACAGATCAACACCCTCCAATCTATCCAGTGTTCTCAAACCATGAACTCTTTAACATTGGGGATGTTAATTATGTGCCTATGAGATGATATGCAGCAGAACAAGAGGAAAGCTCTTCAAGAACTCCATCTAAGTTGAAGAAGATTGTGTTTGTGAAAAAAAAAATATCGTCAAATACCTGATATCAGCAAGCCCATTAACATGGACTTCACCAACTCCTTATGCCCCAAAACCTTTTTAGATTTTGACTTTCCCAAGCCTAGTGACAAAATCAAGGACAAGCAACTGCTTGAAGACATGGGAAGTTTTGCAAAAGTGTGGTGTAAGAAGTGTAATGCCTACGGACATCACACTGATTCTTGTTGGGTGGTTGAAGATACATTTGAAATTCCTGATATTGTGAGTGGATTTGACATGAAGGGTTATAAGGAAATGTATGAGAAGTATCTGAATGGAGATAGGAGCTCTTCTGATGGAAAGGACAAGAGATTGACCCTAGAGAAAAGGCTAAAATCTGTGCTGAAGATCAAGGAAGAACCAAAGGTTTCAAACAAAACTGTGAATAGCAAAAGGTGTATTGATAAAGAAAAAGCAAAGTTAAGACCTGGTGTTCTTAATGGTGATGAAATATTCTTGCTAAAACAAGGATTTGAACCAAGAGGTTATCAGTGGAAGACTAAGCAAGAGGTGAATGAATGGAAAGACTATGTTCTTTATCAAATTGAAAATAGCCTCAAGTCACCAGTTGTGTCATACTCGGATTCAGATGATGAATGTGAAATAGTCTATGAAGATCCACTTCCAACACCTGTTGAAACTCCAATTGACTCTGATTTGCAAACTGATGCAGTTTTTGACTCAGAATCTAACTGATCTTCTTGTGTATGTTTATGCAGGAATAGTCCGTGAATTGCAATGATATATGGTATATGGACTGTGGTTGTTCCAGGCACATGACCTGTGATAAAGCAGCTCTTGTGAATTATGAAAGAAAATATGAGGGACCAGTTGCCTTTGGGAGTAATGAGAATGGAGGAAAGATTGTAGGAAGAGGCACTCTCTCCAATGTATCCTTTGAGAATGTGCTGCATGTTGAAGGACTACAATATAACTTACTCAGCATTTCTCAAGTCTGTGACAAAGGATACAAAGTGGCTTTCAATGATGAACATTGTTTGATCCTTAAGCCTATTTTGTTGTTTATGCTTGTAGTGTTGGATTTAGTTTTGGGCTTTTGTATGTAAACCGAGATCATTTGATCTCGGTGGGCTTTAGTCTATTTTGGGCCTAGTTGGTAGAATATATATTGATGTATTTTAACGATATTAGGGTTGTTCGTTCATGTATTGTTATTCTCACCCGTGTAAGTTGTTAAGGGCTTAAGCACCCAACGTATAATATATGTGTGTTTTGAAGCTTGTTCATTGGTTTATACGTGTGTTCTTGTTTGTTACTTAGAATCAGCTTGGTGATTAGTTTCCGCCTAATCATTAAGTATCTTGATATCACATTGAAAGATCCATCACGGGACTTACAATTGGTATCAGAGCTTATAGACCTATTCTAGGCTCGGTTATTGGTGATATCAAGGATTCGGTAGTTGATTTACGAGGTGTGTTCGGTTGAAGATTTTTGGATCTTGAAGAACTGTTCTTCGTATTCTTCAGCCGGTGAGAAGTTCAATTTGGAGCAGATTTTGGTAAATCTTGTGTTTTATTTGAATCCCACCTTTCTCAAGATTCAGTTAAACATTCAAAATTTACCATATCTTGAACTATTCTTAGTTCTCGGGAAGATTTTCAAGGTTTACAAGAAGATTTCAAGCTTTCGGCAAAACTTTCAAGTTCTCGGGTTGATTTCGTCGTTCTCGGGCAACTTTGTCTGTCTTCGAATATTGTTGACAGTTCTCGGTCAACACTCTGTGTTTTCGCAGTAAATTTGCTGTTTTCGGTCAACTTGTCAAGTTCTCGGTCAAGGATATTATGGAACAATCAGGCACTCGTATGTCTTCAAATGCAACACTGCATCAAGAACTCAACTCCATCATGGGGACTACCATTCATGTGCCTCGTCTACTGACATCAGAACGGTTTGCTGAATGGAAATTCAGGTTTGAGAAGTATGTGAAAGCAAAGGATGCGAAACTTTGGAGAAGCATAGTTAGAGGTCCTCAGGTTATTACCTATCAAAGAGAGGGTTCCGAAGAAGAGGAGACCAAGCCAGTTGAGTCATACACAGATGCTGATTTTGACATTGTTGAGCAAGATGAGAAGGCTCTGGTTACTTTGACCGTGGCACTTTCACCTGAAATTCTACTAAATCACTCTGGGAGGCTCTCATTGATGTGTTTGAAGGAAATGAAGACATGAGGAGAAGCAGGCAAGATCTCCTAAGACAACAATTCAGCATGTTCAACTATGTTTTGGGTGAGTCCCTTGAAAAACAGCTTCACCGGTTCATTTCATTAATCACGAAGATTAGGACTGCAAATATAAACCTCACATCCGCTGAGATCAACAACAAGCTAGTCAATTCTTTGCCATAGAGATGGGATTTAAATGTGGCTGTTATCAAGAAGAACAAGGATCTGGCTAGACTAACTCTCTCTGAGGTGATGGCGATTATCAAGGCTTGTGACATGGACGATAAGCAGCGTGTTATCAATCATACAAATACCTACAATACTGCTGGTTATGGTGTTATGGTTAACAATGTTCTAGTTTCACAAGATAATGTTTCACTGTTCAAAAGTCAGCCAGCTCAACCGCAATGGCCTCAGCAGACCTTCTCCATGTTCAGGTCATCTCAAAGTCAACCCGTTCCACAACATAAACCGTGTGACAATTGAGACAAAACTAGGTACACCCTAATATACAGTTACCGATTTAACAATTAAACGCTTATTACGTAACGTACGAACGGTTAACCGAACCGGTCTGGTTATGACCCAGATATCTTGGGAGGCATCTATAAGTGATATGCGATTAATATAAGCTAATATATTAGTATTATGGCCTTAGTTCGATAGCAAACAAGTTAAACGAAAACATGCTCATTTAACTATCCGCTATAAATTTAAGCGTGAAAGATAATTACAAACCAAGCATTGTATCATCTGTTAAGCTGACAAAGACTTACCAGACACTTATTTGAAATTTGTTAAGCGATCCGTGAAAATATTTTCGATTTTTATAAAAATATAGTATGTTTTTATAAATTTACATAAAAATATCCGAAAAACACTCGTTTTCGCGCCGTTTGTCGTACCCGATATATTTTTCGCGTCAAAAACCGAACCCGAAATAAATTTAGACTTGGCATCTCACATTTTGACATGCAAATCGAGACAAGTAAAAAAAATAAAGTCCAAAGGGGGGGGCCTAGCTTACGGCCGCCAAGGGGCTTAACCCCCCCCCCCCCCCCTAAGCTTTCTTGTTGCTTTTAAAATATTTTACATCATATCTTTCGCAACTTCTGGACACAAACTCACGTTTCTTTCATCAAGCTCCAACTAACACAAGGTGATGTCCAAGTTTTGATAATTTAATTTGTGATTTAATAATGTTTAATTCATATTAACATAGTATAAATAATAAAAATCATTCCTAACCATGCGAAAACCTTAAAAATTATCCGAAAACATTTTTTAATCATACAGATGGTTAGGAATCAGAATCAAACTCTTTTTTGGCCATAAATACGGATTAGAGGGTTTAAACGGCATTTTTACCGTTCAAAAGTTCGATTTTATACCCTAGCCAAAACCCTAAGTTAAGGGGCTGTTGTGTTGATTAAACTTGCTTCGTTTGTGATATAGGACCTGTATCTAGCTTGCATTGGAGTACAAGAGCCCGAAAACTTGATTAGAAAGGCGAAAACGAACCGAAACCGCTAAGGTAATACCAAAACACTCGATTACGGGCTGTTTAGGGTTCGATTGTGATGTGCATATTGTTAGGTTATAAAATAGTGCAGGGACATCAGGGACCATATCATTGAGTCCCTGTTTAAATTTGGTAATTTTTCGACCATCCGAGAATATTTGGCGAATGTATTACCGAATTGGGACGTTTATTTGGGAAAAATAATTAAAATACTTGAAAAACTATGAAATTTTGTGGGTAACTCAGATTTGATATGTTTTGATAAAATATGAAATTTGGAATGATTTGGAAAAGGCTAAGTGTGTTTTATTCATTTGTGTTCATTTGAGTTTTTATAGTCGTTTTTGGCCCGAAAATTATATTGAACAAGGTTGTTACATTCTAGAATTGATACAGATGGTTTTAGGATATAATTTTAGCATCCAGGAATTTTTGTGGAATTTTTTGAAATCGCTTGGGATAAACGGACGATATTCAGGCTAAATATAGCAGGTAAAACGAATTTTTATAAATTAATAAAGCAGTAAATAACTCTAGAAATATTTTTATAAAAATCTACATATTTTATTTGATAAGTGACTAAATTTTCATAATTTAATGATTAACGATTATATATTTATGCTAATTTGAAAAGTAAACAAATTCAAGTCTGATAAACACCGGCAAGTTCGTGATTAACGAAACTGCTAGAATAAGATTGATCAAAAAGTATATTTTTGGATTAATTAATTAAAAACGAACTTTTTATGAGAAACTCGGAAAATTTGGATAAATTGTGCACATTTTTCTTCAATTCATAACTGTTTTCTTGAAACATGTGAAACTCATCAACTCTATTAGTTGACCGGTTTTAAACTGCTTTTTAGATGAACCTAAATCATAACAACTTGGTGATCTGCTACGTTTTCAAGGTGTGGTTGATGCTATGTGAATAGAAGCAAGTGTTGGGTCAGATTTTTGATAAGGAAGATTGGAATCTTCTCATCCTCCTCAGGAAACGGCTAGGTATGGACTTCGAGCAAGCTTAGACTATCGAGCATGGTTTTACTACTTCGAGCAAGGTCTTCAGAACCATTTGTGGTTGATTCTTCTAAGTGTTAAGGCTTCGAGCAAGCTACACTTCAACGAGCAAGAGTATTTTTCTATCGAGCATGGATTGCCAATCGAGCAAACAGATTGATCATACAAGTTTTAACCAAGTGTTACGAGCACAGGATGTTCGAGCACATAGGGACAAGCATGGATGCAATAAAAAGATTTCATATGTTCAAAGCAAGGACTTCGAGCATGGTTCAGTTCCCCGAGCAAGATTTATATCCGAGCATGCTAAAGATTGTTCAATAAGTCTTTAGACAAGCCTGAAGACATCAAGAAGAATGAGCTTGCTCGATGGACTAGTTCGAGCAAAGCATGAATTAGTTAAGAGGAATGAAGCTTGTTGGAGGAGAATATCTTCACTGAATATATTATAAGTAAAGTATGCTCGAAGACATTCATAGAGCATACCTAGCATAGTGAGTCTGCTCGAGCAAGATACTAATCATGCTCGAAGACTAATTACACTTGTACTTGTTTTTGTCTTTCATTATTTAATAAGTAGGGATTTTATAAGGAATGTGAGGGTCTATAAATAGGATCCTAGGTTTCCATTTAGGGTACGGATAACGAGACGGGTGTATACACAGAATACAAAAAACATTCCAAAGAATATTCTCCTTGTTTTCTCGTACCGCCGCCGCCGTCATAAAACCCTAGACATTCCATTTATTGTTTCATTGAATGATTCATTTATTACAGTAAATCTTTGTCTTTGTATTTGCTTGCACTGAATATTTATTGTCGTTTCGTTTGTTATAACATCACACCTTCGTTCCCATCCATTGGATATCCTGATTCCGCCAGGATATTCAATAGGCCTTTGGGTTATTGAGTCTTTGTGTTCTTGTCAACCTTTCTACTGTATCACCTGACTCACAGTCCTGACAAGTTGTATCAGAGCTTTGGAAGCTCGTAGAAGGCTACGAGACCGAAGGTTTGTGAAAAATCTTGAAGCTTTACTCTGTTTGTCTGCGTCAAAGTTTAGATCTGCTGAATGGTAGACCAGGAAGTTTCGACGAACAAGATTCCAAGATTTCTTGGACAAGAGAACTATATTTAATGGAAGGTGCTTTTAGATAAAGCTGTGAACTATAACGGCCCAGAACTTTAGACGTCTATCACAGGAGGAAATTATGTTCCTTCAACTGCTGCGAACAACAATGCCACTATTGAGCTAAAAATGAAGAAAAGGGATGATAAGGCACTGTCTATGCTGATGCTAGGTCTATCTTGGAAAATACTGACAACTGTTAATCATCACAAGACTGCTAAAGACATGTAAGATGCAATTAATGATATGTTTGAGGGTAATACCGAACTGAGATACATTAAGAAGGATAGACTGAAGCAACAGCTGGATAGATTCACGTTTAAAGACGGTGAAAGATTAAAATTAGTTTTGCAAAGGTTCATGGTAATTGTGAATGATATAAGAACAAATGACCTGCAAATCTCTGATTTTGAGCCAAACAAAAAGCTTCTGTCATCTTTGTCTGGTGAATGGTATGTAGCCAGCAAATTCATCAAGGAAAAGGTTAATTTTCCCAACTTTAAGTTGGATGATGTGATAGCTTTCCACAAAGCTGCAGAACATGAAATGATTGAGAATCACATGATTAGAGAGGATAAGCCTAGTTTTCCAATGAACAATGCTCTTGTAGCACCGATGGGAAATCTCTTTGTTAAGAATCAGCAACCAGTTATTGAAGAGCCTTCTGAGACAAGTTCAGCATGTGGTGGATAGCCAAGATTCAATATCCAGTTGATAGAAGATGATGTTGCTTCAACAACAAGTGGACAGTCTACATTTGTGCAGAACAATACAAGTCAAGGAACTGATTACCAAGCATTGATCTCAATGTTCACTGATTCATATCATGCATTTGTGGCCAAGAACCTGATCAACACAAGCATTGTGACGGAAGACCTTGAAAAAATTGATGCTAATGACTTGGAAGATATGAACAATAAATGGCAGGCTGCAATGTTAGCTGTGAGAAGCAAAAGGTTGTATAACAGAATAGGAAGATCAAGCTTCAATGGACCCAATGAAAAAATAGGTTTTGACAAATCAAATGCCATCTGCTACAACTGTCAACAACCTGGATACTTCGCCAGAGAATGCAATATGCCCAAGCAAGTGGGAAATCAAGTGAATCAAAATCAGTTTTACCAGAACCAAAACCAAAATAGTACCCAGCAACAATCCTTTCAGCCTCAAAGAAACAACCAACTGCAGATTAAGAACAACCAGAACAGAGTCAATCAGAATGCAATGAATCCAGTTAGAGACCAAGAGAATGTTGCAGTCACAATGGTACCTCAAAATGGGGAGTTTGACTGGAGTAACCACGTAGCAGAGATGGAGAAGGCGAACGTTGCTTCCATGCCCAAGATGCAGGACAAAGCAGAATCTTCAAATTCTCAGGTACATTCTGATCTTCTTATTACAATTGATGAACTCAATCAGGAAATTGGGAAGTGGAAGTCAAATTGTGGAAGAAAAGAAGCATTTATGAATGTGTATGAGACTTGTGAAGCAACCAATGAAAGCCAAATTAAGTGCCTAGAAGAAGATTGTATGAAAGCATACAGAACTCAATCAAGAATGACAATTGAGATTGAGGGATTGAAAAAGATGTATGCCGATGAAAAGCTTAAGAATGCTAAATTGTTGATCCAAATGAAATTCCAAAAAAACCTGGTGTCTACAGGAAACATAGTCGGATTTATGGACAAAATGATAGATGAAGAGAAATACAATAAAGTGCCACCACCGTTCTGTAATATTTATCCACTAAAAGTAGAAAAGGAAAGTAGGAATGAGTATTGAAACAGTTTAAGAACATATTTGAAGACAAAACTGAGTTTGTAAAAAGGTATGAAGATGTAATTGTTGATGATAAGGGAGTGTTTGTGATAAAGCAGATTGTGAAACCAAAAGAGAATGAGTTTGAAAAGAAAGAAGATCAGAAAAAGAAATGGAGTGAATACTCCAGTGATGGAAGTACTTGCAGTTGTGGGAGTACCAAGTTATCAAAAGGCAAAAAGAAAAGGAATGGATCAAACAAGAAGAAAGATGAAAAGATTCCACTATTGCCAAAGATGACTCCCAAGATGAAGAAACACTATGATCAAATGAGAAGGGAGCATGTGGTATTAGACATTTGTGCCAGACCTTAATCAGAAGTCAAGAACATGAATAATGTGTCTCAGAAATCTTCATATGATCAAACGCGCCCACCAATTTATTTAGTTTTCTCTAATCATGAACTGTTTGATATTGGGAACGTGGATTATGTGCCAACGAGGAAATATTAAAATGAACAAGAAGGGAGCTCCTCAAGATCATCATCCAAAATGAAGCCAATTGTGTTTGTCAAAGAGAAATATAATCTGGTGCCTGATGTAAACAGTCCAATTAAAATGGATTTCAATAACTCTTTATGCCCAAAGACAGCCCTAGGCTTTGACTTCCCCAAGCCAAGTGACAGAATTAAAGACAAGCAATTGCTTGAGGATATGGGAAGTTATGCTAAGGTATGGTGTGGTTTTGATATGAAAGGATGCAAACAGATGTATTAAAGGTATCTGAATGAAGAGAAGAACAAATCAAGTGATGAAGAGAAAAGATCAGTTTTGGAGAAGAGACTGAAACAAGTTCTAAAGATCAAGGATGATACAAAAGGATCAAGCAAACTAGTAAAGAACAAAAGGTCAAATGACAAAGGAAAAGCCAAAAAGAGACCTGGAGTTCTTAATGGGGATGAAAAGTTCTTGATGAAGCAAGGATTTGAACCAAGAGGGTTTCATTAGAAGACAAAGAAGGAGTTAAATGAATGGAAAGACTATGTGATTGATCAAGTTGAAAACTATATCAAATCACCAGTTGTAAAAGTTGGGTCAGACTAAGACTCAGAAGAAGACTGTGAAATTGTCTATGAAGATCCACTTCCAGTCCCAATTCCTGATGAATCTTCAATTGTATCTGAATTACAAACTGATGCAGTTTGTGACTCAGAATCTCACTGATTCTCCTTTGTGTATATGTGCAGGAACAGTCCATGAAAACCAACGACTTATGGTATATGGACAGTGGATGTTCACATGACCAGTGACAAAGAAGCTCTTGTCAATTTTGTAAGAAAGTATGAAGGTCCAGTTGCTTTTGGGAGTGATGAAAATGGAGGAAGAGGCACTCTTACCAACGGCAAAGTATCCTTTGAGAATGTGCTGCATGTTGAAGGATTACAATACAATCTACTCAGCATTTCTCAAGTTTGTGACAAAGGATACAAAGTGGCCTTCAATGATGAACACTGTCTAATCCTAAAGCCTGAATTTGTGATTCCAATTGAATGATCATGATGATGGCTCCAAGGAATAGCAACCTCTACGAGCCTAGAATGAACACATCTACATATAGAGGAGGTTCATGCTTTGTTTCCAATGTCACTGAAAATGAGACTAAATTGTGGCATAGGAAGATGTGTCATGCCAACTTGAAGAATATGAACAAGCTAGTGAAAGGTGAACATGTTGTTGGCCTTCCCAAAAAAGAGAATTCAAGCTTGAAGAAAAGTTTACATCTTGCCTTAAAGGGAAACAACACAAATCCTCTAATAAAAGCAAACTTATAAATACTATTGATGACGTCTTGGAACTACTCCACATGGATCTTTTTAGTCCAGTGAGTGTTCCAAGTGTTGGTAAGAAAAGATACTTCGTGGTAATCACAGATGATTACTCAAGATTTACTTGGGTTTACTTCATGGGTAGCAAGGATGGGACCCCAAAGCTGATCAAAACCTATGTGCTGAAAATGGAAAATCAACTTGAAAGGAAAGTGAAGGTCGTTAGAAGTGATAATGGGACAGAATTCAAGAATGGATTAATGGAAGAATTCTGGACTTATAAGGGGATCTTTCAGCAATATAGTGCACCTAGAACTCCTGAGCAAAATGGTGTTGCATAAAGAAGAAACAGAACACTAATTGAAGCTGCAAGGACCATGATTGCAAATGCAAATCTGCCAGTCACTTTCTGGGCAGAAGCAATCAATACTGCCTGCTTTGTGTAGAACAGGGTTCTATTAAACAAGGCTCAAAATAAGACTCCATTTGAGGTTATCTTCAAAAGAAAACCTTATGTGAAGTTCTTAAAGCCTTTTGGATGTAGATGCTCACTATTGAATACAAAGGACTCTCTTAACAAGTTTCAATCAAAATCATTAGAATGTTTTTTTTTGGGATACTCATCTCATTCAAAAGCATACATAGTCTATGTGAAGAAGCACATGGTAGTCATTGAGTCTTCAGACATTATATTCAATGAAAACCATTTCAATAATATTAAAGGTCCAAATTGGCTCTTTGACTAGGAAAAGATGATTAAATCCTTCAAGATTTATAATGAAGACATGGATGACAGCATGTATCGAACAAGTTTTGAAGACAAAGGAAAACAAAAGCAACTTGATCTGGAAAACTATGGTCATTAGTTGCTCCTGAAACAAATGGATTTACCTTTGAAAGAAGTAATCAAGGAGCATATGAAATGGATGTTACTGGTCAAGAAGCAGCCATTGAAGTATCAAATGAAGGACCAAGTGATATAGGGAGTGAACAAGTTCCAAGTCAATAACAGGCTCAACCTGAAGTGACATATCAATTTGAAGACAGATTCCATTCTTTGTTTAACTCTCCCAAATTGGGTCAAATGAAGCATCATCTTCTGAAATTGATCAAACTCAAGAAACTCCTGAAAATCAAGAAAGAATTTAAAGTGAAGCTGCTGAGATAAGTATGATAAATCTTGAAACAGAAGTTTCAGCACAACAAGTTGTGGAGACTGCTTCTGTTGAGAGAAATCATCCCGCAGAGAACATAATTGGGAACTTGCATGAGAAAGTGACCAGAAGTTCCTCTGAAAAAGCAAACATTTGTCTTTATGCTTGCTCTCTATCCCAAGTTGAACCAAAGAACATTAATCAAGCTTTGAAAGACAACAACTGGGTAAAAGCCATGCAGGAAGAGTTAGCTCAGTTTAGGGACTTACATGTCTAGGACTTGGTAGACAAACCCAGAGGCAAGTATGCAATTGGAACCGAATGGGTGTTCATAAAAAAGAAAGATGAAAGAGGCATTGTGATCAAGAACAAGGCAAGGCTGGTGGCTCTAGGATGCTTAGAGGAAGAAGGAGTGGACTTTGAAGAAGTGTTTGCTCCAGTTGCAAGACTAGAAGCCATCAGGATATTTCTAGCATATGCAGCATCCATGAACATAAAAGTCTATCAAATGGATGTGAAATCTGCATTCTTGAATGGAAAAATTGATGAGGAGGTGTATGTGACTCAACCTCCTGGATTTGAAGATCCAATCCATCCTAACAAGGTGTACAAACTCAACAAAGCTTTGTATGGACTACATCAAGCTCCTAGAGCTTGGTATGATAAGCTATCAAACCACCTGTTGGACAATGGTTTCTGCAGAGGAGCTATTGATAAAACTCTGTTCTACAAAAGATGGAACGAGGATCTGATACTGGTGCAAGTCTATGTAGATGACATCATTTTTGGCTCTACTAATGTACAGATGTGCAAAGAGTTTGAGCAAGTAATGAAGTCTAAATACAAAATGAGTTCAATGGAAGAAATGAACTTCTTCCTTGGACTTCAAGTGCAGGAAAAAGCAGATGGGATTTTCATCAATCAATCAAAGTATGTACAAGAGATTCTTAACAAGTTCAAGTGCCAGGATTTCAAGACAGTGTCTACACCAATGGACACACATGAGAAGATGGTACCTGATGAGAAGGGGGAGCCACTGGACCAGGATGAATATAGGGCTAAGATAGGATCACTTATGTATCTAACAGCATCAAGGCCGGATATTATGTTTGCTGTGTGTGTATGTGAAAGATTCCAAGCCAACCCCAAAGTCTCACACATGCTAGTAGTAAAAAGAATTTTCAGATATCTCAAAGGAAAACCAGATTTAGGGATTTGGTATCCAAAGAACACTTCTTTTGACTTGATGGCCTATACAGATAGTGACTATGATGGATGCAACATGAGTAGAAAATCAACTTCAGGAGGTTGCCAGTTTCTAGGGAACAGGCTGGTGTCTTGGCAATGCAAGAAGCAGACAACAGTATCCATCTCAACTGTTGAGGCTGAATACATTGCTGCATCTGACTGCTGTGCACAGGTTCTATGGATTCAGAATCAACTGCTGGATTATGGTCTGAATTTCTTACTTACTCCTATTTTAATTGATATATTGCTGTCATGTTTATTGCTAAGAATCTAGTTCAACATTCTAAGACTAAGCATATTGAAATTAGACATCATTTTATTAGGGATTGTCATGAAAAAGGCTTAATAGAAATGAAACGGGTAGATACATCTGATAATCTGGCTGATTTATTCACCAAACCTTTAGATAAAACTAGGTTTCACTTTCTGTTAAAATGTCTAGGTATGATAAATGCTGATGAGGTTTAATTGATGATGTGTGCTTACTGATTATCTATGTTTCTCACTATGAATGTTGTGCGTGAATCATTGAATTGCTTGACTGATTATTCTGGGTGCATGAATCTTGGTTGTGACTGTCTCTGTTTGATTGTTTATTATGAACATAATGTTTGCTTAGATCTGTGCATACATGATATATTTTTGCGGTCTAAGTATTTCGAGCATGAATCTGTGCTTGATAATGTGTTTGTTGATCTTCGATCAAAGACAGTGCTACTTGAAGACGTTCTAAGTACTTCAAACACAACTAACATGTCTCAGCCGCTCAAACATAGAAACACGCTTTGGAAACCTTTCCAAGCGTTTCGAGCATGATTTCGTGTCTAATGGTATGTTTTTTGCTCTTCGAGCACAAGCAAACCACACTTGAGAATCAAGTAATTCGAGCACAAAGGAAATATTTTGCTATTCGAGCATGGACATGTCCTGGAAAGATTTCTAAGTATCTCTAGTACAAGTCTACTGTTCGAGCACAACATCAATGTCATGAACCTTCATGAAGTCTCTCGAGCACAAACTTTGTAATGATAGATCTTAAGGTTGCTCGATAGACTTCCTAGTATGCTCGATGGATTTCTGAGCATGCTCGACAGACTTATGTGCTTATCTGAATGATTTATGCTGTCTGAATGAATGTGTTTGATATTGTTGAAATGTGTGCTTATCAAATGTGCTTAAATGGCAACACTGTTTTTAGAATCATTGCTTAAAATGAACTTTCAAATAAAGTAGTTTTAAAACCGTAAAATGTATTTGACTAAGCAATATTGTTTGTGGGTGATCTCATAAGAGACATGATAAGATTAATTCAGTTATAAGCTTTATAGAAGCTTAAAGGTTTTTAGACACAAATTGTATCCAACCAATTGGGAAATGATAGTATATTGTTTAAATTCCTAACCCATGGAATATAGGCTTAAAGGATCTTTGTTCAGTAATTTGACATTTTGCTTTGAGTATCTTTTCATAAGTGTAGTGACATACGTGATACAAATACAATGAAAATGTTAAGTCTGATGTGGTGACTCATTTGAAGACCAAGGTATGTTTCCTTGCATATCTCTATGAATGATAAGCAGAAAGGCAATTATCCAATCATACACGAGCCTGTTGGTGTTTTGGTCACACAAAAATATATTTACAATGAATCTGAGAAGATATAAAAGTATGGCTATACAAAAACTTATCAAAAAGAAAAGAAAGACAAAAGGAAAAATCTGGAAAAAGAATATTTCTTCAAAGTAGTATATCAATTAATAATATATCATTACTTAATGGGCACTAAGGAAACTACAGGGGTGGGGCATCCAAATAAGTCCTAAACACCATGAATGTAAGGCTTATAAGTCCGGATGGCATGTAAGTCCAACGTTCAACCTTATAGTCTGATATCTATATATATTTTCAAATAAACTGCTCATAAAAACAAATTTTGACCAAGGCATCAGGGGGTTGAAGTCAAATTGGGGTGATTGGAGAAAGCTGAATAAGCTTTGAGAAGAGATTAGGAAAAACCGGAAGTCCAAAATGTAACCATTATTCACTTAAGATTTAATTGAACTTTTAGTATATCACGAATGTTATGATAATCATGCTAAGTACTATTACCTAATGCCAACCTGACTTGAATCATAATAAGGCTTACTATGGAATGGTGTGAAAGTTTTTAAACAATCTGATCCCATGTTGAGATCTTTCTTTAATTTTTTTTGAAAATTCGACTGAAATTTGATCTCTTATTTCACCTTGAACTACTTTCTTCGGTCAGCTCAAATGTTTAAAAATGATTATCTGAACTGCAAAACATTAAGTGTCTCAAGCAAAGAAGCTTTACTTGTTTGTGTGATTACACTGTTTCGAGTATGTTATTTGAACTGTGAGATTCCTCTAAGTAATTTCAAGCATGCATGTTACTTTCTAATGGAAAGAAAATTGTTAGGAGTTTCGAGCATGCATCTTGCCTTCAAGCACCTGCTATGTCATAAAAATTGATGTTATGTGTTGCGAGCATGATTGCATGTTAAGCAGATAGACCTAAGTTGATGAGCACAAAGAACTGAATGATATGAGACATTAAGTGTTTCGAGCAAGGTTGTGTTCTAGACACTTTGGTCTGTGAGTTCAAACTTAGGAACTAGATGGACATAATTGCAAACTGATTCGAGCAAACTAGTGTACTGGACGGACATAGTGGGAGCCAGCTGTTATTTCGGCTATATGCTCGAGCAAGGGAGGTACTTTAAATTTGAAATTAAATGACAACTGTCTGTAATAGATGACAAAAACAATACTATACTACCCAAACGTTAGGTATAAAAGGGGGACTTAGAAACTCTTTCGCATATTTCTTTTTCCCTCTCTTCAACCTAATTGCAACCATCTATTGCTCGTGCATCCCCTGCTTACTCGAATACTCATTTCCTGCTCGAATACTTCGAAAACAGCCATTAGCTCTGTTTTGACTTCGGTAAGATATCGTTAATCGATTATCGTCTCGCCGATTTCGAAATTAGGGTTTCTGATTGAATTTCGTACTAATTGTTTACTTGTTTTTTGCAGGTACGCATATTACTATGGAACAAGTTACTAAAGACGCTACTATACACTAACTAACTTCGCATATTGTTTCTGCAACTTTGTATACTGACTATTGTTTTATTTTGCAGAACTGATGGCCTTAAAATTCGAAAAACGGCACAATATGTGTGCCCAGTTGAAGCTGGACGATGACAATAGGGAATTGGAACTTATGATAAACTTCCTAAACAACTCCAACCTGAGGGTTGCCTTAACTAAGAGTCCCACAATCTACAGGAACCATATTTCAGATTTTTGGGCCTCAGCGACATATGTGGATGATGTTAACGGGAAGAGGATTGAGGCCTCTATCCTAGACGACGATATTGAAATTACAGAAGTGACGATAAGAGCAACACTGAACCTGAATGATAATTTTGAGGTTCAACCTTCATACTTTGTCTCAAGACTTACAAGAGTATTTCAAGAAACCATGGGCTACCAGGGTGGTGTTAAAGAAGGGCAATTTCAAAAGGGCAGTTTTCCATTGATCTACAGATTTCTAATTCATCATGTAATCCAGTACTTATCTTCTAGGAGAGGGACTTGGACCTTATTGAGCAAGAAACTTGCCACTCTCACAGTAGCCATTCTCTATCAGCAACCATTTAATGCGTCAAGACTCATCTTCAATGGTTTGGTATCAAATGCTGAGAAAGCTGTGAATTAGAGGTTCCTGATGTATCCAAGGTTCCTGCAGATTCTGATAAATAGGTCATTTCCAGACGTTCAATAAATAGGAGAAGTGTTGAGATTACAAGATCCTAACATATGTCAATGAATGAAAGATGCCCACAGCAAATTCATTGACAATGATGATTGGGATGTTCTCCCATGGCTGCTTGTTCTAGCTTTAGGTGCTATTGACGTACCGCGTACTCCTGGTAACATTGATGATGAGGATAATGAAGGTGAAAAAGATGACAATGATGGTGATGATGACCGTGTGTTTGAACCTTTTAGCAATGAGATGTCTGTATTTATTGGTGCAGGATCTGATATTCAAACTGCAAATCAACGAGGATATCAAGGACCAGAGGTTGAGGTGACTGATCCTGTTGATAAATCGGTTGAGGGTCTAACCAACATGGCTACTGAGCATATAGATGATGAATTCATAGCCACTGTCATATCAAATGTTGCTGACACCATACAGAAAATTACTCCACCAGATTCACCAACTCCTGAAGAATACCATGATGACACTAACCCTATTGACCTTGATTGTGCTGATGACAACATCCCTTCTTCCCCTGCTACTACTAAACCTGGATTATCTGCCACTGAGCAACCTCATGATATAAAATTCCTTCACTACATCCATCCCTATTACATGAACCAATTATTTCCTCACCACCTGTTTCTCCACTGGCCCAAACTACAACCCCACCAACCTCAGCTCCACAACAACCACTACCCACTGTCACCACTCAACCTTCCCAACCCATTCCTATAGAACCTAAACCATACAGAGTACCCTCCCCAGAAACCTCTTCATCTGAACCACTATCTAAACCAGCTTTTAAACCAACTCAAGAAACACTACCATCCAGCCCAAACTTCTGTGATCTTATCAATGAGAACATGAGCCTGGAATTTGAGAACATACTATTAAAGGAGAAAAATGTAGTCCTCGAAATCAGAAACAAGGCTCTTGAGACTGCCCTGCAACAAACGTTATTGAAGATTCAAACCCTGGAGCAATCTGAGGTTGAGAAGACCTCAGATGGACCAAAATAGGGGGAGAACATTGAAGATGCAGGAAGCTTAAAAGTAATTAAAGATTTATATGCCAGTTCTGATGAGAAAATTACTGAAGCATGACCCTCGAATGCCCTAAACATGATTAGTCAAGAGTATGAGTAAGAAGCTGAAGAAAAGGAGGAGTCTGAGAATGAAGCAAAAGAGACCCATGAGCAAATTGAAAGAAGAAAATTAAAGGGAAAAGGGTTGGCTCAAACTAAAGAAGACATGCATCCTATAACCACTCCAAGGGTAACTTCTGGAGATGGGATACTTCTTAAAGAGGATATAGTTGACCCAAATGTTGCAGAAGTTTAATCAGTTCAAAACGTGACAGAATTGATAAATCAAGAAAAAGACAGAGTTTTGGTTGAAGAAGAGGATGATGAAATTTATCAAGAAGTGCTTGAGGCACTCATTAAGACTCGAAGAAGGAGGCAGAAGAAGAGAGGTTAAGGAGAGAAGCTGATGAAGCAATTAGGGCAACTTTGGAGTCGTTAAAAGCAACACAAATTGATGAGCAAACTCCAACAGCTTAAAAAGATGATGAACAAGAGCCTATACAAACTGAGCCAGTGTTATCTTAGCCTTTACAAACTGAACCTGAGCCTGCAAATCCAGAAATTGAACCACATAGAGAACAAGAGCTCGGTTTGGGTCCAGTAAATCAAACAGAAGAAGAGAATGAAATGATTGAAATATCTGCAAGTTCAATGGTAAAGCTAGTAATAATGAAAGATCTTATAGACATCTTGAAAAAAGGAGAAGGGCATCATCCTAAGATTGTAGAAGCTGCTAAAAGGGCACAAAAAGATTTTATCAACCTAAGCAGAAATTCAGAACTAGTGGTTGAAGAGCCAGATGAAAGTACTGAACCTGTCATTCATGAAGTCACTGAATAAATGGAAGATACTCCTGTTAAAGAACCAACTGTTGAAGAGATATTTGATAAAGAACATGTAACACAAACAAATGAACCTGTAATCACAGAAACTGTTGGCGATCAAGTGCAAAAGACTTTGAACGAAGAACCGATTATCACTGAACCAACAGAACCTGAACCAGAAGCTGAAAGGGGAGTAAAAAGGAAGGAGACATCTGAAGTTGAACCTCCCAAGGCCAAACAACAAAAATCTGTGTAAGTAAAGGTGTATAAGAGAATGGAGGGGACGTTTACTCAATTTGGAAATGATGTAGATGCTCAACCAGTGGATGTTGAAGAGCAACTAATTGGAGACCTTCACAATCTTGATGAACCGATTTAGCTTGATGATGAAGAAGAGAGAGGCTCAAAAGATGATGAAAGGGAGGATGAAGATAGAACCTATTTGATAAGCCTTAAGTATGACTTGAAATATCTTCAAAGGCTAACAAAAAATCTACAAATGAGGCTAAAGGCTGGAGAAACAGAAAATTGAAACGGGAATTTTTGATGAAAGCAGGAAACAAACCTGCCTTTCAGAACCTACAACCATTTGACACAATTGACAAACTCTACAAGAATGCTCTCGTAGACGACATAGCTAACTTTGTTGAAAAGGTGAACAAAAAGAAGAAGGTAAGTGATGATGCAGAATATGAGTCTGTCAAAGCTAAACATAAAGAGATCCAGTTCCTGCAAGTACATGGTTTTGAATATGATTCCTTAATCAAGCTTTCTCTAGATGATTTGAAAAGAAAAGTCAAATGATTAACGACTCTCACAAAACTCAAAAGACCACTACTGACCTTGAAAGAGAAAAGAAGTCAAAGTTGGAGATAGAGAAAGAGAAGGAAGAGTCTGCAAAGAAAGAAAGAGAGGTTAGGATGTGGTTTGAGGACCCTCAAAGAGTGGAGACTTTAAAGCAGCTTGTAATGGAAAAAGGTATGACTGAGCAGGAGTTTAACAGAATGCCTCATGATCAACTCCTGGACATCTACAAAAGAGAGCAGAGAATGTATCTTGAGACTCAAAGGAAATTGGAGAAAGACAAAAGAAAAATGGATGAGGTGGTTAGAGTAGAAATGATGAGTGCTTTACACAAAAGGGGTGCCAAAATAGGAAGACTTATAGTACAATCTAATGATACAATAAAGAGATGGTTTAAAGAATCCAAACATGAAGAGGCCGAAAGGAAGAAAGAAGTTAGCAAAAGCAGAACCCCAAGGTCAGAGTTTGTAAGGCCTAATCCACAAAGAAACTTAAATTTGCCTACAAATCTCTACTATGACAAAAGATCCAAAATCTTGAGGATGATCACTGAGTACGGGGAAGAGACTCTAATTATCTTCAGGGATGATTTGAGAGATTTTTCAGAAGAACAATTGAAGAAGATGGCTACATTGGACTTATATGATAATCAAAATATAAGCCAAAAGGCCGGACAACAAAGAAATGACCTCTCAAGGTTCATTAAAGAACAATCAGAAAGGGGATTCCCATTTCTAAAGCAGAAGAAAAGAGAGATACACAGCCAGGCTGAGAGGGAGAGAAGAAAATAAAGAATTAATGAAGTGCATACCTAGGAACTCTCCCTCTTTGAAACCAAGAAAAGAAAAACTCAAGCTAGCAGCTCACACGGGAAAAGAAATACCTTAAGGGAGTTCTTAGCAATGAGGCAAGAGATGCTGGAGCCCAATTCCGTTGTATAACAAAATGGAAGAATTGCTTGTATCTCTTACAACAAACATAATGACTCAGTATCCTTAAGAAATGCGTTAGGAGGAACAATCGTAGTAGTAAGACATGATGAATCTCCAATTCATACATCCTCAAGATCTTCAAGACATTGTGGATGCAAAATTTCATATTGATTCCTTTGATGCAGTTGAACTCGATATGATAAAGCAAAAGGCTGCCTACGTCAAACTAAAGAAAGAAAGAGCACTAGACAGGAGCCAAAGGAGGAGATAGAAGGAGATGGAGCTTAGTGACTATTTATTTATGTTGTTCTATCTTTGTATTTTGTTTTTTTTTATTTTGACATGTAAAAATTTAATATATAATGCCCAAGAGGCAGAATTCCTTTTTACGTAATGAAATGACATGTTCTTAAATGATTTATCTTTGATATCTGATACATGTGTAACTCTATGCAGGTGTGTTTTGGTGCATCTGAGCTTATTCCAATCTAGGGGGAGATTGTTGGGTCGGATTTTTGATAAGGAAGATTGGAATCTTCTCAACCTCCTTAGGAAATAACTAAGTATGGACTTCGAGCAAGCTTAGACTATCGAGCATGGTTTTACTACTTCGAGAAAGGTCTTCAGAACCATTTATGGTTTATTCTTCTAAGTTTTAAGGCTTCGAGCAAGCTACACTTCAACGAGCAAGAGTATTCTTCTATCGAGCATGGATTGCCAATCGAGCAAACAAATTGATCATACAAGTTTTAACCATGTGTTACGAGCACAGGATGTTCGAGCACATGGGGACAAGCATGGATGCAATAAGATGATTTCATATGTTCAAAGCAAGGTCTTCGAGCATGGTTCAGTTCCCCGAGCAAGATTTACATCCGAGCATGCTAAAGATTGTTCAATAAGTCTTTAGACAAGACTGAAGACATCAAGAAGAATGAGCTTGCTCGATGGACTAGTTCGAGCAAAACATGGATTAGTCAAGAGGAATGAAGCTTGCTGGAGGAGAGTAACTTCATTGAAGATATTCTAAGTAAAGTATGCTTGAAGACACTCATCGAGCATACCTAGCATAGTGAGTCTGCTCGAGCAAGATACTAATCATGCTCGAAGACTCTTACACTTGTATTTGTTTTTGTCTTTCATTTTGTAATAAGTATAGATTCTAGAAGGAATGTCAGGGTCTATAAATAGGATCCTAGGTTTCCATTTAGGGTACGGATAACGAGATGGGTGTATACATGGAATATAAGAAAATTTCCAAAGAAGATTATCCTTGTTTTCTCGTACCGCCGCCGCCGTCACGAAACCCTAGACATTCCATTTACTGTTTCATTCAATGATGCATTTATTACAGTAAATCTTTGTCTTTGTATTTGCTTGCACTGAATATTTATTTTCGTTTTGTTTGTTATCATATCACACCTTCGTTCCCATCCATTGGATATCCTGATTTCGCCGGGATATTCAATAGGCCTTTGGGTTATTGAGTCTTTGTGTTCTTGTCAACCTTTCTAAGGTATCACCTGACTTACGGTCCTGACAGCAAGGGTATTAGTAGTAAGATCATATAGTTTAACGAACTAGTTTTGTTTGTATCCCTAGACTGTAAAAAAATGATAGAATAATGTAATGTAATATATTGTAAATTAATTTGTAACGTTTCTTTATAAATAATGTGGTTGATACCAGAGGTGTCTGTTATATTCCCGTTTTATGCTTCCGCATTGTGCTAGTTGGGGTGTAACAAACTTCTACCGTTTTCTTTCCACAACCTACTCCTGCACCGAAATCACAAGTTCCTGTGACCACTTCCAGCCAGTCTCCTATTCAAACTCCTATTATTTCCAAAAGAGACTCAAGAGAACATAACTTTAATGGCAGGTTTTATGAACTGCTATAATGCCTTTCTTGCTGGAGACCTGCTACAACCCGTTTTGGCTGCTGAGCTGGATCAGATACATCCTGATGATGTGGAGGAGATGAATAATTCTTGGCAAATCGCCATGGCTGTTTTTAGAGCCAAGAAGTTCACTAAGAGGACAGGCAGGAACAACTGGAATGTGCCTGCAAATCAGAAAGTGGGATTCAACAAAAGTTCTCTAAGGTGCTACAACTGTCAAGAGCCGGGTCATTTTCCTCGTGAGTGTACCAATTCGGCCAAGGAAGGAAATAGAGAGAGGGCAATGGTTCCGGTGAATGGTGGAAGAGAAGATAATGTGGCTAGCTCAGGTACGGGTAAGAGAGGTTTGGTGGTTCAGAACTTCTCTTAGGAAGATCAGATGGCAGCATTGAACTTGAGTGATCAAGTTGTAAATTTTGCTGAGATGGATGTTGAGGAAGAAGAGAACAACGCTGAGGAGCAGGTTCGAGATCTTCAGCATGCTTTCATGGCCTTCACCTCCACCAAGCCAACTAAGGTAAGTCCTGAGCTTTGTTCTCAATCGTGCATTAATAAAGTAGGCTTGTATAAAATACATAACAGCAACTTAATCAGGGAGATGGAGGGTGTTAAATATGAAAACTCAACACTTAAGAAACTTGAAAAGGCCTTAAAAGATAAAATAGAGGCACAAAAAGAAGATTTTTCAAAACTATAATCGGATTTTAGCATAAAGTGCTGTCACCATCTAGATGCTAAAAAGAAATTTGCTGAACTAACCGCTGAGTAAGATGCATCGAAGCTGGAAATAGCAAAACTAACAAATAAATTCAAAAATGCTGAATTCAATTTTTAAAAATTTTAAAAGGGTGTGGGTATTGGATATAACGTGGTTCCCCCTCCATATAACAATAATTATACTAGTCTTCCTCTCACCAAGGATGAAGAAGAAAAAGAAAAATATTTCCAATATGGTAAGTCTCCTGCAACCGAAAAGGGTACGGCTGGTTCAGACTTGGCATCTGAATCAACCTCTGTGGCAAACGATTCTAAGGTATCTACCTCATATGCAGATGAAGTAATAGTTGAGGATTGGACGGATAAGGATGAGGATTCACCCACTAATTCTACTGTTTCTTTTGATTCACATATTTTTTCTGTCTTGAATAATAATATTACAGATGTGTGTGGGCTCCGGTTTTAAGAGCAAAAACAATTGTTTGAATAATTTTCTTAAAACATCAAAAGGTAGTGATTTGTCTATTGTTAAATCTAATGAGCTTAAAAGTCATAACAAATATTTATCACCTAAGTTTGTAAGAGAAAAGAGTTTTGGTGATAATAAATATGGAAGCTCAAATGCGAAGTCCAAAGATGGAAAACCAAGCTCACACAACAGAGCAGGACCGGGAATCGACCACAACGACCTTTACGTTAAAAGGAAAACTTGTTTCAACTGTGGCATTCCCGGTCACATTGATAGAAATTGCTCTCGTCTCCCGTATATCCCTTGCTATAGATGCCATCAGAGATCCATGCCTCATAATGTCTACAAAAACTTTCATTCTAATAAAACAACGCATTCTGAAGCAAGACTCTCTAATGGCAGTTGGAGAAGATACAAGACTGACAGGTTAACTTTCTACTAGACTAAGCCCATTGTGAACCAAAGAAGAACTAGAAACTCGATTTCGGTTTCAAGACCAAGATAGGCCTAAAAACCGAAAACGTTTAAAAGGTCAAAGGTGATCGAGTATTCTATTAGCAAAATACAAGTGGTTGCCCATGTCTCTGGTGACAAAGTCCTAAACGTCTTCAGATTCGGTTTTTGATAATAATGAGGATATGTCATGGCAACCCGTGACACGGTTAAACAAGTTAGGCTTACCCAGAACTACTATGGACTGGGTACCCAAAACTAACTAACATCGCAAATTGTGCAGGAACAACTATGGAGGAATATTATCAGACCATGGTTTGTTGATACTAGTTGTTCCAGGCATATGACGGGGGACATATCTCAGCTTAGTGACATTCAAATCTTTAATGGCGAATATGTTTCCTTTACGGGAGGAGAGAAAGGAAAGATTACTCAAAAGGGTACCGTGAGTAATTGGGTACTAAAGTTTGAAAATGTTAACTATGTTCCGGAATTAAAGCACAGTCTGCTCAGCGTGTCACAAGTTTGTGATAAGGGTTTTTCTGATCACTTTACCAACAAAGAATGTCTGATTCTAAAACCTGGTATTGTCATGCCAGAGGAGTGGGTCCTGGTCAGATCTCAGAGGAAAGATAATGCCTACCTGATTGACATGAACAAGAACATTCCCAATGAAATTACATGTTTGTTTTATAAAGTGTCGGAACATAATGCCATGCTCTGGCACCGTCGCCTTGGTCATGCCAATGTCAAAACCATGAATCGTCTTGCGTAAAAAATATTGTACGCCGCTTGCCAGTTAAAGACTTCGTGACAATCGAGAAGTGTGTGGCTTGTGTGTTAGGCAAGCATCATCGAAAGGCCCACAAGCCAAAGCTGAAAAGTACCATTTCTAGTTTCTTTCAGTTGCTTCAAATGGACTTGTTCAATTCAGTTCATGTCTTGAGTCTATCTCCCTAGTAATCATTGTCTGCTCATCACCGGCAACTACTCCCGTTTCACCTGGGTGTTTTTCTTATCGAATAAAGGTGAGACAGCTGAATTGATCAAGAAGTTTGTGTTGCTTATGGAAAATCAGTTTAACTTGAAGCTCAAGGGAATTCGTTGTGACAACGGCGCGGAGTTCAAGAACTCTACACTGAATCATTTTTGTGCCAAAAAGGAAATACTTCGTCAGTAGCTCAGCAAAATGGTGTTCCTGAAAGAAGGAACCGTACCTTGATCGAAGCTGCGAGAACGATGCTATGTGATTCAAAGTTACCATTATTCTTCTGTGCTGAAGCGATCAACACCGCCTGTTACATTCAAAATCGGGTGTTGATCAACAAATCACAGAAGAAAACTCCCTATGAAATTGTTTATGGTCACAAGCCCAAAATCGCACCCTTTCGAGCTTTCGAGTGTCCGTGCACTTTGTTGAATCTTGAGTCGACTCCTAAGTTCGAATCTTTTTGGCTTATGCAACGTACATGGGTTTCACAGTCTATCAAATGGATGTAAAGACGGCGTTTCTATATGGAAAAGTGAAAGAAGAAATTTATGTGGATCAGCCACCGAGTTTTGTGGACTCTAAGCATCCGTCATATGTGTATAAGTTGGACAAAGCTCTCTACGGACTTCATCAGGCTCCTCGAGCATGGTATGCGACGTTGATAGCTCATCTGTTGGAGCACGGGTATAAGCGTGGAACCATCGATTAGACACTGTTTATCAAGACTGTTGGAAAGGATCTGATCCTAGTTTAGATTTATGTGGATGACATCATCTTCGGTTCTACCAGCACTGCTCTCTGTTCTAAGTTTGAGGAAGTGATGAAGAAAAGGTTTGAGATAAGCTCATTGGGGGAGATGACAATGTTTCTGGGTCTGCAAGTTCATCAAAGCTCGATAGGGATTCTGCTACATCAGGGAAAGTACGTCGAGGACATGTTGGAAAAGTTTGAGTTTCAAGACTCCAAAAGTGTGGCGACTCCTATGGCTGAAAGACCTCTTCATTTTTAAGATCCAAATGGGAAACCCGTAGATCAAACGCACTCTCGGTCAATGATCGGGTCCCTGATGTATCTAACCGCTAGTCGCCCTGACATCATGTTCGCAGTCTGTCAGTGTGTTCGTTTCCAGGCTAAACCTAAACTCTCTAATTTAATTGTTGTTAAACGAAGTTTTAGTTATCTGAAAGGGTAACCAAAGCTTGGACTTTGGTATCCCAAGAATTCAGAATTTGATTTGTATGCTTTTGCGGACAGCAATTATGGAGGTGATGATATTGACAGGAAATCGATGTCTGCTGGATGTCAATTTTTGGGGGATCGGCTCATCTCGTGGCAATGCAAGAAACATCAAATGGTGTCCATAAGCACTGCTGAAGTTGAATATGTTGCTGCTTCTGATTGCTGTTCTCAGGTCTTATGGATGCAACATCAACAGCTGGACTACGGTTTGGAATTTCTTGATACTCCTATTTCTGTGATAATTGATGTGTTGTAAAATACACATATTTTCCGCACCTTTCATCTACGTTATTATCTTATATTTTATGTAATTTAACTTATATTATCTAGGTTTTACATAGTTTTATTTATCTTGTAGGTTTCGGGTTAAAGGAAGAAAAACCGAGGTTCTTGAGCAGTTTAAAGGCCTTGGATGCATACGATGTCAAGTAAAATCACAAGTCTGGCCCATATTCATCTTGGAAAAGCCTATTCCTTACATTATATTACAACATAAAAAAAAATAAAACCCTAACTTGGGCAGCCTAGGGCCGATCGCAATTAGCTGCAACGAAGAAAAGAGAAAAGAGTTTTGTGGCTTAGGGTTTGAAGCTTGTGGCGGCTAGGAAGAAGAAGGAGGCAAGAAACAAAGGCTCGGGGATGTTTTTCATCATTCATTACAGCCAAGAGCAGCCAAGAATCATCTACATATCCTTTCATTATTAACATTGCTCATCATCTTTATTGTTCTTGCTAAATTGATACATAGTTTTGCAATTACTTGAAAGATTGACTTGTTATTGATTAGTATTAATTGCTGAATGATTGTTATGATGATTGGTATGAAGTATTTGATGTTTTTATTAATCAATAGCTGCTGTCCAAAAAGTATGTTAGGCTAATCTTGTCGGTTCTACCTAGGAATGATGACAATTACTAGAGTTTGATGAGTTAATTGGATTGTTTGATAAATAGACTTTCATTGATAGTGTAAAGTTTGATTTAGACATGAAATAGGTTGTGTTTAATGGCGGGAAATTTTGGTAATTCATTGCTTAAACCTCTTGCGTTGGTTGATTAGTTTTGTATAGATTGATCGGTGCTTGTTTGATTCTAGACTTTGTGTTTAGGGTTTGTTTGCTGTAGGTACAACCGTAGGGTTTTATTGCATGAATTTGTGGTTAAAGTACAGCGGTTAAACACCTTCGTAGAGACCAAGAGGTGGTAAGAAGTTAGGGTTGTCTCATCGCCTTTGCATGATGGAATAAGAATTGCGCGAGAGCGAGTTCGTTTCTTGTCCGGTTTAGGTGTTTTGAGCGACTAGTTGATCTATTTTGGTTTAAGTTAAATTGTTCATCTATCCTTGGTTGTGTAGTATTCATTACCAATAGGGTCGAGTTTTGGTGAGACCGAGAGCTGAGTCAACATTAGAACACGTTAACAATTGTTTCCCGGTTTGGTCGTTTTAGCCGATTAAGAGTAGTTAGGGTTTGTTGACTGAGAGTGAGAGGTAATACAGTGAGCTTGAGCGATTCTCAGTCGTGTCATCATTAGGAACCGGTGACTAGATATCATCCAATCCATTTGCTTATTAGGCCTACAATTTGATTCAAACTTAGGTTGACGTTTTTCTCCATCCTAAGTCAACACAGTCCAGTTAGCCAGTTAAACTATTTTATAAAAAGAAAAACCAAAATTAAAATCAATTAAATATTATTCTTATGTAGGTCTTGTCTAGGGTTAGTAATCGTTAGTGTTCTTACGTGTCCTCGTGTTCGATATTCGGACTTCCTAGGTCTATACTACTTGCGATCGGTACACTTGGCGGTTGTGTGTGGTTTTAGGATTTTCGTTTTAAATTTAAATCTTAGTTGTGAGGGTCATTCTTTTAGAAATATCCGACGCACATCAAGTTTTTGGCGCCGTTGCCGGGGATACGGTTTTTAGGCGTTTTGAGAGCGACTCGAGTTAGGATTTACCTTATGTGCTACTTGTAATTATTTTTGTTTTGCTTTATTTGTTAGAACAGTTTAGCTAATTTTATTTCTTTTAATAGTTGTATGCGACATACTCGATCTCGTGGACCACCCGAAACTGAAGCATTTCCCGAGCCACAGAGAGAGTTTGGTGAGAGACGTCGCACCGTTTCACCATCGTCCACTTCTTCATCCGTTGGTAGTTGACCCTCTTGATGTGGTCGGATATGTCTAAAAGAATGACCCTCACAACTAAGCTTTAAATTTAAAACGAAAATCCTAAAACCACACACAACCGGCAAGTGTACCGATCGCAAGTAGTATAGACCTAGGAAGTCCGAGTATCGAACACAAGGACGCGTAAGAGCGCTAATGATCACTAACCCTAGACAAGACCTACCTAAGAATAATAATTAATTGATTTTTGATTTTTAATAACTTAACTGGACTAACCGGACTAACTGATAAAAGTTGCCAACAATAGAGAACTTAACGACAAACTAACTGTGTTAACTTAGGATGGAGAAAAACGTCTACCTAGGTTTGAATCAAATTGTAGGTCTAACAAGCAAATAGATTGAATGATATCTAGACACCGATTCCTAAAGATGATACGAATAAGGATCGCTCAGGCTCACTAGATTACCTCTCGGACTCACTCAACAAACCCTAACTACTCTTAATCGGCTAAAATGACCAAACCAGGAAACAATTGTTAACGTGTTCTAATGTTGACTCACCTGTAACATTTCGGATTTTTCGACACCGCATTCATTTAAGTTTAACCCGACATGAAATATTTTAGATCATTATAATTAGTCAAGAATCAAATATTTGAGTTTCCTAATGGTCACTTTAGGCCCTCGTACTTTAAATAAAGTTTAAATCCTTATTTAAAACATAAAAAGCTCAATAATAGACCAAAAATCAAACTACAGGGACTAAATATGTAAAAAATGAAAATTTCCACTTTGTGGCCCAGGGCGCTGCGCGACGGGAACCGCCCTAGGTGGCAGCGCGGCGCGACGGGGTACCTGCACAGATCGTTTAAGCCTTAGTTCATTTTCTAGTTCGTTTAAGGTATAAAATCGTTTATTTTAGGCATGTTAGAGTGAATTAAGGTCCAAGTAAACATCATACAACTAAAATACCATTCCGAATTCGTTTTCCCTTGTCCAAGATCAGATCTTTGTGAATAAATCGAAGATTCTTTCCTTAAATCGCATATACTTGCTTAAACGGGCCAAAAACCCCATATTTGGTTCGTTTTAGCCATTCTTATATAAACACATCATAATTCCCTGCTTTAAACCTTAACCTAACCCTACTGCATCTCCTCCAGCCGTCACCTACCTCTGCTCATTCTCAAAACCCTTCGGTTTTTGCATATTCGTTAAAGACACAAGCCTTGACGTTTGACTTTGCTTATATGTTGATCTTTGACTCGTTATATCTCTTGATCCTTTCACTTTCCGAGTAAGTTTTAAATTGTAAAATTATTCATACATATTCCCTAGTCAATAACCTTCAATCAATTTCTGAGATTGAAGGGTAATGACTGGTCAATTGCTTTAAAACCCGATAAAGGGTAAAATAGTCAACAACTTTGACTTCTCGTTTTCTCATACTTCTGTTCGGATTCAATGTTCGGTCCAGAAGACTTTTCTTCTCGTAATTAAATTTTAAGGGTTCTGACCAAAACCCGACTCCCGACTCGAAGTTCGGATTCTGGTCAGAATCGAACGTTATCAGAATCGACTCGTTTAAACATTAAAATCAACATAACTAGAGTTATACTCATCCGTTTGGGGACATATGCGTACTTATTCATATTTTCTATCTATATATACACAAAATCGCAAATATAATCATTGTGTTAATACTAGTTGAATACTATTTGCTATTTGCTACATGTTTAATTGATTTCTTGATAACGTTCGGAGAGGTCCATCATATCCCCTTGTAGAGGTTTCTCATTAGTATGATCAAACGCTCGTCTTAGTAACCGGAGCCCGATTCGCTTGTCAAAGGTAAAACGACAACCTTAGTCATTGTAATCAATGTCCGATTCGTTTGGCAAAGATTTCATTGGCACACACGATTTGGTTATATGCATGTTTGTTATGATTCGATTGATTATTAGCACATGGTTGGTTTGCGCATTTATCATTTTTCAACTATATATATGTGTGTGTGTGTGTGTGTGTGTGTGTGTGCGTGCTATTATTTAATGTTGTGTCAAATTGGTGATCATCTCACTCAACATATTTGTTGACAAAAACTCCATTTTCTACGCATATGCATGTTACTTAGATTGAAGTATGGATATATAGTCAAGATCATAGGTTATATTGAAGACAAATTTAAATTTAATTGATTGTATTTATTTATTTGAATTGTTTTGTTGTATTTGATTATTGTGTGTACATTTGAATTAAAATAATTAATTAGATATTGTCACATTTTATTTATGATAGTATCTTCGAGCTGTGAGCAATCGGATCACGCCCCGGCATTTCCGCCTTAGGTTGGGGTATGATAGATTGGTATCAGAGCCGAAGGTTATATAAGATAGGTCGTTAGAAATGGTCCTAGACATATGTTAGGAACCCTATACGTGCTTATCTAAACTGCCTTATGTGTTATTTCATAAATTGTTTACAGCTTGCTTAGATTAATTATTTAAATTGTATTTATCTTGTTTATTTGTTGCACACACACACAAATTCTGAGGTTATGCCTCAACTTTCAAAATATTTTTAAATTCTCTTAAATTTTTGGTAGATTATATTTTATTGTGGGAAATTCCTTAAGAATTCCCGTGTTTGTTTTGTTTCTTCACCTTGAAGCATGGGAGTATGACAAATCTCGTACAACCATAACTTCAAGTGGTACCCGTAATCGGCTAAACGGTTACATGGTAAACATAACCGGCTAAATGATTATACTTCCAAATTATGTTTTTAAATTATTTTAAATGCCTAGTTGGGTGAAAAATCCATGGAAATCCATGGGCACTCCAACTATTCATTTCTTAAACCATTTTCGATTTGATTTTTGGTTGGAACGTATCGTCCGGGGTGGTTCCTGAGATACACCAACTACTTATATTCAATTCGTTGATTCGATATTTAGTTGAGTCAGTTAAATGTCATGTAACGCTCATGGTGCGAACAACTCCATTGATTCGATAATTCGTTAATTAGTTGGGTCAGTTAAATGCCATGTACACGCTCATGGGCTGAAAAACTCAATTGTTTATTTGTCGCCATTTGAATTGGGTCATCAAAATGCCATGGAATGCTCATGGGAGCCAATTCACAAACTTTATGTTGTTTATTTAGTTGGGCCATTCAAATTGCCATGGAAATCTCATGGGAGGTCAACTCGTTTGATACACTTAGTTATTTTTTTTTGGAAAATTTTATAAAACATTATTTACCCCTTAAATACTTCCAACACATATATATTATTTTAATTCTTGACTCGTCCTCGAGTCTTCACTAATACTAATACATATACATACGCATCCCCATTATTTCATATCAACTCACTCCCACAACTTATCCATCATTTCATTAAAATTTCATCCTTGGTCCTCATAGAATGTCTTCCCTGGGAAATCATCGTAATCAACGCCGTTCACCTGCTTATTGTAATTGCTGTTCGACTACTAGAATCGACTACTAAAAATTGTTATTTACTTAAATTTCCATTATCTATAATTCAATTTACATATTCCCAAATATTTATAATGATTTTGTAAAAAAGAAAAATCCACGAATTCCTAATTTAATCTAATTTAATATCTTCAATTACCTACTTTATATTTTATCTAATTTTAAAGATTTAATTGGAATAGGACTATATCGGTGGTTCGGGAATATCCGCTTCCCAGTTTAATCTATTAAACAACTTAATTCAAATAAGTATATTTTCGCTTTATCATTAATATTTAAATTACTAACAATATTAATCTAAATCTTAAAAATCACCAACTTGAAAAGCTATGACCTTATATTAACTTCTCTTTAAACTCATAAGTACTAAAATTAACTAAACTCGACTCACCAAAAATTTTCGTTAACTATATATTCTCGATCTTAAGAACTTCATTCCTAAAGAATACGATCTTTAAGAACTCCGCATGCCGTTAACTATTTGTTATAAATTAAACCTTTGCGTAATTCAGCCCCTGAACAAAATTCCTTTATCAAAGATAATCTATTAGGATCTTGTATCTCCATCTCATTTCCTTAATCTCAATTATCACAATAACATCTGTTTTACCAAATCTATTTTCTTCAATTTTCAAAATTTTACTTTTAAAAGCAAAAGAGGTTTTCGAAATCTCACGGTTTTATTAAATCAACTAGAACATTTATTAATTATCATTTTAAATTATATTTAAACTTATCAAGACAATTGTTTTCTCTTAAAAATTTTATTTCAAAACGTTTGTTTCTTACAAAGTGATGATTTTAAATGTTTTATAACCCACATGATGAAACGAATTATGCGGGCCCTCCGACGATAAGAGTAATTATGGTCGCGAACATAATTATCCGAGTCCTCGCATGGAAATCATAATACGTACGATTATGTGTCATGACTTAGAACCTAAGCTAGCTTGGGTAACGGAACGAATGATGAGATGATAAGGACATGGTGGATACGCCGCTGGTACATCCTATACATGGTGGATACGCCGCTGGTACAATCTTGCTCGAGCAAGCTCACTATGCTAGGTATGCTTGATGAGTGTCTTCGAGCACATTTTACTTCGAATATATTCTCTTTCGGAGAATATATTCTCCTCTAATAAGCTTCGTTCTTCTTGACTTTTCAATGCTTTGCTCGAACTAGTCCATCGAGTAAGCTCATTCTTCTTGATGTTTTCAGTTATACTTATTCAGCAATCTTTAGCATGCTCGGATGTAAATCTTGCTCGGGAACTGAACTGTGCTCGAAGTCCTTGCTTTGATCACGTGACATCTTCTTATTGCATCAATGCTTGTCCCCGTGTGGTGGATCATCCTATGCTCGTAACACTTGGTAAAAACTTGTATGATCAAGCTGTTTGCTCGATTGGCAATCCATGCTCGATAGAAGAATACTCTTCCTCGTTGAAGTGTAGCTTGCTCGAAGCCTTAACACTTAGAAGAATTAACCATTTAAGGTTCTGAAGACCTTGCTCGAAGTAGTAAAACCATGCTCGATCGCCTAAGCTTGCTCGAAGTCCATACTTAGCCATTTTCTGAGGAGGTTGAGAAGATTCCAATATTCCTTATCAAAAATCCGACCCAACAATCTCCCCCTAGATTGGAACAAGCTTAGATGCACCAAAACATACCTGCATAGAGTTACACATGTATCAGATATCAAAGATAAATCATTTAAGAACATGTCATTTCATTACATAAAAAGGAATTCTGCCTCTTGGGCATTACATATTAAAGTTTTTACATCAAGTACAAATTAAACAAAAATACAAAGATAAACAGAAATAAATTGTCATCCATTAGCTCCTTTCTGTTATCTTCTTCCTCTGCTCCTTGCATCAGATCTTTCTTTCAGTTTCTTGATATAGGCAGCCCTTTGTTTTAGCATATCAAGCTCTGAGGAATCCGATGCATCACTTGGAAATATTGCATCAATTTCTTTAAATCTTGTAAGTCTTGTGGATGCATGAACTTGTGGTCTTCATCATGTCGTATTACAGCATTGGGAATTCCAGACATATTTCTCAGAGTAGTGGAATCATCATTTTGATTGTATGTTATGTATGTGATTCTTCCAAGTTGTTGCACCTCTGAGTTTGGTTCCTGCATGACTTCTCTCATAGCCAAGCACTCTTTCAAAGTCTTCCTTTTGTGGTGAGAGCTGCTCGCTTGAGTTCTTTGTTTCTTCAATTCAAAGAGGGAAAGCTCAGATGTGTGTACTTCATTTATCCTCTTATTCCTCTTTTCCCTCTCAGTTTGACTCTTAATTTCTCTTTTCTTCTGCATCAGGAATGGGAATCCTCTTTCAGCTTGTTCTTTTAAGAATTTAGGGAGATCATTCCTTTGTTGACCAGATGGCTGACTTCTGATTTGATTTTCATATAAGGTCAGTTCAGCCATCCTGGTTAATTGTTCCTTTGTAAAATTTCTCAAAATCATCCCTAAAGATGATGAGATGTTCTTGCTTGTCTTCAGTAATGACTCTCACTCCCTTTTTGTGCAGAGCACTCATCATTTTAGCTCTCACTTCTTCTTCGGCTATCATCCTGTCCTCCTGCAGTTTTCTTTGTGTTTCAATGTACAATTTCTGCTCTCTGTTGTATATTTTCATTAATTGTTCAAGAGGCATATTTTGAAACTATTCTTCTGTCATTCCTTTCTCCATCACAATTGTTTTTAACATTTCTACCCTCTGAGGGTCCTCAAACCACTTCTTCAATTCTTGATTTTTCTTTTCTACTTCCTCTCTTTCCCTCTGTAACCTCATTTTTAGCTCCTGTTCTCTCTCATATCTTTCTCAACTTGCTTAATCTTTGTGAGAGTCCTTTATCTGTCGTATTTTTCTTTTCAATTCTTTAGGAGAAAATTGTAACACCCCGTAACCGCAGCGGAAACGTACACGGGATGCAACAGACACATCTGATATCAACAGCATTGTTTATAAAGAAAACACCACTACATTAATTTAAACGTATTACATTGTTCTGAGTTTCATAACCATCTAAGCGTTATCACATAAGTGTTACCGATAGTACATTAACATTTTTAATGCAAAATATAGTTCTCTAAGCTTCCACAAAATAGCACACAGCATCGAACACAGATCACTTATTCCAATTTGAGTGCACCTAGAAAGCATGTAAAGAAAACGGGTCAACTACGAATAGTTGGTGAGTTTCACTAATTTAAATAAACCATGACAAATCATTATAAAAATCATAAATAAGCGATGTAATTATACTGAGTTCACAAGTGAAAACTCTGTTAACCCCGAAACACATCAAATTACCCCTGGGGACACTGTTAACCCAGAAACATATCTAATAACCTCTGGGGGCACTGTTAACCCAGAACATTTCCAAAATCCTCTGGGGACACTGTTAACCCAGAAATACATTTAATAACCTCTGGGGACACTGTTAACCCAGAACACTGTTTCGGGCCTTACAATATTAGCAACTCAGTTAATTACCATCTTAATACATTACCGTACGATTTCCGTACAATAAACATTATATAAATACATTCGTTTCCATGCGATTAGCATGTACTTAAACACTTCGATAGAAACATGCTTTCCGCCCCGGGAAAATATTTAAAACAGTTCAGTAAAAAGGGGCTCGTGAAAACTCACCTTCTTGTGAGCAAGATGTACTACGGTGCACGGCTACTGGTACAGATCTGTAATACGATCCCCCAAATCGTTACTACACAATTTCTATCAATATAACTTAAATCCGTGTTAACCGGTACGTCTGGGGACACTGTTAACCCAGTACCGTACACGATCCGGGGACAATGTTAACCCCGAAATACTTTTCAGGACTTAGATTGTGATATCACTTAGAGTTCTTTAGTCAAAACTACCGTTAGTTTGTTTTCTCGTTTTGCGTGCCTAGCACGGTTATCCGTCTTTATGTTTTCAAAAAAGAGTTTGACCACACACGACCCGAAAATAGTTGTTATTGATATTTTCATTAAAGTGGTGAAATTAGAGCTCGGTTAGACACCCCGTTTGGCCGCGGGGCCCGTTTCCGCCTTTAATACACCGGAAACGGTTAAGTCGGGTAAAATTACCCAAATCATCCGAATTATTTTCGGATGATTTATTTTTACTTGATTAACTTAGTTTCATAAAAATCATCCATTTTTAAGGTTTTCTAACACCAGTCAGCTCGCTTAGGCGAACTTCGCCGGTTTACTCGTTTTAAGCTTTAAAAGTTTGTTTTTAAGTTCCATTTAGCACAAATAAATATCCGTTTAGTCTCGGACCTTGACATTTTGTACAAACCATATTTTGACAGTAAGGAATTTTATAAAATTTTTCCAGAATTAATTTTTATATCTAAAATTTATTTAACCATTTTTAAACGTCATTTTAACACCAAATATGTCGAAAATACCAAACGACCTTCGAAAAATCCCAAATGTTTCTGGGATGACCCCTGTCACCCACATAGATCCCTGTAATTTTTCCAGAACCAAAAACTCATTTTTCATGCCATTTTTACCAAAACCGAGATATAAATTCATAGAACTCGTTTTACCGAAAAGCCTACTTAGACTTCTCCAATGAACCTAAAATTTTGTGTGTGACTTTTATATTTTATAAAAAGCTTATCTTAAAATTTCCAGAATTTTTCATGATGTTTAGCTATTTTTCACCATTTTTGGCCAAAACCGAGCATTAAATTCACCAAATATTCATCCTTTATCCAAAAATTACCAAAAATTCACAGATCTCATATTTTCATGTGTAGATCATCTCTGTGAAATTTCGTGACCCAACTCTAGGTCTATCACAATCTGTCCAAATTATCTAAATCATACGAAAACCGAACTACCTTGTGTTTTCTAGCGTTAGATCGCAAAGATCTTGGTTTCTAGCCTTTGCTAGCCACTAGATACAACACCTACAAGCACAACAACACCACACCAAGCAAGTTATACCCACAATCAAGCCATTTCTTTCATGGTTTCGATAAAAACATCAAAATAAAGATTTTGACCGTAAAAATTTGTTTTTGACTCTTTTAACTACTTTCTTGGACCAAGATCCTTTGTATAACTTGTATACATCCCTTGATCACACGAGGATCGGTTTCATCTCGGGTTTTCACCCATTTTTCATTTGAAACCTCATTTTCTCAAGATTATGGAATTAAAACTATGATTCAACCATTAAAATCATGTTTTACCTTGTGATTCTTGCTTAAACACTTGGGTTTTTGGATGAGGAATTGAAAGAAAGTGATGGAGTTTGTTGTAAGGAGTTGGAAAAAAGAAATGAAGGCCAAGGGGTTATCCCCCTTGGTCCGATCGGTGTCATAAGGGGTGTGGGGTGGGGCCCACACCTTCAATACTAGCCACACATTCAGATTACGTAATCTGGATAATGTTGTGGATAATCTGGTTCAGTTCGTTTTTCGGTTAAATGCTTAATTCCGCTCAAAACGAGTCCCAAACAGTCGTTTTTCGGCTTAAAATTTAAATTTATATAAAACTGATTTAAAAACTTTAAAAACTTAACCCATGACATTTAATGACTTAACACATCATATTGTCGGTAATTGTGCGTCTTTTTCGGCGTGATCGATCGTCTCTTGCTTGGTTTGATGTTAAAGGTTTCGTTTATCGTACCGACGTACTAATAAATCGAAATCCTTTTTCTGTGCTACAATTCACTTATCCCGAAGCTTTAATACTTCGTAAACATCACTAAACATTATATATTTCGTCTATAATGTAATTCCCGATTCGTTCGGGTTTCAATAACCGTTCATCGATTAATCGTAATTCCGATACGACTAGTTGTACATTTGAGTATAATTCGTACTGAGAATCTTATATACTCGTATAATCACATTATAATTCATATATTCAATATTAAATAACACGTAAATAGTATATTCCGGCTAGGGTATACCTGAATTTGCCGGAATTGTTACATTCTCCCCCCGTTACAAAAATTTCGTCCTCGAAATTTTACGCATCAACTATTTCCTTTTGCGGAAATAAGTGGGGGTATTTCTTCCGAAATTCGTCCTTTCGCTCCCATGTATATTCTGGGCCTCGTTGCGAGTTCCATCTAACTTTGACCAACGAGATCTTATTGTGTCTAAGTTGTTTGATTTTCCCGTCTACTATTTCTATGGGCTCCTCTACAATGTTGAGCTTATCATTTATTTGGACACCCTCTAAAGGTAACACCGATGTCTCATTCGACAGACACCTTTTCAAGTTTGACACGTGAAACACGTTGTGAACTGCACTCAGTTCATCAGGCAGCTCTAATATGTATGCTACAGGACCGATTTTTGCAATAACGTCGAACGGTCCAATGTATCTAGGGGCTAATTTCCCCTCCTTGCCAAATCTAACCACACCCTTCCACGGTGATACTTTCAAATACACCTTATCACCTTTCTCAAATGACAACGGTTTTCTACGGGTATCGGCATAACTCTTCTGCCGATCCCGCGCGGCCTTCAGATTGTTCTTAATTTCAAGGATTTTGCTGGTCGTTTCCTGGACCAGATCTGATCTAATAATCTGTGTGTCGCCCACTTCAGTCCAGCAGAGTGGTGATCGGCACTTCCGACCATACAATGCTTCGTAAGGCGCTGCCTTTATACTGCTATGATAACTGTTATTATAGGAAAATTCAACGAGTGGGAGATGTTGATCCCAATTTCCCTTAAAATCCAGTACGCATGCACGAAGCAAATCCTCCGGGGTTTGGGTGGTCCTCTCAGACTGACCGTCGGTCTGAGGGTGGTAAGCTGTGCTTAGATCAATACGCGTTCCCAGCGCTTCTTGGACAGCTTGCCAAAGTTTGGAGGTGAAATGGCTATCCCGATCGGAGATGATCGAGATGGGTATACCGTGACGAGACACAATTTCATTTATATAAATCTGCGCAAGCCTCTCAGTGTTATAATTATTTCTAATCGGAATAAAATATGCCGATTTGGTTAATCGATCCACGATTACCCAAATTGCATCATGTCCACGGGACGTCTTAGGGAGATGTGTCACAAAATCCATCGTGATCTGCTCCCACTTCCATTCAGGAATTTCCGGTTGTTGTAACATTCCCGAGGGTTTCTGGTGCTCCGCCTTAACCCTCGCACACGTCGTACACTTGCCGACGTATGTGGCTATATCCTTTTTCATACCCGGCCACCAGTAGAACTCCTTCACATCCTGGTACATCTTATCCGATCCCGGATGTATGGAATATTTTGATTTATGCGCTTCGTCCATGATTAATTCACAAAGGTCATGGAGGGTCGGGATCCAAATCCGATTTTTGAAATAGAGAATTTCGTCCACGCGCTATTCGAAATTCTTCTCGTTACCGTAAAGTCCCTCTTTTTCCATTTGTTCCTCTTTCAACGCCTCGCGTTGAGCGACTCGAATCAAATCTGAAAGGTTAGACTGGACAATCATCCCTAGCGCTCGCACACGCAATGGTTTAACTCGATCTTTCCTACTCAGGGCATCGGCTACAACGTTAGCCTTGCCGGGGTGATAACGGATGTCACAGTCATAGTCGCTTAACAACTCGACCCATCTTCGTTGCCTCATATTCAGTTCTTTCTGATCGAATATGTGTTGCAAACTTTTATGATCGGTGAAGATGGTGCACTTTGTACCGTAGAGATAATGTCTCCATATTTTAAGTGCAAAGATAACTGCTCCCAGTTCTAAGTCATGAGTGGTGTAGTTTTTCTCGTGTATTTTTAACTGTCGAGAAGCATAGGCTATAACCTTACTATTTTGCATCAACACGCATCCTAACCCTCTCCGGGATGCGTCACAATACACGACAAAACCATCGTCTCCATCGGGGAGACTTAAGATTGGCGCTTGGCACAATCTTTGTTTTAGCGTTTGAAACGCCGTTTCCTGCTCTTCACCCCAATCATACTTCCGATCCTTTTGAGGCAGGAGGGTTAAAGGTTGGGCGATGCTGGAAAAGTTCTCTATAAATCGACGATAGTATCCAGCTAAACCTAAGAATTGGCGGATTTCCTTTGGTGATTTAGGCGCTTGCCAATTCTTAACTGCTTCAACCTTACTTGGATCAACGTGTATTCCTTGGTGATTTATAACGTGACCAAGGAATTGCACTTCTTGTAACCAGAAGTTACACTTGGAGAATTTTGCATACAACTTCTCCTGATTTATAAGCTCTAAAATTAATCTTAAGTGTTGCTCGTGCTCTTCTTTACTCTTCGAGTATATCAAAATGTCGTCAATAAACACGATGACGAATTTGTCGAGGTAGGGTTTACAGACTCGATTCATGAGATCCATGAACACTGCTGGCGCATTTGTTAGCCCGAAAGGCATAACTAAGAACTCGTAATGGCCGTAGCGAGTCCGGAATGCGGTTTTTGGGATATCCTCCTCCTGAATTCTAACCTGATGGTATCCCGATCTAAGATCTATTTTTGAGAAGTAGCTCGCACCTTGTAGTTGGTCGAACAGATCATCGATTCGGGGGAGAGGATACCTATTTTTGATTGTCAACTTGTTCAACTCCCTGTAATCAATGCACATTCTAAGGCTCCCGTCCTTCTTTTTCACGAATAGTACCGGTGCAACCCACGGGGAATAACTAGGACGAATAAATCCTTTATCCAACAATTCTTGCAATTGGTTGGATAATTCTTGCATCTCTGATGGTGCAAGTCGGTAGGGTGCCTTAGCAACAGGGTCAGCTTGAGGTAATAGATCGATTCCGAATTCGACCTGTCGGGTTGGCGGTAATCCAGGAAGTTCCTCTGGGAAAACTTGTGGAAATTCGCGTACCACGGGAATATCGTCCACCCGTTTTTCCTTAGAATCAGTGGCCGTCAGGCTCGCTAGATACGCCACACATCCCTGACGTATATATTTTAACACCTTGAGGTGGGATATAAATGGTATCATGGTGCCGGATTTTTCTCCTTGCACTAATACCTCCTCGTCATCCGACACCCGGATCTTGACGATTTTCTTTTCACAGTTTATTTCTACTTTGTTACGTGCTAACCAATCCATTCCCACTATCACATCAAAACTACCCAATTCTACCGGTAACAAGTCAATCAGAAAGGATTGTTCGTTCAGAATAAAAGGGCAATTCCGAACTATCCGATTAACTATCATGGTTTTACCGTTAGCGACTTCTACGGTGTAAGGTTCTATAGTTTCACTAATCGGCCGGTTTGCTATCGATAGGAATTTAACGGAGACAAAACTTCTGTCGGCACCCGTATCAAATAATACAGAAGCGTAATGATCAGAGACGAGGAATGTACCTGTCACTACGCTGGGGTCCTGGCGTGCTTCGTTCGCCCCCATCACGAATACTCGGCCTCGTGCCGGATTGGACGACGATGCCTGGCCCACAGTTTGCCTCCCATTCCCTCCCTGGTTCAGCTTCGGACAGTTTTTCTTGAAGTGATCTGTGCCGCCGCACTCAAAGCAAGCACGGCTAGTGGTCACCATTTGACTTCCTTGCGGGTTTTGCTGTTGGGTTGGTTGGTTCCTAATTGGCTGCGCACGGATAGGTTGCGGTTGCCGGTTCAGAGTGTTCAGGTTTGTCCTACATCTCGGTGCGTAGTGCCCTTCCCTGCCACACCGATGGCACACTACCACCATGCACTCGCCACCATGTTGGTAACCGCATTTCCCACACCTGGAAAACATCCTTGTATGCGGTTCCTGCCTTCCGCTCGAACTAGTCATGGCGTAGTTCTGGGCAGTGGGCCTAGCACGTTTACTTTGCTGTTTTTCCCGGCTCCTATGGTCATGCGTACTCCGCTTTCCCCCAGCGGATTCTCCCGTCACCTTCAGTGACCCGCTTCTTACGAAATCATACGTGACGATACCAGCTTGTGTCACCGCACCCTCATACGTCTGGTGTCCCCCAGAATTGACTATACTCCTTACTACTGGAGTTAGTCCCCAAATATAACGCTCCACCCTCTTCGACTCTGGGGTGACCATCCATGGTACCAATCGCGCCAACTCATTAAACCGGTTCGTATAACCCAAGTGGTCCGCCCCCTGCATCTCCAGATTCCACAATTCGTTTTCTAATTTCTGCAATTCGTTTCTCGAGCAGAAATGTTCCAATACAAGAGCCTTGAGCTCTGTCCAGGTCATGCGATTTGTCGTCGCCTGACCGCGAGTCTGCACTATGGTGTTCCACCATGTCAAGGCATGGTCCGTGAGTGTGCAGGTGGCGTACTTAACGACACAATCCTCGGGGCAGTTGCTGATGTTCACAACGGATTCTATTTTCTCGATCCATTTAACTAACCCATTTGGTCCTTCAGACCCGCTAAACTCTAGAGGTTTGCACAACATAAAGTCTTTGATCGAACATCCCCTGGATGCATGAATCGGTTCAGTACGGTTCGTCTCTACCGTAGGTATAGGGCCATTACTGTCTGTAACGACCACCCTGGGCGGTGCGTCATTACTCGGAATCGTGTTATCATTCTGCGGAGGATTAGTATTTCGTTCCCCGTCATTATTGGTGGTCGTTTGATTGCTCGGAGGGGTTGGATTGGTCGAATTGTTAATACTGGCGGCGATGCGCGATACTATATCCGGTATCGCCGCCTCCAATTGTCGAGCAATCAAACGGCTCACGTCCACTTCCGACAATTGGGCTGAACGTTTTGGTGCCATTCTACACAACATCAAGAAAATATATATAATCAATACAAGTTCCAATCATAAAACACAACAAACATTCCATTCATTAATAAACGTTAGTACATATTACACAAACATCCGTTCATATTACTTTCCTGTCACTATTACATTAGTTAAGTTTTCATACGTAGGGCCTATGTCGGCATCATCTCGACATAACCCGCAACGGGTCAGTGCTTGAATGATACCCAAAAGTATCTATACTGATATGCCCCAAAAGAGACCCCCCTAAGGGCCAGTGGTTGTATTATAACTAAACAAGATTCACTCCATGTTAGCATCACCACTAACTGCTTACACAGAGTATCAAAAAGCGGTCCCTGTCTATTCCCATCCCAACACAACTAAACACGGTGGTAAACCAACCCCACCAATATCGCCACCAACACCACCAACACAGCCATCATAACCCGGACCCGCATCTCCATCCGGCCGAGCATCCATTGGGAGTATGAGCACTCCCTCTTCAGCTGGGCAATCGCATACTGATGGTCCAGTATGCAATCCCCCAAGTACATCCTCCTCTGGACTCCCACCGTCAGGGCGGCGGAGTGCTCATTCACCTGTTCGGTGAGCACTCGGAGCCAGGCCGCCGCGTCCCGTTCCTGTCTAGGAAGACCCCACACAGGTGGAGTCGCAGGCTCGGGCTGAGAGCGGGAGGACTCGCCCCTGCGGGTAGCAGGTCTGGGTGGGGGCGAGGTAGGTCGGACATGTGGGATACTGATCCGCGCCGTGAGGCGGGGTCCGAATCCGGGGGGTGCAGGGGCGGCCTGTGGTGCGGATGGGGTAGGGGATCTGGCAATCCTAGCTGGGGAGGACTGGCCGGAACTCCTAAGGCTAGCCTCGCTAGGCTCTGTGCTAGATGCTACGAGTGGGCTCCCAGAGTCCCCGGAGCTGACCTCCTCCGGGTCCTCTTCAATCGACAAACTAGGAGTTCTTGACATTTTACCTGCACACAAGTTAACAAACATATAGTTCTTTCCATAGTGTAAATCATAATCAAATTAATATACACTTACTTATACAACTTGACCACATAACAATATTATCACATATTTGCACGTATGTTGCCAATTTTACCTATTAAAGTCCCCCGTGACTTTCCCTGAATTCCCTCGTGCAGACAAGTCTGTTATTATGTTCCGGACCATAATAACCCACTTGTCCATCCAAGTTCATCCCGATCTCGTCACAATAAATTATTAGTTGATATTCAGATCCTATAATACTTGAGCTACTGGTTATATTTTAGGTATCTTTTAAAGACATCCTAATTCTTTATAACCAATGGCTCTGATGCCAAGTTCTGTAACACCCCGTAACCGCAGCGGAAACGTACACGGGATGCAACAGACACATCTGATATCAACAGCATTGTTTATAAAGAAAACACCACTACATTAATTTAAACGTATTACATTGTTCTGAGTTTCATAACCATCTAAGCGTTATCACATAAGTGTTACCGATAGTACATTAACATTTTTAATGCAAAATATAGTTCTCTAAGCTTCCACAAAATAGCACACAGCATCGAACACAGATCACTTATTCCAATTTGAGTGCACCTAGAAAGCATGTAAAGAAAACGGGTCAACTACGAATAGTTGGTGAGTTTCATTAATTTAAATAAACCATGACAAATCATTATAAAAATCATAAATAAGCGATGTAATTATACTGAGTTCACAAGTGAAAACTCTGTTAACCCCGAAACACATCAAATTACCCCTGGGGACACTGTTAACCCAGAAACATATCTAATAACCTCTGGGGGCACTGTTAACCCAGAACATTTCCAAAATCCTCTGGGGACACTGTTAACCCAGAAATACATTTAATAACCTCTGGGGACACTGTTAACCCAGAACACTGTTTCGGGCCTTACAATATTAGCAACTCAGTTAATTACCATCTTAATACATTACCGTACGATTTCCGTACAATAAACATTATATAAATACATTCGTTTCCATGCGATTAGCATGTACTTAAACACTTCGATAGAAACATGCTTTCCGCCCCGGGAAAATATTTAAAACAGTTCAGTAAAAAGGGGCTCGTGAAAACTCACCTTCTTGTGAGCAAGATGTACTACGGTGCACGGCTACTGGTACAGATCTGTAATACGATCCCCCAAATCGTTACTACACAATTTCTATCAATATAACTTAAATCCGTGTTAACCGGTACGTCTGGGGACACTGTTAACCCAGTACCGTACACGATCCGGGGACAATGTTAACCCCGAAATACTTTTCAGGACTTAGATTGTGATATCACTTAGAGTTCTTTAGTCAAAACTACCGTTAGTTTGTTTTCTCGTTTTGCGTGCCTAGCACGGTTATCCGTCTTTATGTTTTCAAAAAAGAGTTTGACCACACACGACCCGAAAATAGTTGTTATTGATATTTTCATTAAAGTGGTGAAATTAGAGCTCGGTTAGACACCCCGTTTGGCCGCGGGGCCCGTTTCCGCCTTTAATACACCGGAAACGGTTAAGTCGGGTAAAATTACCCAAATCATCCGAATTATTTTCGGATGATTTATTTTTACTTGATTAACTTAGTTTCATAAAAATCATCCATTTTTAAGGTTTTCTAACACCAGTCAGCTCGCTTAGGCGAACTTCGCCGGTTTACTCGTTTTAAGCTTTAAAAGTTTGTTTTTAAGTTCCATTTAGCACAAATAAATATCCGTTTAGTCTCGGACCTTGACATTTTGTACAAACCATATTTTGACAGTAAGGAATTTTATAAAATTTTTCCAGAATTAATTTTTATATCTAAAATTTATTTAACCATTTTTAAACGTCATTTTAACACCAAATATGTCGAAAATACCAAACGACCTTCGAAAAATCCCAAATGTTTCTGGGATGACCCCTGTCACCCACATAGATCCCTGTAATTTTTCCAGAACCAAAAACTCATTTTTCATGCCATTTTTACCAAAACCGAGATATAAATTCATAGAACTCGTTTTACCGAAAAGCCTACTTAGACTTCTCCAATGAACCTAAAATTTTGTGTGTGACTTTTATATTTTATAAAAAGCTTATCTTAAAATTTCCAGAATTTTTCATGATGTTTAGCTATTTTTCACCATTTTTGGCCAAAACCGAGCATTAAATTCACCAAATATTCATCCTTTATCCAAAAATTACCAAAAATTCACAGATCTCATATTTTCATGTGTAGATCATCTCTGTGAAATTTCGTGACCCAACTCTAGGTCTATCACAATCTGTCCAAATTATCTAAATCATACGAAAACCGAACTACCTTGTGTTTTCTAGCGTTAGATCGCAAAGATCTTGGTTTCTAGCCTTTGCTAGCCACTAGATACAACACCTACAAGCACAACAACACCACACCAAGCAAGTTATACCCACAATCAAGCCATTTCTTTCATGGTTTCGATAAAAACATCAAAACAAAGATTTTGACCGTAAAAATTTGTTTTTGACTCTTTTAACTACTTTCTTGGACCAAGATCCTTTGTATAACTTGTATACATCCCTTGATCACACGAGGATCGGTTTCATCTCGGGTTTTCACCCATTTTTCATTTGAAACCTCATTTTCTCAAGATTATGGAATTAAAACTATGATTCAACCATTAAAATCATGTTTTACCTTGTGATTCTTGCTTAAACACTTGGGTTTTTGGATGAGGAATTGAAAGAAAGTGATGGAGTTTGTTGTAAGGAGTTGGAAAAAAGAAATGAAGGCCAAGGGGTTATCCCCCTTGGTCCGATCGGTGTCATAAGGGGTGTGGGGTGGGGCCCACACCTTCAATACTAGCCACACATTCAGATTACGTAATCTGGATAATGTTGTGGATAATCTGGTTCAGTTCGTTTTTCGGTTAAATGCTTAATTCCGCTCAAAACGAGTCCCAAACAGTCGTTTTTCGGCTTATGTTAAATTTGATTGAGTTGGTGTGGATTGAGCTCTTCTCCTTTCTTCAAGCTTGTTCATCCTTATGTTATACACCATCTTCTTTACAGATTTTTGTCTTTTGGGCTTTAGTGTTTCAGTTTCAGATGTGTCTTTCCTTTTTAAATTTGATTGAGTTGGAGTGGATATATCAGGTTGCTCTACTTCTGTTTCTGGTTCTTCAATGATTATTTCCTCATCCACTGACTCAGACTTTTCAGTAACAGGTTCATCTATGTGAGTGTCTTCAGTTTCTTCAGTAACTTCTTGAATAATGGGCTCACTTGGTTCAACATGTTCTTCAAATCTTGGTTCTTCTTTACTCAAGTTAATAAAGTCTTGTTGAACCTTTCTTGCTGCTATCACAATCTCTGAATGATGTCTCTCTGGAATATTCAGAATGAGTGTGAGATCCTTCATAATGATCAATTTAACCATAGTACTTGCTGAGACTTCAATGGTTTCATCTTTTTCTTGAATAACTGGTCCCAAGCTAAGTTCTGGTTCATTCATTGCAGGCTTTTCAGGCTCAGTGATCAATGGCTCTTAGGTTTTGTCCTGTTCCTTTTCTTGTTGATCAACATTCATATTTTCTTTCAAGGCATCAAGTGTAGCCTTGATTGCTTCATCAGCATCTTTTAATCTCCTCTCATCTGCCTCCTCTTTTTTTTTATTTTAATTAAAGCTTCAATGACTTCTTTAGGAATTTCCTCCTCCTCTTCATTCAGCTCTTCTCTTTCTAGGGCTTCCAACTCTTCATTAATTAAATTGATTGTAGTTTTCACAGATTCAGTTTCTGCTACATCTGGATCAACTACAATTTCTTTGAATAGTGTATCTTCAGATTGAACTGGATGCTGGGGCAGGGGGTGTAAATCATCATCAGTAAGCAATCCCCTTTCCCTTCTGTTTTCTTTTTGATTTTTCTTCTTCAGTTTCTTCTTCTACTTTATTCTCCCCCTCATCATCAGAATCTTCCTCACCATATGCTTGATTTAACATGTGTAAAGCATTTGATGGACCAACCTCCACAGTCTCCTCCACAGTCTCTTCATCAGCACTTTCATACATTTCTCCAATTATGTTTAAGCTATCTATGCCTTCAGGTTTCTCCCCCTTTTTTGGTGCATCTGAGGTCTTCTCAACCTCAGACTGCCACTCAAGGGTTCGAATTTTCAATAATGCTTCATTCAGAGCAGCCTCCAAAGCCGAGTTCCTTGTAGCCAAAATGGCATTCTATTCTCTCAACATAATGTTCTCAAACTCAAGCCTGGAATTTTCACAAACAACATCATAAATGTTAGGACTTGATGGTGGGGTTTCAAGTGAAGGCTTTGGAGCGGGTTCAGAAAAAGGTTCAAATTCTTCAGTTTCTGGAGATGGAATTGTATATGGTTCAGTAGATGGGGTTTGATTTGGTAGTGGGGAGGTTTCAGTGGCAGGTTAGTCTTGAATGGGTTGGGTTGATTGTAATGGAACTTGTAGTGGAGATGTAGGTGGTGTAGGAACAGGAATATCATCAGTTTGTTCTGCATCGGACAAAACATGTTCGATAGGGGATGGTGAAGAGGTAACCTTGTCATCATCAGCCTCTGTCACAACAGACTCTGTGTCATCATTGTGAACTGCAGGTGGAGGTGAGTCTGGTGGAGTTATCTTGTGCACTGTGTCTGCAACATCTGATACAAGTTGAGCAATAAACACATCCTCATCCATCGGCTCATTTGTCTCCTCCTGTACATCAACCTCTGCAATGACTTCCTCATGTGCAGCCTGTTCAATTAAAGTCACTTCTACTTCAATTGCCTCTTGTGCCTCATCATCATTACCTATCTGTCATTTCCTCCCTTATCACCATCATCATTATTATTATCATTACCATCATCATCCGTACCATCACTATCTTCCTCATCACTGTTTCCAGGGGTGCTCGGCACAACAATGGCATCTAGTGCTGGCACGAGCAACCATGGGAGGACATCCCAGTCATCATTTTCAACAAACTTGCTTTGAGCATCCTTCATTTGTTTTCAAATGTTCGGATCCTGAAGCCTCAACACCTCACCAGTTCGTTGAAGATTTGGCAAAAACCTGTTGATTAAAATCTGCAGAAACCGCGGATACATGAGAAATCTTTGTCCTTCAGCCTTCTCCGCGTTTGTAACTAACCCTTGAAAGATAAGAGGTGAGACATTAAAGGGTTTCCTGTAGAGTGTTGCTATAGTGAGTGTACCAACCTCTCTGCTTAATAAAGTCCATGTCCCTCTCCGAGGAGATAAGGACTGGATCACATGGTGAATCAGAAATTTGTAGATCAATGGAAAGCTTCCCTTTTGAAACTGCCCTTCTTTTACTCCGCCCTGATACCCCATAGTCTCTTGAAAGACTCTCAGTAGCCTTGGGACCGAGTAAAACGGCTGAGCCCCAAAATTGTCATTTAAGTCTAGAGTAACCCGAATTGAAGCCTCCGTTATCTCAATATCGTGATTCAGAACAGACGCCTCAATTCTTTCCCCATTGACATCGTTGACATATGTTGCGGAGCCCCAAAAATCTGAGATATGATTTCTGTATATCGTGGGGTTTTCTTTCAATGCCACTCGCAGATTAGAGTTGGTTAGGAAATTTAGCATTGGCTCCAACTCGCGATTTTCCTCGTCTATCTCTAGTTGCGCACACATATTGTGCCGTTTTTCGAACTTAAGCACCATCAGTTCTGCAAAAAGAAGAGAATGTCAGCACACAAAGTTACAAAACTGGTATATGTGGAAGGATAGATGAGTAATGGCGTCTTCGATTAACCTATTCCGTAGTAATATGCATACCTGTCAAAACAAGTAAACAGTTAGTCAATTAGTTCAATTAGAAACCCTAATTTCGAAATCGGTGTGACGATTATCGAATAACGATGTCATACCAAAGTCGAAACAGAGCTAATGGCTATAATCGAAGTGAAATGAAGCAAGTAATAGAACAGCGAGCAAGAGGGAGATAGCACGAGCAAAAGGGCTTTCGTTTAGGTTTAACAGAGAGAAATGTGTGAAAAACTTTCTAAGTCCCCCTTTTACACCTAACATTTGGGTGGTACAGTACCTTGGTTTGTCGTCTAGCACACGACAGTTGTCATTTAATTTCAAATTTAATTGTACCTCCCTTGCTCGAGCATACAGCCAAAGTAAAAGCTGGCTCCCCCTATACACAAGTACATGGTACAACTCTTGCTCGATGTACTTAGAATATTCTTTGTCCTTGCTCGAGTACATGGTATAACCAGTGAGACAAAACAATATTCCTCTAGGCTTGTGCTCGATTACCTTAAATTAATTTACTGAAGAGCATTGAGTCATACTCAAGGTGTAGTGTGCTCGAATGTACTTGTTAAAATTCATTCAATATTCAATTATGAGTCACACTAGTAATCTTACCTTACTCGACTACGCATCATGCTCGAGTGTACTTAGAAATTTATCACCTCTACTCTATGCTCGAGATTCATGACAATGTTAGAAACTTTTCTCAACTCTATAGCTCTATGTGCTCGACGTGCTTCTATGCTCGAAGGCCTTAGCAGAATAAATCTTTCCTATTCCTGTACTCGAACTCACAGCCTAAGTGTCTAGCTCTTCAAGTTTGCTCGAACTATTTCACAAATTGATCAAGTTCCTCAGCTCGAATCCTTATACCTAAGTATCTAGCACATAGCGATGCTCGAAACACGTAAATGTCTCCTTTCAGGTTATTGTGCTCGAAAACTTAGATCTTAGCTAGTTACCATGCATACATGCTCGAAACATATAACACCAACTTTCATAACATAGCAGGTGCTCGAAGATAAGATGCATGCTCGAAACACTTAACAGCAAAACGTCTCATGTTATACTCGAAAGAGATAGTCAATTTACACATCTCATAGTATACTTGAAGCAGCAATGCATAAGCAGGTACAGTTTCCTTGCTCGAAACACTTAACCTAAATTTCAATTCAGTTTGAGAGACACAACTTTTATGCCACTGATTCAAGACACGAGCAATCATGTCTTGTGCTCAAAATTTTAACTTTTACCAAAGAATAATCATTTCATAACAGTAAATCAAATGAGCAATTAGTTTAAGGTGACATAAGAGATCAAAATCCAGTTCAAAAATAAAATTCATTTTAAGTTAATTGGAAAGATCTCAATTGTGGGATCAGACTATTTAAAACAACAATCACACCATTTCATGGTCAGTGTTATTATGACTCAAGTCAGGTTGACAGCAGGTATACTTAGCATAATGGTCATTTCTTTCTGTGATACATTTAGGATTCAATTAGTGCATAAAATAGGAATGGTTATCACTATAGCTTCAGGTTGCCTCTAATCTCTTCTCAAAGCGTATTTAGCTTTCTCCATATCACCCCGAATTGACTCTGACCCCATGATGTACTGGTCAAAATTGATTTTTGTATACAAGAGCAGTTATTTATTTATATTTTGTCTTTGATAACAGACTATAAGGTTGAACGTTGGACTTGCATGTCATCTGGACTTACATGCCTTACATTCAGGGTGTTTAGGACTTACTTGTGTGCCCCACCCCTGTAGTTCCTTTAGTGCCCCTTAAGTCATGAAATCAGCTAAATTATATATATATGTATATATTATACTTTTGATCTTTTTATACTTTTTCAATCTTTTTCTCTCTCTTTTCTTTTGAGAGATTTTCCATATATCAATAATTTATATCTGCTCAAATACTTAATAGATTTTTGTAGACCAGAAACACAAAAAAGCTCGTGTATGATTGGATAATGACCTTTCTGCCTATCATTCGGAGAGATGTGCTAGAGAACATACCTTATTTTCCAATGTTTCACCACATCATACTTCAGCCAGTTTAAGTGTATATCTCATATTGCAACTACAGACTATGGAAAGCTACCATACTTTGCCAATGACTGTACTCAAAGCCTTTTGAACTTACAATCCATGGGTTAGTTATTAAACAGTTTTCTATCATTTCCCAGTTTAGGTTGGATTCAATTTCCCAGAAATCAGTTTGTTGCTTCTTTAAAGCTGGGAACTTGGATAATATTATCGTTTCTCTTATTTATTGTCACCGAAAATAGTGTTGCTTAATCAAAATTTTTCCATTTAAAAACCATTTTCCCTTTGATATGTACATGCTCGACCACTAGTAACAACATTCATGCTCGAGTTACTAGAGAGAAACCCCAAGTATGGATTGTTTTTGCTCGAGGAGCATTAAACACCCATCTACCACAAAAGCATGCTCGAAATACTTGCAAAAGTTTTCAACAACATTCTATGTTCGAGCATCTGAGCAATGGCATCTGTGCTCGAATGACTTTGAATAGTCTTACAGAAGCCCATGCTTGTGCTCGAAGAGCAATAAGCACACCATCAAACACAGATTCATGCTCGAAGTACTTGGAATCATAAAAATTTATCATGCAAGCACAGATCAAAGTACGAATAGCTGTAATTATCAAAGTTAACTAAAATTTCACAAAAGAACAGTCACAAACATGATTCATGCAATTTTGAGTAATCATTCAAGCATAGCAATTTGATCATGCAAACATTCAAAGTGAGTAACCTAGATCATCAGTAAGCACCTCACTTAAGCACACATCCTAAATTAAACCTCATCAGCATTTATCATTCCTAGGCATTTTAACAGAAAGTGAAACCTGGTTTAACTAAGGATTTGGTGAACAAATCAACCAAATTATCAGATGTGTCTACCCTTTTCATTTCTATAAGCCCTTTTTCCTAACAATCCCTAATGAAATGATGTCTAATTTCAATGTGCTTAGTCTTAGAATGTTGGACTGGATTCTTAACAATAAACATAGCAGCAATATTATCAATTAAGATAGGAGTAAGTAAGAAATTCAGACCATAGTCCAGCAGTTGATTTTGAATCCACAAAACCTGTGCACAGCAAGCAGATGCAGCAATGTATTCAGCTTCAACATTTGAGATAGATACTGTAGTCTGTTTCTTGCATTAACACGACACCAACCTACTCATGTTGCAACCATTATAGTCACTGTCTGTGTAGGCTATCAAATCAAAAGAGAGGTTCTTTGGATACCAAATCCCCAAATCTGGTTTTCCCTTTAGGTATCTGAATATCCTCTTGACTGCTAGCATGTGTGAAACCTTGGGGTTAGCTTGAAATCTTGCACAGACACACACAGCAAACATAATATCTGGCCTAGATGCTGTAAGATACATCAGTGATCCTATCTTGGCCCTATACTCATGCTGGTCCACTGGCTCCCCCTTTTCATCAGGTACCATTTTCTCATGTGTATCCATTGGTGTGGACACTGTCTTGAAGTCTTGCCACTTGAATTTGTTAAGAGTCTCTTGTACGTATTTTGATTAATTTATGAAGATGCCATCAGCCTTTTGTTGCACTTGAAGTCCAAGGAAGAAATTCATTTCTCCCATTGAGCTCATTTTGTACTTGAATTTCATTATTTGTTCAAACTCTTTGCACATTTGTTCGTTTGTAGAGCCAAAGATAATGTCATCCACATACACTTGCAGCAGCAGCAGGTCTTTGTTCCTTCTTTTGTAGAAAAGAGTCTTGTCAATTCCCCCTCTACAGAAACCATTTTCCAACAAATGATTTGACAGCTCATCATACCAAGCTCTTGGTGCTTGATGTAATCCATACAGTGCCTTGCTGAGCTTGGAAACTTTGTTGGGATGCATTGGATCTTCAAATCCAGAAGGTTGGGTGACATAGACTTCTTCATCAATTTTCCCATTCAAAAATGAAAACTTTACATCCAATTGATAGACCTTTATATTCATGGATGTTGCATATGCCAGAACTATTCTGATTGCTTCTAGCCTTGCCACTGGAGCAAAAACTTCTTCAAAGTCCACTCCTTCCTCTTGTAAGCATCCTAGAGCTACAAGTCTTGCTTTGTTCTTAATAACAATTCCTCTTTCGTCCTTCTTGTTTATAAAAACCCACTTGGTGCCAATAGCATACTTGCCTCTAGGCTTGTCAACCAAATCCCATACATGTAAGTCTCTGAATTGGACCAATTCTTCCTACATAGCTTCTACCCAGCTGTTGTCTTTCAAGGGTTGATTAATGTTTTTGGGTTCAACTTGGGATAAGAAGCAGGCATACAGGCAGATGTTTGCCTTCTCAGAAGAACTTCTTGTCACTCTTTCATGCAAGTCTCCTATTATGTTTTCTGCTGGGTGATTTCTTTCAACAGAAGTGGTTTGCACAACTTGTTGTGCAGATACTTATGTTTCAAGAATTGTCATGTTTAACACAGCAGAATCATCTTCAATTCTCATTTGGGATTCTTCATTTGCTTGAACTTGATTTATCTCTGATGAAGATGCTTCATTTGACCCAAATTGCAGAGAGTCAAACAAAGACTCAAACCGTTCTTCAAACTGGTTTATCCTTTCAGTCGGATCAGGTTGCTGACTTTGAATCGGATCACTCTCAACTTCACTTGGACCTTTATTGGAAACTTCCACTGCATCATATTATCCATTTGTATCAACTTCAGCAGCTTGAAGGTTATTTCTTTCAAAGTTAAATCCATTAGACTCAGGAGCAACAGATGACCATAGCTTGTCCAGATCAACTTGTCTGTGCTTTTCTTTATCTTCAAAGCTGGTTCTGTACATGCTGTCATCCATATCTTCACTGTAGATTTTGAATGATTTGATCATCTTTTCTAAGTCAAACAGCCACTTGGGTCCTTCAACATTATTGAAATGGTTTTCATTGAAAATTATATCCGAAGATTCAATCACCACCATGTGCTCCTTCACATAGACTCTGTAAGCCTTTGAATGAGATGAATAACCTACAAAAAAGCATTCCATAGATTTGGACTGGAATTTGTTCAAATAGTCCTTTGTATTCTGGAGTGAGCACCTGCATCCAAAAGGCTTTAAGAACTTCACATAAGGTTTTCTCTTAAAGATAACCTCATATGGAGTCTTATTTTGAGTCTTATTCAAAAGAACCCTGTTTTGCACATAACATGCAGTGTTGATTGCTTCTGCCCAGAAGGTGACTGGTAAATTTGCATCAGCAATCATAGTTCTTGCAGCTTCAATTAAAGTTCTGTTTCTTCTTTCTGCAACACCATTTTGTTCAGGAGTTCTGGGAGCACTATATTGTTGAAAGATACCCTTAGAAGTGCCGAATTCATCTATAATTCCATTTCTGAACTCTGTGCCATTGTCACTTCTAATGACCTTCACCTTCCTTTCAAGTTGATTTTCCAATTTTTCACATACATTCTGATTAACTCAGCAGTTTCATCTTTACTGCCCATAAAGTATACCCAAGTAAACCTTGAATAGTCATCAGTAATTACCAAGCAGTATCTTTTCTTGCCAATACTGGGAACACTTACAAGACCAAAAAGATCCATGTGTAGCAGTTCCAAGACCTCATCAATAGTATTTATCATTTTGCTTTTATGTGAGGATTTGTGTTGTTTCCCTTTCAGGCAGGATGTGCATTTTTCTTCCAATTTGAACTCTCTTGTGGGAAGGCCAACAACATGTTCACCTTTTACAAGTTTGTTCATGTTCTTTAAAATTACATGACACATCTTCCTATGCCATAGCTTAGTTTCATTTTCAGTTGCTTTTGACACAAAGCATGAACCACCTCTTGAAGTTGCAGTATTCATTCTCAGTTCATAGAGGTTGCCATTTCTTGGAGCCATCATCATAATCATGTCATTTGGAATAACAAATTCAAGCTTCAAGATCAGGCAGTGTTCATCATTGAAAGCCACTTTGTATCCTTTATCACAGACTTGAGAAATGCTAAGCAAGTTGTATTGTAGTCCTTCAACATGCAGCACATTCTCAAAGGATACTTTGCCATTTGTGAGTGTTCCTCTTCCAACAATCTTTCCTCCATATTCATCACTCCCAGAGGCAACTGACCCTTCATATTTCTTTTCATAGTTTATTAACACACCCTTATCACAGGTCATGTGCCTAGAACATCCACTGTCCATATACCATGAGTCATTTTTGTTCAAGGACTGTTCCTGAACATACACATAAAACAGAATTAGTTTGAATCTGATTTACAAACTGCATCAGTTTGTAATTCAGTGTTAGTGGAAGATTCATCAGGAGTTGGAGTTAGAACTGGAGGTGAGTCTTCATACACAATTTCACAATCTTCTTCTGTGTCAGAATCTGCCCCATCCTTCACAACTTGTGTTTTGAATAGTTTTTCAGTTTGCTCAATCACATAATTCTTCTTTTCAGTCATCTACTTCTTAGTCTTCCATTGGAACCCTCTTGGTTCAAAGCCCTGCTTCATCAGAAATTTCTCATCTCCATTAAGAACACCAGGTCTAATCTTCTCCTTTCTTTTGTCATTCAACCTTTTGTTCTTTGCAGGTTTGCTAGACACACTTGGTTCATCTTTGATCTTTAAGACTTGTTTCATTTTATTTTCAAGCACTGACATTTTCTTTTCATCATCTGAACTGCCTTTTTCTTCATTTAGATATCTTTGATACATTTTCTTGTATCCTTTCATATCAAACCCACAAACCACATCAGGAACTTCAAATTCTTCCTCTTCAAACCAACAAGACTCAGTGTGATGACCATATGCATCACACTTCTTGCACCAGATCTTTGCATAGCTCCCCATATCTTCAAGCAATTGCTTGTCTTTAATTTTGTCACTGGGTTTTTGAAAATCAAAGCCTAGGGAGGTTTTAGGACATAGTGAATTGCTGAAGTCCATCTTGATTGGTTTGTTCAGATCAGGCTCCAGATGATATTTTTCTTTGACAAATACATCAGGCTTAAACTTGGAATGGGTTCTTAAACTGCTTACTTTTTTATTTACAACAGATCTTCTCATTTGAACATATTCCACATCACCAATGTCAAAAATTTCATGGTTTGAGAAGACTGGATGGATTGGAGGATGTAACTGATCATAGGAAGATTTCACATTTTCTTCTGTTCTTTTCTTGATTTTAGTCTGTGGTCTTGCACAGATGTCTAACACCACATGTTCTCTTCTAATCTTCTCATAGTGCTTTTTCATCTTTGGAGTCATTTTTGGCAAAGAGAAATTTTTTCACTTTTCTTTTTGCTTGATCCTCTTTTCTTCTTGCCCTTAGATGACTTAGAGCTTCCACAACTGCAATTGCTGTCTTCACTGGAGTATTCACTCCATTTCTTGTTTTCTCCTACCAATTTGTCATTCTTCTCAAATTCTGGCTCCCCACCCTTCTTCACTGAAATTCTCCATTCTGGTCTACATACACATCAGCATATTGCTTTACAAACTCTTCTTTGTCATCATAAACATTCTTGAACTGCTTAAGGTATTCACTTCTACTCTCCTTGTCTACTTTCAATGGGTAGCTGTCAAAGGCGGTGGAACATTTTTGTACTTCTCTTTTTCAGTCATTTTATCAACATATCCCACAATGTTGCCAGTAGAACAAGGTTCTTCAAGAAATCCATTTGAATTAGCAATTCAACATGCTTCATCTTTTCATCTGCATACATCTTTTTCAACCCTTCAATTTCAATGGTCATTCTTGATTGGGTATGGTATGCCATCATACAGTCATCCTCAAGTCCTTTGATTTGACTTTCATAGGTTGCCTTACTTGTTTCATACACATTCAAAAAGGCTTCCTTCCTCCCACCCTCAGTTTTTCATTTTACAATCTCCTGATTAAGTTGATCAATAGTAATAAGAAGATCAGAAATTGAGATATCAGATTGTATCTGAGTATTTGAAGATTCAGCCTGGTCATGCACTTTTGCCATAAATGCAACATTTTCCCTCTCAATTTCAGCAACATGATTGATCCAATCAAATTCCGCATCCTGTGACACCCTGGTAACAACCACATTTCCTTGGTCTCTCTACTGGTTCACATTGTTCTGATTTGATTTGTTCTGGTTTGTGTGAGCCTGCAATTGGTTGTTTCTTTGAGGTTGAAATGTTTGCTGTTGGGTTCTGTTCGGATTTTGTTAGGGGTTCTGGTTGGTAATCTGATTTCTTTACTGTTGGAAATTTTGATTTTGGTTCTAGTAGAATTGATTTTGATTCAATTGATTTCCAGCTTACCTTGGCATGTTACATTCTCTTGCAAAGTGTCCAGGTTGTTAACAGTTATAACAGATGGCCTTTGATTTGTCAAATCCAATTCTTTCAGTTGAACCATTGAAGCTTGTTCTACCTGTCCTATTGTACAATCTCTTGCTCCTCACTGCTAGCATAGCTGCTTTCCATTTAATGTCCATATCTTCTAAATCATCAGCATCTATTTGTTCTAGGTCTTTTTGCACAATGCTTGTATTTATCAGATTCTTGGCCACAAAGGCATGGTATGACTCAGTGAACATGGAGAACAAGGCCTGGTAGTCTGTTCCTTGAGTTTTGGTTATGATGCATGAAAGTAGTTTGCCCATTTGCTGGAGATGGTGTGTCATCTTCAATCAGCTGAACATTAAATCTTGATTGACTACTGCAAGATGAGTTGGTTTCTGATGGTTCCTCAACAATAGTCTGTTGATTCTTGATTGAGAGGTTGCCCATGGGTGCCACAAGAGCATTGTTCATTTGAAAGCTTGGCTTGTCCTCTCGAATCATATGGTTTTCAATCATTTCATGTTCTGCAGCCTTGAGGAAGGCTATCACATCATCTAACTTGAAATTAGGAAAGCTGGTCTTCTCTTTGATGAACTTGCTGGCAGTGTACCACTCACCAGACAAAGATGATAGAAGTTTCTTGTTTAGGTCAAAATCAGATATCTGAAGGTGTGTTGTTCTAATTTCATTCACAATCATCAGGAACCTTTGCAAAACTGACTTTAGTCTTTCTCCTTCCTTGAACTTGAATCTGTCAAGATGCTATTTCAATCGGTCTTTCTCGATGTCTCTCAATTCTGTATTCCCCTCAAACATTTCAATAACTGCATCATACATGCCCTTTGCAGTCTTGTGATGATTTACGGTTGTCAGAATTTCCCAAGAAAGTCCTAATTTCAGCATAGATAGAGCTTTATCATCCCTCTTCTTCATCTTCAGTTCAACAGTAGCGTTGTTGTTTGGAGCTGTTGAAGGAACGTAGTTTCCTTTAGTGATAGACATCCACAGCTCGGGGTCATTGTAGTTCACAGCCGCTTCAAACAGCACTTTGCATTTTATGAAGTTTTCTTGTCCGAGTAGCCTTGGAATCTTGTTTGTTGAAACTTCTTGGTCTTCCATATCAGTAGATCTGGAGTTTGCAGTAGTAAAGACGGAGTAAAGCTTCAAGCTTCTTCACAACCTTCTGTCCCGTGGCCTTCAGTGAGCTTACTCAAGCTTTGATACCACTTGTCGGGACCGTGAATCGGGTAAAACCTTCAAGAGGTTGAAAATAACACACCGACTCGATTACCCAAAAGGCCTATTCAATATCCCGGCGGAATCAGGATATCCAACAAGTGGGAATGAAGGGGTGTGAATAACAAACACAAAACAGTAATAAATGGTCAATAAAAGCTCATTCAGTAGACAAAGATTCACTGTAATAAATACATCATTAATGGAACAGTGAAAGGAATGTCTAGGGTTTTGTGTGACGGCAGCGGCGATTGTACGAGAAAACAAAGAGAATATTCTTTGGAATATTTTTCGTATTCAGTGCGTGCCAGCCTGTATTTCGTCTGGAAATCCATGTCCTAAAAGGTATCCTAGGACCCCTATTTATAGACCCTGACATTCCTTCTAGAAGTTCCTAATCATTACATAATGAAATACAAAATAATACAAGTGTTGAGTCCTCGAGCATGAAAACAATCTTGCTCGAGCAAGCTCACTATGCTAGGTATGCTCGATGAGTGTCTTCGAGCATATTTTACTTGGAATATATTCTCTTTCGAAGAATATATTCTCCTCCAGTAAGCTTCTTTCTTCTTGACTTGTCCATGCTTTGCTCGAACTAGTCCATCGAGCAAGCTAATTCTTCTTGATGTCTTCAGTTATACTTATTCAGCAATCTTTAGCATGCTCGGATGTAAATATTGCTCGAGAACTGAACTGTGCTCGAAGTTCTTACTTTGATCACATGACATCTTCTTATTGCATCCATGCTTGTCCCCATGTGCTCGATGATCCTGTGCTCGTAACACTTGGTTAAAACTTGTATGATCAAGCTGTTTGCTCGATTGGCAATCCATGCTCGATAGAAGAATACTCTTGCTCATTGAAGTGTAGCTTGCTCGAAGCCTTAACACTTAGAAGAATTAACCATTTAAGGTTCTGAAGACCTTTCTCGAAGTAGTAAAACCGTGCTCGATCGCCTAAGCTTGCTCGAAGTCCATACTTAGCCATTTTCTGAGGAGGTTGAGAAGATTCCAATCTTCCTTATTAAAACTCCGACCTAACAGGGAGACTGTAACATTTTGGATTTTTTGACACTGGCATTCGTTTAAGTTTAACTCGACATGAAATATTTTATATCATTATAATTAGTCAAGAATCAAATATTTAAGTTTCCTAATGTTCACCTTAGGCCCTCGTACTCTAAATAACGTTTAAATCCTTATTTAAACATAAAAAGCTCAACAATGGACCAAAAATCAAACTACAGGGACTAAATATGTAAAAAATGAAAATTTCTTCTTTGTTGCCCAGGGCGCTGCGCGACGGGAACCACCCTAGATGGCCTCGCGGCGTGACGGGGTACCTGCACAGATCGTTTAAGCCTTAGTTAATTTTCTAGTTCGTTTAAGGTATAAAATCGTTTATTTTAGGCATGTTAGAGTGAATTAAGGTCCAACTAAACATTATACAACTAAAATATCATTCCTAATTCGTTTTCCCTTGTCCAATATCATATCTTTGTGAATAAATGGAAGATTCTTTCCTTAAATCGCATATACTTGCTTAAACGGGCCAAAAAGCCCATATTTGGTTCGTTTTAGCCATTCTTATATAAAAAAAACATAATTCCCTGCTTTAAACCTTAACCTAACCCTCCTGCATCTCCTCCAGCCGTCACCTACCTCTACTCATTCTCAAACCCTTCGGTTTTTGCATATTCGTTAAAGACACAAACCTTGACGTTTGACTTTGCTTATACGTTGATCTTTGACTCGTTATATCTCTTGATCCTTTCACTTTCTGGGTAAGTTGTAAACTGTAAATTTTTTCATACATATTCCCTAGTCAATAACCTTCAATCAATTTCTGAGATTGAAGGGTATTGACTGGTCAATTGCTTTAAAACCCGATAAAGGGTAAAACAGTCAACAACTTTGACTTCTCGTTTTCTTATACTTCTGATCGGATTCAATGTTCGGTCTAGAAGACTTTTCTTCTCGTAATTAAATTTTAAGGGTTCTGACCAAAACCCAACTCCCGACTCGAAGTTCGGATTCTGGTCAGACTCGACTCTTTTAAACATCTAAATCAACATAACTAGAGTTATACTCATCCATTTGGATTGATTCCAGCAGAATTAAGTTCGTTTTTATTTATAGTTTCATATCACAAAGTTTTAGATTCTGATCATTAATCTCGTTGGACGTGTATTGGACGACTCGCTTAAATCATTAGTTCGTTTGTCGAATTTATTAATCACTTGCCTTCCGTCTAAGGTGAGTTTGATCATTCCCCTTTTTATCTACTGTTTTCAAATGTTTTGGGGACCTATGCGTACTTATTCATATTTTCTATCTATATATATACACAAAATCGCAAATATAATCATTCTGTGAATATTAGTTGAATACTATTTGCTATTTGCTACATGTTTAATTGATTTATTGATAACGTTCGGAGAGGTCCATCATATCCCCTTGTAGAGGGTTCTCATTAGTATGATCATATGCTCGTCTTAATAAACGGAGCCTGATTCGCTTGGCAAAGGTAAAACGACAACCTTAGTCATTGTAATCAATGCCCGATTCGCTTAGCAATGATTTCATTGGCACACACGATTTGGTTATATGCATGTTTGTTATGATTCGATTGATTATTATCACATGGTTGGTTTACGCATTTATCATTTATCATTTATCAACTATATATATATATATATATATATATATATATATATATATATATATATATATATGCTATTATTTAATGTTGTGTCAAATTGGTGATCATCTCACTCAACATATTTGTTGATAAAAACTTCATTTTCTACGCATATGCCGGTTGCTTAGATTGAAGTATGGATATGTAGTCAAGACCATAGGTTATATTGAAGACAAACTTAAATTTAATTGATTGTATTTATTTATTTGAATTGTTTTGTTGTATTTGATTATTGTGTGTACATTTGAATTAAAATAATTAATTAGATATTGTCACATTTTATTTATGATAGTATCTTCGAGCTGTGAGCAATCGGATCACGCCCTGGCATTTTCGCCTTAGGTTGGGGTGTGACAGATTGGTATCAGAGCCGAAGGTTATAAGATAGGTCGTTAGAAATGGTCCTAGACATTTGTTAGGAACCCTATACGTGCTTATCTAAACTGCCTTATGTGCTATTTCATAAATTGTTTACAGCTTTCTTAGATTAATTATTTAAATTGTATTTATCTTGTTTATTTGTTGCACACACACACAACTTCCGAGGTTATGCCTCAACTTTCAAAATATTTTTAAATTCTCTTAGATTTTTGGTAGATTATATTTTATTGTGGGAAATTCCTTAAGAATTCCCGTGTTTGTTTTGTTTCTTCACCTTGAAGCGTGGGAGTATGACAAATCTCGTACAACCATAACTTCAAGTGGTACCCGTAATCGGCTAATCGGTTACGTGGTAAACATAACCGGCTAAACGGTTATACTTCCAAATTATGTTTTTAAATAATTTTAAATGCTTAGTTGGGTGAAAAATCCATGGGCACTCCAACTATTCATTTCTTAAACCATTTTCGATTTGATTTTTGGTTGGAACGTATCGTCCGGGGTGGTTCCCGATATACACCAACTACTTATATTCAATTCGTTGATTCAATATTTAGTTGAGTCGGTTAAATGTCATGTAACGCTCATGGTCCGAACAACTACATTGATTCAATAATTCGTTAATTAGTTGGGTCAGTTAAGTGCTTTGTACACGCTCATGGGCTGAACAACTCAATTGTTTATTTCTCGCCATTTGAATTGGGTCATCAAAATGCCATGGAATGCTCATGGGAGGCCAATTCACAAACTTTATGTTGTTTATTTAGTTGGGCCATTCAAATTGCCATGAAAATCTCATGGGAGGTCAACTCGTTTGATACACTTAGTTATTTTATTTGTGGAAAAATTTATAAAACATTATTTACTTAAATGCTTCCAACTCATATATATTATTTTAATTCTTGACTCGTCCTCGAGTCTTCACTAATACTAATACACATACATACGCATCCCCATTATTTCATATCAAGTAACTCCCACAACTTACCCATCATTTCATTAAAATTTCATCCTTGGTCCTCATAGAATGTCTTCCCTAGGAAATCATCGTAATCAACGCCGTTCACTTGCTTCTCGTAATTGTTGTTCGACTACTAGAATGGACGAAGAGTTTGCTGTTGTATTCCATTAACCAAACGACCGCCAACCTCGACAAAACTAAAATGCACCGAACAAGAAATCTTATACTAACTTATATCCATTAAAATATTATTTAAATTATACTTTCTTAATTATATCCATATCCTCAAACTATAAATTTCTAAGTACATTTAAATCCTTATCCTCAACTTTAAAATTATAAATATTTATTACCTCTTGTTTTTCTCAATATCATGATGATTTTCACAACTTATTTTTCAATTTATAAATCCTTATTATTAAAATTCAATTATAGTAAATTTTATTATTATTAAACTAAATTATGTATTCTCTAAATTTAATTTCTATTTTTAAATTAAAAATTTTTCATTAATTAATTTAACTTTTATTATTAAATTGACTTTTGATTGAACCTTTATCGTAAAAATTTCAACTTCATACTTTGATTTTTTTGAGAATCTTGAACGTTTTAAATGATAAATTCGTAGTGTTAGAATAGTCATGGTGGTTCATGCATTTCTTGTCTCGCATTTTTCTTATTTTATGCTTCACTTTAATTTAAAATTTGTTATTTACTTAAATTTCCATTATCTATAATTCAATTTACATATTCCCAAATATTTATAACGATTTTGTAAAAAAAAAATCCACGAATTCCCAATCTAATCTAATTTAATATCTTCAATTACTTACTTTATATTTATCTAATTTTAAAGATTTAATTGGAATAGGACTATCTCGGTGGTTCGGTAATATCCGCTTCCCAGTTTAATCAATTAAACAACTTAATTCAAATAAGTATATTTTCGCATTAACATTAATATTTAAATTACTAACAATTTTAATATTTTAGAATATCTTAATCGAATTAATCTAAATCTTAAAAGTCACCAACTTGAAAAGCTATGACCTTATATTAACTTCTCTTTAAACTCATAAGTACTTAAATAACTAAACTCAACTCACCAAAAATTTTCGTTAACTATATATTCTCGATCTTAAGAACTTCATTCCTAAAGAATACGATCTTTAAGAACTCCGCATGCCGTTAACTATTTGTTATAAATTAAACCTTTGCGCAATTCAGCCCCTGAACAAAATTCCTTTATCAAAGATAATCTATTAGGATCCTGTATCTCCATCTCATTTCCTTAATCTCGATTATCACAATAACATCTATTTTACCAAATCTATTTTCTTCAATTTTCAAAATTTTACTTTTAAAAGCAAAAGAGGTTTTCGAAATCTCACGGTTTTATTAATTCAACTAGAATATTTATTAATTATCATTTGAAATTATATTTAAAATTATCAAGACAATTGTTTCCTCTTAAAAATTTTATTTCAAAACGTTTGTTTCTTACAAAGTGATGATTTTAAATGTTTTATAACCCACATGATGAAACGAATTATGCGGACCATTCGACGATAAGAGTAATTATGGTCGCGAACATAATTATCCGAGTCCTCGCATGGAAATCATTATACGTACGATTATGTGTCATGATTTAGAACCTAAGCTAGCTTGGGTAACGGAACGAATGATGAGATGATAAGGACATGGTGGATACGCCGCTGGTACATTGTATATATAAGTGCCCTTATCGGATTCTCATTTGAAGCGTTGCCTCAGTTATTGGAAGTTCTATGTTATGATATTTTCCATACAAATTTAAATTGTTTTCAAAATGATAACGTTTTCGTTTTTCTTAATTTCAGGACGAAATTCCCTAAAGTAGGGGAGACTGTAACATTTCGGATTTTTCGACACCGCATTCGTTTAAGTTTAACCTGACATGAAATATTTAGATCATTATAATTAGTCTAGAATCAAATATTTAAGTTTCCTAATGTTCACTTTAGGCCCTCGAACTTTAAATAACGTTTAAATCCTTATTTAAAACATAAAAAGCTCAATAATGGACGAAAAATCAAACTACAGGGACTAAATATGTAAAAAATGAAACTTTCCCCTTTGTGTCCTGGGGCGCTGCGCGACGGGAACCACCGTAGGTGGCCGCGCGGTGCGACGGGGTACATGCACAGATTGTTTAAGCCTTAGATCGTTTTCTAGTTCGTTTAAGGTATAAAATCGTTTATTTTAGGCATGTTAGAGTGAATTAAGGTCTAAGTAAACATCATACAACTAAAATACCATTCCGAATTCGTTTTCCCTTGTCTAAGATCAGATCTTTATGAATAAATCGAAGATTCTTTCCTTAAATCGCATATACTTCCTTAAACAGGCCAAAACGCCCATATTTGGTTCGTTTTAGCCATTCTTATATAAACACATCATGATTCCCTGCTTTAAACCTTAACCTAACCCTACTGCATCTCCTACAGCCGTCACCTACCTCTGCTCATTCTCAAACCCTTCGCTTTTTGCATATTCGTTAAAGACATAAGCCTTGACGTTTGACTTTGCTTATACGTTGATCTTTGACTCGTTATATCTCTTGATCCTTTCACTTTTCGGGTAAGTTGTAAACTTTCAAATTGGTCATACATATTCCCTAGTTAATAACCTTCAATCAATTTCTGAGATTGAAGGGTATTGATCGGTTAATTGCTTTAAAACCCGATAAAGGGTAAACAGTCAACAACTATGACTTCTTGTTTTCTCATACTTCTGGTCGGATTTAGTGTTCGATCCAGAACACTTTTCTTCTCGTAATTAAATTTTAAGAATTCTGACCAAAACCCGACTCCCGACTCGAAGTTTGGATTCTGGTCACACTCGACTCGTTTAAACATTTAAATCAACATAACTAGAGTTATACTCTTCCGTTTGGATTGATTCCATCAGCATTAAGTTCTTTTTTATTTATAGTTTCATATCACAAAGTTTCAGATTCTGATCATTAATCTCGTTGGACGTGTATTGGACGACTCGCTTAAATCATTAGTTCGTTTGTCGAATTTATTAATCACTTGCCTTCCGTCTAAGGTGAGTTTAATCATTCTACTGTTTTCAAATGTTTTGGGAACATATGCGTACTTATTCATATTTTCTACCTATATATATACACAAAATCGCAAATATAATCATTGTGTGAATATCAGTTGAATGCTATTTTCTATTTGCTATTTGCTACATGTTTAATTGATTTCTTGATAACGTTCGGAGAGGTCCATCATATCCCCTTGTAGAGGGTTCTCATTAATATGATCATACGCTCGTCTTAATAACCGGAGCCCGATTCACTTGGCAAAGGTAAAACAACAACCTTAGTCATTTTAATCAATGCCCGATTCGTTTGGCAATGGTTTCATTGGCACACACAATTTGGTTATATACATGATTGTTATGATTCGATTGATTATTATCACATGGTTGGTTTGCGCATTTATTATTTATCATTTATCAACTATATATATATATATGCTATTATTTAATGTTGTGTCAAATTGGTGATCATCTCACTCAACATATATGTTGACAAAAACTCCATTTTCTACGCATATGCAAGTTGCTTAGATTGAAGTATGGATATGTAATCAAGATCATAGGTTATATTGAAGACAAACTTAAATTTAATTGATTGTATTTATTTATTTGAATCGTTTTGTTGTATTTGATTATTGTGTGTACATTTGAATTAAAATAATTAATTAGATATTGTCACATTTTATTTATGATAGTATCTTCGAGCTGTGAGCAATCGGATCACGCCCCGGAATTTCCGCCTGAGGTTGGGGTGTGACATCACCTCTCGGTCTCACCAACCCTCGACCCTAATGGTATTGAATACTACACAACCAAGGATAGAGGAACAATTCAACTTAAACCAAATAGATCAACTAGTCGCTCAAAACACCTAAACCGGACAAGAAACGAACCCGCCCTCGCGCAATTCTTATTCTAACATGCAAAGGCAATGAGACAACCCTAACTTCATATCACCTCTCGGTCTCTAAGAAGGTGCCTAACCTCTGTACTATAACCACAAATTCATGCAACAAAACCCTACGGTTGTACCTACCGCAAACAAACCCTAAACACAAAGTCTAGAATCAAACAAGCACCGATCAATCAATACAAAACTAATCAACCAACGCAAGAGGTTTAAGCAATGAATTACCAAAATTTCCAGCCTTTAAACACAACCTATTTCATGTCTAAATCAAACTTTACAATAACAATTAAAGTCTATTAATCAAACAATCCATAAAACTCATCAAACACTAGCAATAATCATCATTCCTAGGTAGAACCGACAAGTTTAGCCTCTAATCATTTTGGACAGCATCTAATACTCATTAAAAACATCCCAATCATCTTAACAATCATTCAATGATCAACAATAATTAATAACAAGTAAATTTCTCAAGCAATTGCAAAACAAATTAGCAATGGAACAAGAAAATCAAAGTTTAATGAACAATGTTATGAAAGAAAGGATATGTGATGAATATGGGCTGCTCCTTGGCTGTAAAAACTTATGATGAACGTTCCCGAGGCTTGATCTTGACTCCTTCTTCCTTCCTTAGCCTCCACCACATAAGAAACCTAGAACACAAAACTTTTTTCTTTTCTTTTCCCTTGCTGCAGCCTGCGATCGGAACTGATGTGGCAGCCTAGGGTTTTATTTTTTTTTTGTTTTCAAGTTAGTGTAAGTAATTGGCTTGAATAACATGTAATCGGGCCGGGCTTTGAGCTTTTTCTTCAAATCATATGCGTAAAAGGCCCGTAAGCTCCTCGAAAGGTCCGGTTTCTTCATTGTTTAACCTATAACCTACAAGATCATTAAAACTATGCAAAACCTATATAAAACAAGTTAAAATACATAAAATATAATATAATAACGTATATAAAAGGTGCGGAAAATAAGTGTGTTTTACAACACATCAAACATCCCCACACTTAAGACTTTTTCATCCCTGAAAAAAAATACTAAACAGGGTCATAACCGAGTTCAACCGACCACTCTTGGTTTTATTTATTTATTTATTTATTTATTTATTTATTTATTATTATTATTATTATTATTATTATTATGATTTCGATTATTATTATTATTATTATTCTTTTTAAAGTATTAGAACAAGTGACCCGTTACCCAAATATTTCTTCCAATTTTCACCTAATAAGTTAGATCAGGTCGATTGTCGGTATTCCTGTCCACTTAAAACCATGCCCCTAATACTTACCGAGTCAAATAAGGCGTGACAATTTCATTAGTTTGTATGAATAAGCGGGACCCACACTTGAAAGCCCTGCCGCCACTTCACCACGTTCCATTATGGTTTTACCGGGCCGAATCACCCCAATTTGACTTAAACCTATTGCAACATGATCAAAACATTTTCGACTCATATACAACCTATAAACTCTAGCTTGGTCCTTGATCGACCGACAAGAGTTTCCTTCATGGTGGTTTTGAATTTTTTTTCTTTTGCCTTTTGGCTTCTTGCATGTTTTTTTTTCTTTTTTTTTTTTTTTGAAAAAATTCACGATGTTGGACGATATTACAGACTGCATCAAGGCTCAGGTCTGCGCCACCGCGCAACAAAGGGCCGAGTAAAACTGTCTTCTGCTATTTGCAGGAATAGATACGTATACATAAGATTATACATATAAGTACGTATACAAAGATTGGGTTTTTATACAGGTGATCATGTGACTCGATGCTTGTGTATGACTCGGCTTTTCATTCCAGTCATGTTACGGGCTTAGTTAAACAAACAAAACCCTAAGATGTTTCCCACTAAAGTAAGGCTATTTAAAAGGTTCCATTAGGTCCAAAACCAAACCGCCCTTTCATTCTTGGAGGCTGAGCCTACCAGCACATCGATTACCGAGTCTAAACTATTTGGTTACAAAACATTACGTGCAGATCTAATGGGCACTGTTCTTATTTATTATATATATATATTTCTGAAAACACCAAGAAGTTAATAAACAAACACTACTCGGTAATAATATCATTTCCGGTTTAACGTAGATGTAACGCCCGCTAATTTATCGGTTTAAAGATTTCCTGCGTGTAGAGTATGTATGTTTTCTTGGGAGTTGTCCGGCATCTTTCGTTGACCCAACCATCTTCCCGGTACGTTAAATTACCTAACCTTCCCTTCCAAGTTACCATATCCCTTAAACCTTGAGGGCTAGCGTGTAACATTTGTATTACATCATAAAACAAAAATAACCTAACCCTAATCCACATTAGCGCCGATCGGACCTGCTGACCCCCCTGCTCGTTTTTCTTCTGCCCAGCCAAGTTTCAGCCATGAAAACTTCAATTCAAGGTCGGTTTTATGATTCCCCATGTCTTTTACAACTTAATTGATCATATTAACGCGCTTATTGGTCGTTAAGGTTGAGTTTTGATGATAACAGTTTGCTGACAGATTCGTATACGTTTATTGTAGGGTCGGTAACACGATGATAATCCATTGTTTTTGATCGATTCTTGATTCCATGATGTTCTACTTTGAGTCTAGTTTCCAGAAAGGTATAATACGTAATTTTTTGACGCGATTTGAATGGTTTTTATGAATTTATAAAATTGAGTGTCAAAGCTGATGCTGGATGACGGATTCTGGTCTGTCTTCCCGACGTCATAACCTTTTTTCGACAGGTCCAAACTGGTTGGTTCCACTTCTGAAAGTTAGTACTTTGAGTTAGGAACCAAACCCTATTGGAATCGTTTAATTTGGTTCGTTAATGAATTTTATAAAAATAAAACCATTTTGTTGCGCACTGAAATAGCTGCAGGTACCTTGCTGTGTTGGAGGAATTTTTATAATATTTTTGTCCAATAGAAAAATATAATAAAAATATTTTTTTAAACCTAAGACATTTATTAAAGTCTGGTAAAAATTTAATAATTATTTTAAAGTTTATCCTATGTAATTAAATGCATCTTCGCATGCTAAAATCTACATGTTTTACTCGTTATTAATCGATAAGTTCGTTTTAGGCTTAACTGGTGGATTTGGTTAGTTGAAAGGTTTTAGGGGCTGAGGTAAAGTTGTTGGGCCTTGGGCCAAGTGGTTGGGCCTTGGGCCAAGTGTTTGGGCCTTGGGCCAAGTGGTTGGGCCTTGGGCCAAGTTATTGAGGCCTTGGGCCAAAGTGTTGGGCTTGAACGGCCCATTAGGCAAGCGTGTTCTTACGGTCTAGTTTAGTAACACATTGTGTATACTTTATAGGCCCTTGCTTGTGATTGTGCACTTAGGGATTTCCTAACTCGTTGCGGGTGTTCGATTGATTTCAGGTGAGTTATTGATGCCCCGTTTAACTTTTTTTAAGTTTTGGGCTAGCATGCACACCTAAGTGTTTTTCTTACTTGATGAAATGTTTTGAATGGTTTTACATAGGCTTGCTAGTATTGGTAGGCCTTGGAATGTTATAGAATGTGTATGTATATATATATTTATATATATTTAGAATGGCCAATATTTGGCGAATGTTGTAGTCGTCTCGACTACTGAATGTTGCGTATGCCTACCTTGTGTTGCATGCGCCGAATGTTACGTGTTTGGGTTGTACGTTTGCTCAACCCTGAATGTTTGTAGTCATCTCGACTACTGAATGTTGCGTATGCCTACTTTGTGTTTGCATGCGCTGAATGTTACGTGTTTGGGTTGGACGTTTTCTCGGCCCTGAATGTTATTATTGAATGTTATATATGTATATGTGTGTATATATATATATTGATATACATATAGGAATGCACGTATAGAGATGCTCATACGTAAGAATGACTATTTATCGAATGTGGTGACCTAACCGATGTATTTCCGTTTACCGTTTTAAAACCGTTGGAATGATTATTTAAGACTTTTGTTACTTATTTAAAACTGGAACTCACTCAACTTAAGCTGACTTTGTGTGCATGTTAGTTTGAGTTTCAGGTTAGGAAGAGGATGCATAATCGCTTGGACGTGCACGAAGCTACTTGGACGGTGAAGGGCATACGGGGAATGAAGATTTTATTATTAAACATTTATTTTTAAAAGTTTTTATTTAAAGATAATTATGTTGATTTTGGGCAAAATTCCCGGGTTTTGGGAACTCATTTACTTATTTACGTTTTCCGCCGAATTATACTCTGGGATGCTTATTTTAATGAAAAGAATTGTTTTCAAGTTTAATTATTTTTACGAGTGTTTTTAATGATTACCAACTGTGGGGATCCCGGGGTTCGGGGACTTACAAGTTGGTATCAGAGCCATGGTTCGAGGGATCCGAGCATCCCCGAATGCTTGGACTCGAACTGTAAGAAAAGAGAGCAGTATGCCCACCGCGAGTAGCTGCACGCCAAGAGGTAACTTTAAATTATTTAGTCATTCGTTTGAATTTGAAAGTTTCTAGTACGTGATTAATTGTAAAATGTTAGATAGAATGCTAAAGTGGTTAGGGGCAGGGGGGGCTTAGAATGGGCCGGTGAAGTAAACGACTAATAACACTTGATCAACGTTATTAGCAGTTTACCCTTACCTTCCATGAATTTAAATACCACTTGTGTCTGACTATGTTAGGGTTCCGTCTTTGTAGGGATAAGATTTGGCTAACTCTCGAGTCGTTAGCGTTAAAGTTTATCTTATTCCCTAAATTCTCCTATTCGTTTCCCATCCTCTCGAATGCTTTGCGCATAATTTTTTAGGTGAGGCGTAGCATACTGTCACTCTGGGTTCCTTGGTACTTGACCGCTTAAATTCCTCGGTCCTTCAAGAATGTATGAGCAACTGTTTAGCTAAGTAGGAGCGTGATGTTATCCACTTGATGAATTACCAGCGTCAGTCTTATTTGATTCGGGCGCCAGTAGAAGTTTTGTGTCTACGGCTTTCTGTTCCTCATTGAATAAATCACCCGAGCGCGTAATCGATGTGTTTGAGGTTGAGGTCGCCGTAGGAAAATCTGTTTCGGTGACTAGGGCTACCGTCGGTGATGTTCCTATCGTTCGGGATTTCCCGGATGTAATTCAAGATGATTTGTCAGATGTGCCGCCGGACCGCGAGGACGAGTTCTAGATAGATCTAGTGCCGGGCGCAAAACTCGTTGCCCAAGCTCCCTACCGCTTAGCGTCGAATGAAATGAAGGAACTTATGGCTCAATTGGAAGACTTGCTTGATAAGGGCATTATTCGACCAAGCATCTCACCTTGGGGTGCCTCGGTCGTGTTCATTAAAAAGAAGGACGGTAGCATGCGGATGTGCGTTGACTATCGTGAATTGAACAAGCTCCCTGTTAAAAAAAAAAATCGGTACCCGCTCCCAAGGATCGACGACTTATTTGATCAGCTCCAAGGAGCTAGTTGGTTCTCGAAGATCGACCTTAGGTCCGGGTATCATCAGTTGAAAATTCGGGAGGAAGATATTCCTAAGACTGCCTTCCGCACTCGTTATGGGCATTATGAATTTCTTGTGATGTCTTTCAGTTTGACCAACGCACCGGCTGCGTTCATGGATCTTTTGAACCGGGTGTGTAGACCGATGCTCGATCGTTCGGTTATTATGTTCATCGACGACATTCTTGTGTACTCTAAAAGTGAATCCGATCACGCCGGTCATCTCGTGGAAGTGTTGGAGGCTTTGCGGAAGAACAAACTCTATGCGAAATTTTCTAAATGTTCCTTTTGGTTGCGTGAGGTTCAATTCTTGGGTCATGTTATTAACCCGAGTGGTATTCTGGTTGACCCTGCAAAGGTGGAAGCCGTGAATGCATGGGAGTCTCCTAAGTCTCCATCTGAAATCCGTAGCTTTCTGGGTTTGGCAGGGTATTACCGCCGCTTTATTCCCGATTTTTTGAAAATTACTTCTTCGCTGGCCAGGTTGACTAAGAAGAGTGTTAAGTTCGTTTGGGGTACTGAGCAGGAGGAGGCTTTTCTCGATTTGAAGAACCGGTTGATGCTTGCCCCGATTTTAGCTCTACCTGAGGGCACCGACGATCTGGTGGTTTATTCTGATGCCTCTTACCAGGGGCTTGGGTGTGTTCTGATGCAGCGAGGTCGAGTCATCACGTATGCCTCACGGCAATTAAAGCCTCACGAGGCGAATTATCCTACTCACGATTTGGAGCTTGCGGCTGTTGTGTTTGCGCTTAAGTTGTGGCGGCATTATTTGTTTGGTGTTCCCTACGTTATCTATACAGATCATAAGAGTTTAAAGTATTTCTTCGAACAAAAGGAACTGAATATGCGCCAGCGTCGATGGTTGGAGTTGATTAAGGATTATGATTTGGAGATTATGTACTACCCAGGTAAGGCTAACTTGGTGGCTGGCGTGTTGAGCCGGAAGGAGAGACCGAAGCCGATTCGTGTAAAATCTTACCAGCTTATACTTAAACCCGATATTTTGAAGCAAATAGCCAGCGTTCAGAATGAGGCTTTGCAGGTGGAATGGATTATGTCAGAACGTGTTTGGGGTCAGGAGAAATTGTTGGAAGACGTCGGTGATGGGGTGAATTATAAGGATGGTCGTTTATGGGTACCGAAGAATGGGGGATTCAGGGGTAAAATTTTAGATGAAGCGCACAAGTCACGCTATTCCATTCATCCGGGCGCGACCAAGATGTACCAAGACCTGAAAAAGAATTATTGGTGGCATGCGATGAAGCTTGAGGTGGCTCAGTATGTGAGTAAATGTTTAACGTGTCTACAAGTTAAGGCCGAGCATTAGAAACCGTTTGGGAAAATTCAGCCGTTGGAAATACCTGAGTGGAAATGGGAGCATCTTACTATGGATTTTGTGACTAAACTGCCTCGTACTCCAAGGGGTAATTACGACACCATATGGGTAATCGTTGATAGACTGACCAAAAGCGCTCATTTCTTGCCAATTCGAGAGACTTTTAATTATGAGCAGCTGGCCGATGTGTTTATTTGTGAGATCGTTTTTAGGCACGGGGTCCCGGTATCTATTGTTTCGGATAGGGATACGCATTTTACCTCCAGGTTTTGGAAAAGGTTTCACGAGGAGATGGGTACCAAACTCCTTATCAGTACTGCCTATCACCCGCAGACGGATGGTCAATCCGAGAGGACCATTCAGACTCTTGAGGATATGTTGCGGGCCTGTGTAATTGATTGGTGGTAGTTGGGATCGTCACTTACAGTTGGTAGAGTTCTCGTATAATAACAGTTATCACGCCGTGATTGGGATGTCACCGTTTGAGATGTTGTACAATAGGAGGTGTAGGACTCCAGTCTGTTGGGGTTCCATTGGCTAGAAACAGTTGGGTAGTTTGGAGGTGGTCGAGGCGACGACTGAGAAGCTCGATAAGATTAAGGCTTTTATGAAGGCCGCTTAGGGTCGTCAAAAGTCTTATGCGGATATAAGGCGAAGGCCTATTGTGTTTGGGGCTGGGGATCGGGTTATGTTGAAAGTTTCTCCTTGGAAGGGTATCATTCGTGTTCGTAAGATGGGTGAGCTTAGTCCGAGGTTCATTGGTCCGTTCCGTATATTGTCCCGTGTTGGTGAGGTAACGTATGGACTGGAATTGCCTGATGAGCTCGCGGGGATTCATCCTACCTTCCATGTGTCCCACCTGAGGAAGTGTTCAGCGGATGAGGAGGCCCATTTGCCTCTTGATGATATTGAACTTGATAGTAAGCTGAACTACGTGGAGGAGCCTATTGCTATACTGGACCGTCAGGAAAGGCGGTTGCGGAACAAGGTGGTTAAGCAGGTGAAGGTGCAGTGGAGGCACCGTAGAGGTTCCGAGGCTACATGGGAATCCGAAGATGAGATGATGAAACTGTATCCGCCGTTGTTCCTGTCGCATGGGGATTCGGGGACGAATCCCATTGTAAGGGGGTGGACCTGTAACGCCCGCTAATTTATCGGTTTAAAGATTTCCTGCGTGTAGAGTATGTTTTCTTGGGAGTTGTCCGGCATCTTTCGTTGACCCGACCATCTTCCCGGTACGTTAAATTACCTAACCTTCCCTTCCAAGTTACCATATCCCTTAAACCTTGAGGGCTAATGTGTAAAATTTGTATTACATCATAAAACAAAAATAACCTAACCCTAATCCACATTAGCACCGATCAGACCTGCTGACCCCCCCTGCTCGTTTTTCTTCTGCCCAGCCAAGTTTCAGCCGTGAAAACTTCAATTCAAGGTCGGTTTTATGATTCCCCATGTCTTTTATACCTTAATTGATCATATTAACGCGCTTATTGGTCGTTAAGGTTGAGTTTTGATGATAACAATTTGCTGACAGATTCGTATACGTTTATTGTAGAGTCTGTAACACAATGATAATCCATTGTTTTTGATCAATTCTTGATTCCATGATGTTCTACTTTGGGTCTAATTTCCAGAAAGGTATAATACGTAATTTTTGGACGAGATTTGAATAGTTTTTATGAATTTATAAAATCGAGTGTCAAAGCTGATGCGGGATGACGGATTCTGGTCTGTCTTCCCGACGTCATAACATTTTTTCGACAGGTCTAAATTGAGTTAGGAACCAAATCCAATTGGAATCGTTTAATTTGGTTTGGTAATGAATTTTATAAAAATAAAACCATTTTGTTGCGCACTGAAATAGCTGCAGGTACCTTGCTTTGTTGGAGGAATTTTTATAATATTTTTGTCCAATAGAAAAATATAATAAAAATATTTTTTTAAACCTAAGACATTTATTAATGTCTGGTAAAAATTTAATAATTTATTTCAAAGGTTATCCTATGTAATTAAATGCATCTTCGCATGCTAAAACCTACACGTTTTACTCGTTATTTGCCGATAAGTTCGTTTTAGGCTTAACCGGTGGATGTTCAATTGTGCTCTTGTCGGGGCTGTTTGAAGTGAGTTTTTACACGACAATCTTCCTAGGTATGTCCCGTATATCATACTCAAAAATCATGTTCTTAGGTGTTTGTTAAGTTGATCAACTAGTTGTAGTTTGATTATTATGTTCGGTTATCTAGAATTGTTGAGTTTGATGCGTTAGTCGGTTGGATGACCAACCGAATCAGTTTGCATGGCCCTAGGGGAGTCTAAAGGCTGTGAGAAAATTATTTTTTTGATGCTCGGGGCTGTTGTGGTTAGTTCTTCGTCAATCGAGTCGGCGGTGCGCGAATTTTCGTTTAAACGTTAAAGTAAGAGTTGTAAAAAGGAACTGTCAACCCCATCAACTCGGGTGACATAATCTTGATGAATGAAAAGATTTAAAATGGAATTTGGTCCATTCGGGGCTGATTCATTTAACAAATGGTTTTAAGGTTTATTACACGCGCAATCGACCCGATTTGACTATCCTTGGGCCTTGGGCCAAGTTGTTGGGCCTTGGGCCAAGTTTTTGGGCCTTGGGCCAAGTGTTGGGCCTTGGGCCAAGTGTTGGGCCTTGGGCCAAGTGTTGGGCCTTGGGCCAAAGCGTTGGGCTTGACCGGCCCATTAGGCAAGAGTGTTCTTACGGTCTAGGTTAGTGACGTGTTGTGTATAACTTACAGGCCCTTGCTTGTGATCGTGCGCTTAGGAATTTCCTAGCTCGTTGCAGGTGTTCGATTGATTTCAGGTGAGTTCATGATGCCCCTTTTTAACTCTTTTAACTTTTGGGCTAGCATGCACACCTAAGTGTTTGCCTACTGGATTAAATGTTTTAAACGATTTATATAGGCTTGCTAGCATATGGAAGGCCTTGGGATGTTAAATATATATATATATGTATATACATTATTGCTTGGCCTATATCTGTCGATGTTGTAGTCGTTTCGACTACTGATGTTGTGTATGCCTACTTTGTGTTTGCATGCACTGATGTTACGTGTTTGGGTTGTACGTTTGCTCGACCCTGATGTTATACGTGGATGTTATGTATATATATATACTGTGATATATATAGAGATGTAATTGAAAGGATGTTTACATATACATTTTGTATATGTATGTATGAGGATGTTTAGTTCTCGGTAATGAGGATTTGATGGATGTACCCCTTTTACTTTTAAAAAAAACTTTTGGTTTGGCTATCTTAACTATTACTACTGATGTTATTTACTTAAAACTTGAACTCACTCAGCTCAAGCTGACTTTGTGTGCATGTTAGTGTGAGTTTCAGGTTAGGAAGAGGATGCCTTATCGCTTGGACATGTACGAAGCTACTTGGACGGTGAAGGGCATACGGGAACTGAAGTTTTACTATTAAACATTTGTTTTTAAAAGTTTTTATTTAAAGATAACTATGTTGATTTTGGGCAAAATTCTCGGGTTTTGGGAACTTATTTTATTATTTATGTTTTCTGCTGAATTATACTCTGAGATGTTTGTTTTAATGGAAGAAACATTTTTCAAGTTTAATTATTTTCTTAAGTGTTTTGTATGATTACCAACTGTGGGGTTCCAGGGGTTCGGGGCCTTACACTTTGTCTTTGAATCTGTTCTTACTGAATATTATTTATTGTTTCATTATCATTATATCACACATTTATTCCCATTCATTGAATATCCTAATTCCGTCGGGATATCCAATAGGTCTTAGAGTTATTAGATCTATTTGTTCTTGTCAACCTTCTTAAGGTTACACCAGATTTACGGTCCTGACATATACTTTAACTCAACTTCTTCTAAAGAAACATCACCACCATATATTCTCTCTCAATCAATTTATCATACACCTTTTCAGCTTCTCTCATCAGATTAATCCCCGACTTTTCTTCAATCAACATAAAATATCTCATATGTTGATTCAGCAGATCAGCTTGTTGTTTCTTCCTCAATTCCCCTTCAGCTATAATCTTCTTCAGCTCAGCATTCTTTCTCCTTAACCTTTCATTTTCCACAATAAGACTATCAATTCGAATGCTTTGATCAGTCACTATGCCTTTTAAAGAATCAAACTCCTCATAGTTGGAAAGCCAACAAAACAACTAGCATCGAGAGATGGAAGACTACCAAACTCTGGTGTCTTTTGAGGAGTCTTCTTAGGTGAATCTTTTTTTTGTTTTGGTGTAGCTATAGCGTAGACAATTGGTGTCTTCAAAACATTATCATCATGTCCAAGGTCTACCACTGGTTCTTCCTCAATAACAAACTCTAGAATCATAGAAGTTACAACAACCTCTGGCTGTACAACCTAATCAGGTTCATCAATCAACTTCAAACCCAGTGATTTAGCATGTTTAGACTTTTATTTCAAACGGCCTGTAGGTTACTTCTTAGTCACCAGCTTTTTCACCCCAACAGGAACATATGCCTCATTCTTATCTAAGTTATCTTCTTTTTCTTCTACTTTGGCTCAAATTTAGATCGACAATTCTTCAAAGCCTAACGACGATTCAACTTCTGCATCTGACTAAATCTTGATAAAACGTTTGCTCCCCCTCCCCCCCCCCCCCCCCCCCCCGCGCCGACTGGCTTAAAATCAACCATCTTTTTCACTTCAGCTTCACGTTCAGATTCACTTCCGTCCTTCCGTCATTTATTGTCTATTGGAGCTATATAATCAGCTTTCAGCAAGTGCCCAAACGGTCCATGAAACTTTGGAATCTGATCTTTTTTCTTCCGATATGAGGAAAGTATCGAGAGTTAATTCCCGGTCATATTACCCAAAAAAACATTGCCTGTCTTCCTAACCTCGGGAAATAGATCTTCTACAATCATCTGAACAAATCATGGATATTGCAATCAGTTTTTTTTCCCCAAATTCAGCTTCATATTGTCCAAAATCATACGAGAGAAGTTATAGATGAGGTTCAAGAAATAAGCAGCGCAAATACACATTTGATAATCAAGAATCTCATCTTAATATGTGTGAGACAATGAATAACTACGTGAGCAAGGAACTAATACGGTCTCAACAATGTCATCTTATTATACGATATCATGTTCACTGACTCCTGTAGCCCGTGCTTAGTAAACATCCTTTGACCATCTTCTCATCTAACTCAACCGAATCAATCTCTTTGTCTTGTACAATGGTCTTAAGATCCTTTCCCTAAGGTGAGAAATCACTTGGAAAATGAGAGATCTCTTGAGAAATGGCATCATCACAGCAAACTCCCTCGACTTTTTATCCGCCTCATTCAAATACGCACAGATATTGTGCTTTGGCTTAGTGTTCTCTGACCCTTTCACCATCTACAATCAAACACAACATTAAACAAGTTTGTTAGAAACAGATTTGAGAGATTGAACAGTTTAAAATACTTAATATGCTCTATCCGAGTATGTTTTATATTGACGTATATGTCCAAATTTGACCGTATAAGTCTCTGATCACATCTAAGTTTTAATGAACAAATATCTCTTGAACCTATAAGTATGAACTCCGTACATGTATATTGTGGAATTTAAGTATTTTACAGCGTATAAGATATGGAACATGTAAATTTTATTAAACTTATACGCTGCGTAAGTTTCAAACTTATACACGCATAAGTTTAAAACTTACCCGCGTGTAAGTTATACGCCGTCAGTTCAAATCCAAATTACCAAACTCAATAATGACTAAAACTGTCTATTTTGTCCTAAAAAATTCACTAAATATCATCTACTCACGTAGATGAAACTTTATGTAAGTTCAGTCTTGATTTTAATCCATTTATGATAACTATTTTAATCATTTTATTTTAGGGTTTGTCATTGAATCAGATCTGTTATCATATCATTTACTAAAACTCAATTAAATCATTTAGTCATCTTTGTTTTAGTTTGTTTTATGTAATATCAACAACATATTCTAAAACCCCTTTGTTTTTATGCCTCAATTGATCTTAATTTAATCCGATGTCCCTGTTCATCAACAAAACCAACAAATCAAGATCAACTATTACCTTTAGTAACTGACGTGGTGTGCCATGCCAATCACTAAATGAGTAAAAAATTGGGCAGTATAATGGCTTGAATATGATCAAAATGATGTGAGAGATACCAGATAACAAAGTGCAACGTATAAGATGGAATAAGGATATGCGGTGTGTATGTTGTATAAATACATTTACATATGCGGTGTATAAGTTTTTCAACTAATACGGTGCTTAACTTATGCGCCACATAAGTTGAAAAATTTATGCCTTGCATAAGCAAATTTTTTGAAACTTTGAATTTTTTTCGATTCACACCCATGCAATCAATCAAGTTCAAATGAATGACCTTGATAAACAAATGATAACTTAAGAATGCTCAATGTTCAATTATTGTATAACAAGTCCAAGTTAATGACCTTGTGTATAGTAGTTCAATGTTTTGGCTTTTTCAAATGATATAATTTAGAAACACATGCTTAGTCCATCATTCTCGGTAAAGCATTACCCAAGTGATAGTTTCCTAGACATTAAGAGTTGAAAATAATCCAAAAAAGTAAAACCTTTTAGGTTTAACAACTCAGGCAATAATCGACAGAAAATGAAATGAACTGTGAGCTATTTACAAACATGTAATGCAATTAAATATTTTTGTGAGTTTGAGCAGGGAATCATATTGACCAAAATTTCCTTCCATCAAGGTTTTATTTTCGGCTTAATTATGACTGATGTTAAGTTACTCATTGGTATTGTTGTCCACCTAAACCTTCAAACAAATATTTCTAAAATTTATGTGATATGGTTTAATTTGGTTCAATTAAGCACGAATCATACGTGGACCCCACCTATCTGATATAATTTGTATATCTTGGTACTATGAAGCTTTCACAATTATACATTTTCACTGCTTTCTTAAACTCAATTAGCTGTGACTCATGCAAAAATACACAACAAAACAACTCAGAGACGTTACAATTTTTCCTTAAGGTCGGTATTACTACACGCAAATAAGGTTCCACTTTAAAAAAAATAAAAAGATAAAATTAAGTTGAATTTGTACAGGGCCTTAATCTCCAGTTAGATACATGAATTTTAGACGTTTATGCTTATAGTATACGCGGAGGAGATCCAAGGCTTGTACGAAACACCAAGAAAATAAAGCAGAATACTCAACTCTTAACCCTCAAGTCGGATAATCTTATTGCGCAGGAGAGGATCCAAGTTTAATTTTTTTTAAAAATGAAATATAAAAATAAACTGAATGAACACATGAACACACAACAATCTTTTAAACATTTTTTATTCTTACAGCTGAAATTAACTAAACTTCAAGATGTTAATCCACTAGATTCGGTTGTATTTAGGTTTATATCACTTATTTTTTCGTACTTGTTTGTTTAAAGGCCTACCAATGCACTAATACATTTAAGCACACAACCTTATTGCTTACTTTCTACTTGACTTGGGACCAGATGATCAATGTACTATCATCTTCCCATTTTGCTTCAAAACTTATTTTTGAGGAGCAACACTTTTTAATGTTTTTGAATTTTTAGCATATTTGAATGTTTTTGACTTTTCAAATATTTGAATGCTTTTTGGTTTTTCTAAAATCCACCCCCCCCCCCCTTAAAAGCAAAAACATATTGAAAACTTATGTACAAAGACAAAAATTTGACGTGGATGAATGGTCTACCAGAGATCGGAATCCATAATATCGGGATCACTCTTATTCACACCGCCCAGTTCCTTAATACCATTAAGCTTGAGTAAATATTGAAAACAATTTTTATCAAAGGCATGGGTAAAAAAATATGCTTTTTGCTCATCGGTGTGAATTTTATCTACGGTGATCAACTTCTTGTAGCAGTCACGGATGAAGTGATACCTTATCTATGTGTTTAGTCTTATAGTGATTTACCGGATTTTTAGTTATTGATATGGCAACAAAGTTATCTAAAAATATAGGTGTGGTCAGAAAATTCAAACCGTAATCGTGCATCAGCTGTTAAATCCAAAGAACCTGAGTGCAACAACTGGAAGAAGCTACGTACTTAACCTCACAGGTAGACAGTGACATAGTGTTTTGCATCTTTCATTACCACGTGACCAGCCTACTTCCGAAGAAATGACATCCAGCAGTTGTAGATTTCGCGTTTAGCTTGCAGCTACCATAATCATAATCTGAATAAGCTCTCCGCACGAACTCATCGTTATGAGGATACCAAAGATCGACCCTTGGAAATCCCTTCAAATATCGTAGAATACGTTTGACGATCATCAAGTGAGAGACTTTCGGGTTCGATTGATATCGGGCACACAAACAAGTTGCTTACATGATGTCTGGCCGAGAAGATGTTAAGTACATAAGAGAGCCAATCATGGTTCGGTATAGAATTTGTTAGTGCACAGATTTGGTGTCAGCGGCTGTTCGAATAGGATAGGGGTAGTTTAGTCTTTACACTTAATGTAAAATAGCTCAATCGCTAAGCATGTTTAGCAAATGAGGCCCATTCGTTAAATGCTAGGCTCATCCATTAAGTTAGGAGCCCATTTGTTACTACAGTCTAACGAATTGTGGCTGATTCGTTAATGTATATCCATTCGCTAAGGTTTTTTAGCGGATGGGCTATGGAAAAATCTCATTCGTTAGTACAGTTAACGAATGAGAGGCCTCATTCGTTACTACAGTTCTAGTGAATGGGACATGCCTATAAATAGGCCTTCCATTGTAATTAGTAGAGATCCGTGCCATATTTATCCTCCATGTAACATTATGCTGTCGGATTCTCCCTAGACCATAATGTATTCATCCTCCATTAATGTATCTTCCTTTAACGTATTGATTGGACACGAGTTACGTATCGGTATTGCGACTAGACTCGAGACTATTTAACATATTCTCAACTGGTATCAGAGCAGGAGTTGCTCGTGATACGTTCATTTCATGTTCTTCACGTTTACAGTAAGTGTTTGATCAAATTGAGCATGATTAAATGGATTATTGTTGAAATTGATAGTTGACATGAGTTCATAAGATGAAACCGAAGCTTTCTGTTCAATTTTGATAGTCAATTACGGTGAATTGAAGAAACTACCATTGATATTTAAGTTATGGTTTAATCGGAATTAGACCAAATTCAGTTATTGAATGATGTAATTGATGATGAATTCGTGTTTAGGATCAAAATCTGAAGCTTCCTGTGTATTTTGGTGGATTAGTTGCTCGATTAGATGAAGATTTGATGAAATCCACCATGGATGAGCTTAAGTTTCCAGATTCCGACAACTATAACTGAATTTTCCAGCGATTCATGATTTTCCGGTGCTACAGTAACCACCTAACAGCTCATTCGTTAATTTAACACTGATTCGTTAACGGAGTGTTGACGAATGAGCTCATTCATTAAACGTATAACAAATGTGAGATTCATTCATTAAGGAGACCTCATTCGTGTACCGTTCATATGAATGTGGGTTTAGTGTATAACTCATTCATTATGGGATACACGAATGAGACCAGTTCGTTCAAATGTGACGAATAAGGGGTGGATTTAGACGAATGTCACACAGTTCAAGCGAATGAAGACTATTTAACGTATGAGGTGTAAAAAGGGAGTATTTTCGGAAAATTTTCTTAAAAGAAATTTTTCTGGGATATTCCGATTATGAGGAACACTCTTCTCAAAAAATTTGGTGATATATTTTCCGGCCGACTTTTCACGCATTTCGATGGGCCAAGGGTGAGTGCTCGATTAAGTTAATGAGAATTTTGTTCAAGATTTTAAAAGATTTGTTCAAGACCTTGCTGTATTTGTCAAGAAATAGGGGAGATAAAACTTTCAAAAGAGTTTATTCGATTGGTATCTTCCTACGTTTGCAAGGATTTCTTGAAAAATTACTGCAATTCGGGTGGTAATATGTGATTGTAAAGCTATGTTTGACTGAATTCAAGCCTTTTGTTATTCTTCAATTGTGGATTGATTTGTTCAAGATTGAAACTTGACTATGTGGGATACGAGTGTCTGTCTGTTTACTTCTTTCTGAGGGGCTTTAATCCTGACTATGTTGGTTACGAGTATTCGACAGATTGCTTCTGTTGAAGGGGACAATTCTTGAATGGGTTGATCTTGTTGAGGAATATACGTGTCTTGATATTGGATTGAAGAATCTGATCATTATGGATTGATTAACGAAGGTTGGAACTCCGAATCATATAACAGTAGTGCATCCAAGCATATAGGTTGCCAAAGAGCTTCAAAGAGTGATGATTTGGGACGACTTTATCAAGAGAGTGAAGACCGATGTGAAAGATGTGGAATGATCGGGTAATTCATGAAGATGTGTGACAAGGTTAAACATAAAGACATTTTTACTTTATCAGTACGATAGATAGCCAGTGACTTGTTGCTGATTGACTCGTTTGATTGAACCATATCCTATAACAGTCGGATGATCAGGATGATCACCTAGACAAGCTTATTTGAGGGGGAGATCATATACGAGTAGCTACTAGTTGTTGGTTTGCTTACAAAGAGTTATATTTTGTCTGTTTGCACAAGCTGGAGAATCATTAGTTAAAGGGGAGTTACCTATTACAACTGATGATTTGCAGTTAAAGTATTCACGGTTAAAGTATTCAACTTTAACGTATTCATCGTTAACGTATTTGACGTTAACTTAATCGTTGCTAAAGTAATAGACGTTAACGTATTGGCGGCTAAACTATTGGATTCTAAAGTATTGAAAAGCATCCGACATCGATGGAAAAGGGGGAGTCTGTTAGTGCACAGATTTGGTGTTCGCAGCTGTTCGAATATGATAGGGGTATTTTAGTTTTTACACTTAATGTAAAATGGCTCATTCGCTAAGCATGTTTAGCAAATGAGGGCCACTCGTTAAAGACTAGGCTCATCCGTTAAGTTAGGAGCCCATTCGTTACTACAGTCTAGCGAATTGTGGCTGATTCGTTAATGTATATCCATTCGCTAAGGTTGTTTAGAGGATGGGCTATGGAAAGATCTCATTCGTTATTACAGTTAACGAATGAGAGGCCTCATTCGTCACTACATTTCTAACGAATGGGACATGCCTATAAATAGGCCTTCCATAGTAATTAGCATAGAGATCCGTGCCATATTTATCCTCCATGTTAGATTATGCTGCCGGATTCTACCTAGACCATAACGTATTCATCCTCCATTACTGTATCTTCCTTTAACGTATTGATTGAACACGAGTTACGTATCGGTATTGCGACTAGATCCTAGGCTCTTTAATGTATTCTCAGAATTTGATCCACCTTCTCCCCGTTGGGATCAGGTCTAATCCCATTATTCAATAGAAGTGTGTACTGATTTCTGTTGAATCAGACATGTTGAATTTCGCCAGGATGTCGTTAACATACTTTGTTTCATAAATAAAGATACCGTTGGGAAACTAATCCACTTGAAGCCCTAGGAAAAACTTCATCTCCCCCATTCCACTCATCTCGAACTTCTTTTTCATGACGTCCTCAAATTGCTTGCATAGATTATCATTTGTAGACCCAAAGATGATATCATACATGTAAACTTGCATGATCAGCAGATTTCCAGCCACTTCCTTAGTGAACAGTGTACAATCGACGTTCCTCGAATAAAGCAATTGTCCAACAGGTGTTGAGACAATGTTTCATACCAAGCTCCCTAGGCTTGATGAAGTCCGTATAAGGCTTTATCGAGAAGGTACGCCTTGTCTTTGCTGATCGGATCGACAAAATCCGATGGTTATCCCACATAGACTTCTTCACTTAGTCTCCTGCTGAGATAAGCGGACTTTACATCTAGATGATAAACTTTGAATCGTTTCCAGGAAGCGAAGGCTAGAAAGAACTGAATTGCTACTATTCTTGTTGCTGGTGCATCCGAGAACGACTAACCGAGCTTTTTTTCTCACTATGATTCCGCTATAGTTGTGCTTGCCCTTAAATACCCAATTTGTGTTGATTCTCTTTTGTTATCGGGTAAGTGGACAAGCTTCCGCACACCATGCTTTTCATACTGCTGCAGTTCTTCTTGCATAGTGTTAGCCCAATTTTCCTCAATTAATGCTTCTTTATACATTTTTTACATGATTTGAGATATAAAATATTTGAAGGAAAAATCAATTCTGCAATGGTGACACTTTGGTGTTGAAACAAAAGAGGCTTTGATCAATTTAACCTCTAGTTTGAACCTCGTGTTCAAGCCACCAATTATATTCTCTTCCGGATGGTATGACACGGTCCTCAAAATGACATTGGTAGAAATGATCACATCAGGTTGGAGATTTATCAGATTTTCCTCAACAATCACTTCAGTGGAACTCAAAGATATAGCTTCAATAAGTTCCTCAGAAGTTTCACCATGGTCGTCAAAGAAAGGAGTTGTCTCAGGTGTAGCATCATGAAGGGTTTCAAGAACAACATCTAGAGAATTTGAAATAATGAGGTTTCAGGTGAAGTCGGATTGACAACTAGATCTTCACCAAGCTGTTGTTGATATAACATCGAAACAGCTTCCTCAGAAATAACATCCTCTGGTAGATTGAAGCTTTTCCAGAGGTTGTCATAGTCGAACAACCAAGCATCACCTAGTCTTTGGGTTGGAGAAGTATACCGTTAACAATCATTGTGCTGCACTTATACAATCCGGTGTAAACTTGGAAGATATACTCGTCGCAACGGACTAGCATACCCAACAAAGAAATCCTCTAGAGACATAGACTCAAATTTTCCGTCTAGATCAAGAACAGTACAGGAAGACCTGAAAGGTTCGAGCCACTTCAAGTTAGGCTTACATCGATTAAGCAACTCGAAGCAAGTCTTCCTGTGTCTTTTGACTGTGAGAATGCGGCTAAGAGTGTAACATGCTGACGCCACAGCTTCGGTCCAAAAGCTAACGGGTAGCTTTGAATCAGCAAGCATAGTTTGAGCAGTTTCAATAATGTCTGATTCTTCATTCAGCCTCCCCATTCTGTTGTGGAGTGTAGGGTGCACTGAATTCATGAAGAATCCCTTATTCATTGCAGTACTCTAACATCTTATTATTCTTAAACATAGTATCATTGTCGCTTCGGATTATTCAAATTGGAAGATTATACAAAGTCTCCAACTTTTTGAACAAAATCATAAGGTTGCCAAAGGTCTCATCCTTAGTGTCCAAGAAAATCACCCACGAGAAACTTGAATAGTCATCTGCAACTACAAGGCAATAGAGTTCCCCATTGATACTTTTGACATTCACCGGACCAAAGAGATCCATATGTAGACGCTCGAAAGGCAGATTAACGGAGTTAACCATTTTCTTCGGATGCGGCTTCTTCCACTGTCTACCCTTTTTGCAGTTAATACATTCTTTGTTCAAGTGGAAGTTCTTCAAATTAACCCCATTGATTAAATGATTATGAACCAAGTGGTTCATCTTCCTTACGTTGATGTGTCCCATTCTCCTATTCCACAAAATAGACTCTTTCTCTGACGCTTTCGTAATGAAACATTGAGTGTTTGCCGATGAAGTAGAAACAGTGCTCATGTTGAGAACGTACAAGTCATTCTCTAGAGGTACTCGCATCAATATCTACTCATCTGGAATCTTGAAACCGTGTTTCAAAATCATACACTCCTTGTTTGTGAAGTGAGTCGAGAAGTTCTTATCACAGATTTGTGATATGTTTAGTAGATTGTTCACCAACTCAGTGATGTAGTTCACCATGTTAAACACGACGTTGCCATTTCACAATGTTCCTTCCCCAACAATCTATCCTTGGTTTCCATCAAATCCCACATAACCTCTTCGAATAGATTTGACGTTTTCAAGTAAATGAACGTACCTGTCAAGTGCCTTGAGGCTCCACTATCAATAATCCACCTTGAATCCCCTGCATATACAGTTAAAGGTTTAGTGAGACAAGGAAACCCAATCCTTCTTAGTCTTGGGTTGTTTGATTTTATACAACAGCACTTCATCTATTTCAGATTCACTTGATAACAGATAGCAACTCGAAACATTGCTCAAAGTATCAGACACAGATTTCTTCTCATCATCATACCAGGTGGCTTGGTTTTTGAAACACTCGGTTTAACCACCCAATTTTGACCAAGTGACTTCTTTTTAATGTAAAAAGTAGAGTTTTTGTTTGTGGAACTTTCACCCTTCTCAAAATTACTTTTTGCACTGTCATCAAATACATCATTTCTTTTCAAGATCTTAACCGACTCGGATCTTGAAACGTTCACCCTTTTGTCAACAACCTTAGTCAATACAGGTTTCTTTGGAGCCAACTTATGATGGTGAACGTGAGTGTGCTTCATTCGATTAGGACACCCATAAATACATGCCCCACTTCATTAAAGTTGTAGCATCTCCTCTGGTCTACAAATTTGTTTACCGGAGGTGCTTCAGCACATTCACGTTCAGCTTTTTCTTTAAAAAAATTCCTGATGAGACTGTTTTCGAAAAATGGCCTCTTTTTCCGACTCGGAAGTTGTCCCTTTACCAAATACAAATCTTTCGGGTTTGTTAACTCCGTGATTTCTCCATTTGTGATAAAAACTTGTTTTAGTAAATCTCACCGTGTTAGCACAAACATCACTGTCTGACATTTTAACCTTCACAAGTTTTTAGGTTAAGATAGTTTCTGCCATCTTTACACCGATATCACTATCACACTTGGAGCTGTGAATAGTTTTCTTAAACTTCACATCAACAGATTCTGGTAATCTAGATGTTGACTCATGAAGTGGAGTAGAGATCTCAACGTTCAACGCCCTCTCAAACCCATCGGGTTTCTTAGGAATGTAAGAGTTCCAGATTGGAGGCGGAACGGAATGATATCCAACATCATTTTTCCTAATTTTAACTCATCATCTTCAGATTTCTTATCACAGACGATGTGGTCCAGAACATATGATGTAGCCGAGTAACTTGTCAGTTTCAAGTTCACTCGCTCAATCTCAATCTTAATAGTTTGCAACTCAAGTTTTAGAGTTGCATTCTCATCGATATGTCTGTTAATTACAATTTGTTTGTCTTCTACTGTGTGTTTAAGCATTAGAATGGTTTTCTTATCATGTAGGATTTTCTCCCACAGCTTTTTCTCACACACTTGAAGTTTATCATAAGCTTCCTCAACATATTTAAGATCAAGTAAGGTAGTGTCATAGTGTTTTTAATCTGCTTCATCTCAAGACTTTTAAAATCACACTCCTCGCATGGTATCTCACACTTTTTACACACATAAGACGAAGAAGTTACCTGATTTGTTATGAAAGCTTGTTCAGTAGGTTAAAACTCCTCGCTTAGGACTTCAGATACCTCATCAGTAATGTCTTCAACCAAACCATCAATTTGAGCACCATCAGCTTGCTCATTGATTTCCTCGACTTGTTGTGACTCCTCATCCTGCTCATCCTCTTCGTCTTCCCCAAAGACAATCTTACCATGAGATACCTCCTCACCATTAAACCATCCTGCAAAACTTTCAATAATATCATGAGGAAACATGGTTTGGAAAAAATCAGAGGGGACAGAATGAATCCTGTCATAGGTAGGAGGCAGATCATCATCTGACTCATCAGCAGCATCATTCACAATAGTCTTCTCCATGAGGTCAGGTGTAATATTTTCCATGAATTCTTCACCTTGATCATTTTCACCAACTTTTTGATCAGAAACCTCCTTATCAACCTCATTCACCTTTCTAACCTCAATCTTGTCCTCAACAACGCCAGGTTTAACTGTTTCTTCAACCTCAGCATCAAATACAACTTTGACCTCCTGATCAGCCTCAATTATTTCTTAAACCTGATCCACCATCTGCCTGAGATGCATGGCATGTTTTAGTCTGTGAGGTAGAAGCTTAAGCATGCTTCTTACCATTACTTGATAATTCAGAAGCATTTGGAGTCAGTCTATGATAAATTTCTTGTTTATAGTATTCCCGACCAAATGGATAAGCCCCGTTATCACCAAGTTCTTTGTTTGTGCGTTCCCGTTTGAAGTGACCTTTTTCTTTGCACCCGAAGCATCTCACCTTCAACTTGTCAAACCTTAGCTTTGATGGTGACCCCTCCAGAACATTTTTCCCAGTGATTTCTTTAAATGTTGTGCCCTCCTAATAACACTTGTCATGCACCAGCATATGTCAATCATCTCAATCTCTTCTAGGTCTATTTGATCATAGTCCTCTTTGGTCACGTTGTGGTTCCCAATCCTGCCCATAATTAGACATATATAGGACTCCAACATAGACCCTAAGAAGGCCATGTGTTCCTTCACATTTTCTAGTGTTATCCCGTTTGCATTCTTGATGTTTACTACTATATTGCACTGTAACACATCAAGGTCTTGACGTTGAGAGCCAGGAGGTACTTGATTGGTTGGAACGGTGCCTGGATAACTACTACTGTATTGAGGTGTAGAATGCATGTTTCCCCAAAAATCATGTCCCGTGTTTTCAATACAAAAAGTAGTTTGTATCTTGGGACTTGGTGTAACAACTGATTGAGAGTTCTTGTAATACAGACCAATATCTTGTGAAACCACTGAGCTCTTCATCTTCTGCTTCTTCCTCAACTCCAACTCCTGAGCTTCCAATTTTTCAATAAAGTAAGCATGGTTCAATCATGCATATGCAACAGGGTTAGACTTTTGAATCATTATGAATATACCCCACTCCTCAGGAAGTTTATCAGCTAGCTTATCAATGTATTCATACTATGGCTTTTAAATACACATTCTCTTCATCTCATTAACAAGATGGCAATAACATTCAATCAATTGAGCAAACGTTTCTCCCTTGACTAGGGTAAAGATATCAAATTCTTTATTGAAAAATGCCATCTTGCTCTTTCTCATATCCAGGTTTCCTCTATCTTTGTTCAAGAGTGCTTTCCTGATAGAGTAGCATGAGCCATTGTGTTATAACAGTTGGAATATCTCGGCTTTGATGGCTTGCTGAAATAGGTTAAGCATTTTATTCTCCCTTAAAAACAACGATTTGCCCTTATCATCGATTTAGGATAAACGATAGTTGCCACCCTTCTCATTTTCAGGGATTACATACTCTTCTTCAACAATGGTCCAGGTCTCATAGTTCAAGGCTTGCACGTAAGTCTCAAACTAGTTAGCCCACGAGGGATGGTCTTCCATTCTTAGCAACTTTGGAGGATTGTTCAGCGTCCCCATCTCATTCTCGAGATACAATCTTTGTAGCAATGTAGACGGATGAGACACAAAAGCATTGAGATTCTCCATTTTTGAAAATTTTTCAAACCCTTGGTCAATGTATAAATAGCAAAGTCAAATGTATAAATCTGCTGGTCAAACTTGGTCAAATGGATATGTTCAAGTCAATGTATAACTCCTGGCGTATAAGTCTGAAACTTATGGGGCGTATAAGTCTAGGACTTATGTGCCGTATAATATGTACGGTGAGAAAAACTTATGCGTTAAAAGTAAACTTATGCGCTCAAGAATGTCAAAAGTTGTCAAGAACTTATGCGGCGTGTAAATTGTTCTTGACAACTTTTGACATTTTGAGATGATTTCCTTGGTGAAATGGCTTGATTTTTGGTAGGGTTTACCACGGACATATAAGGAACATCTTGTGAGAGTTTAGTAGAAATTTGATGGTGAATTCTTGAGATATGATGAAATGACTTCAATATCCCAATAAACTGTTGTTTTCAAGCAAATAGCAAGCCTAATGCTCTTATACCAATCAAAAGGGTGTGATGTTGACGTGTACATACGTAGGATATCAATGAGTTATTGGATTAGACCTCAAAGTGAGGAATCCATAGAGGTAGAAAATACAAAAAGTAACATTAAAGTTCATTTCCTTCACTTCAAAAGATAAGTACTAGAGATTATGACAATGTCAAAGCTCTAATTTTCTCACAAGTTCACTCTCTCTCTCTAGATCTCTACCAAAAGATCACTGACCAGCGCATAAGTTTGAGTTATTTATAGACATAGATGAACTACCTATGGGGCACATATGTTTATGCAGCGCATAAGTTATGTGCCGCATAACTTACATGGTCCATAGGACTTTTGTGCTGGATCACTTACACATTACAGTATATGACAATTAGTACATCAAAATAAAATACAAGACCCTAGCTATAGACGTTATGCTCCAACATAAAGTTAATGAAAGTCCATTGGGACTCTAGGCTTGGACTTGAATATACACGGGAACTTGAATCAGAAATGAAAAAGAAATGTCCACATCTATTTTAGTAAATCTCGAGGACGAGATTATTCAAAAGGTAGGGAGGATGTAACATCCTGAAAATTTACAACTTAAGACTTAGTATCATTTGCAGATACAGAGAAGATACTGAATACAAATGGCCAGTTGAAAACTACAAAGATTGAGGTATTCAAGTTGGTAGCAAAAAGCCATGTTGTAAGCATATGTTGTGAAATTCAGAAGCATCTATGAAGCAAATCTTTTTTATACAAGTCTGGGAATGGCTATCAAGATAAGTAGAGTCTATTAGGATCAGTAGATTAAAATGAGGTTACATGTTGCATGCAAATCAATTATCAATCTTTTGTAATTATGGGTTAGCTACAAAAATTGTACTTTAATATGCTTGATGTATGCCTTTTTGAATGACACTCTAATGACTTATAAGCCACCGCATCGCACATGCATCTACTAGTATATATATATATATTATTTATTCTAGGTTCTAAACAAATTAAGGCGGTGGCCACCATCAAGTGCTGAACCGGCCTGGGGCACAGGTTCGAGTCCCCCAGGCCCGGTGTTTTAGTTTTATTTCTTTTCAATGCATTTTTAATCAAATTTTATCATTATTACATTTTTACAACATTAGATAAGAACTATTTTGATAAACCGAACCTTCAAAACCTCTTCTGGACTAGGTTTTGTTAACTTTATATATGTGTGTGTGTGTGTGTGCGCGCGCGCGCGCATGCGCGCTATATATGATAGTTACTTATTATTAATAATTTATATTATATATATATATATATATATATATATATAATGGTTCAAACCCTGAGAGACTCCAAATCCTTTAAACCCATTAATAACCGTCACATCATATCGCTTCATTTTAGTTACTTATGTTCTCTAACTTACTTATAATATTTAGAAATATAATAATATTATAATTTTAATTTTTACTTAAATCCTATCAATTCTCAAATCCATTATAAGTCTTGTAGTTGCCATTATTTCGTTATAATTAACTTATATTATCATTAATTAACAACTGGGAATATTTGTTGACATATCCCGAGGAGTTCAACCACTTTTATCTTAATTTATCGTCATCTCGTCTTCGTTAATCCACTCGTTAAGGTGAGTTTAAATACCCCATTTTTCCATCTTTTATATTTTGGGGTTAGCATGTATACCTTATTAACTTTACTCATGTTTTACTTCCTCGTCTATTCAAAACACAATTCAATTTATATTTATGTGTGATTATTGCAGGCTTTATGATTATGCTCTATGTGCTTAAGTATTTATTTTATGTTTGGTAGTTGATATCTCATCCTCATCTATTCTCATATAGTATGATTATACATTTACTCAAGTACATTGATTTTGTATCAATAGGAACGGGTCCACATCTATTTAGTCGTTTACGGTTTCATATGAATTGTAATGCTCATCATTGACATATGAATTGTGGTTTTATCTATATATATCTAAACTCAAACTTATGTATTCTTATTAACATTCATTTGACAAAACTTTATTTTTATACATGCTACAGGTTCAAGTATTTGATGTAATCAAGATCGAAGATAGTTAGTTGGCCTTAGGATATTTATTAAAAATATGAATATGTTTCAATTATTGTAATTGTGTACTTATTTAATGTTAATGAAATTAAATAATTATTGTCGCTTTAATTAGTGTCTTTTGAGCTACTGTTCAATCAATACGTTACGCCCCGACATGTCCCGCCTTTGTTAGGGTGTGACAGATTGGTATCAGAGACGAACTCTATAAGATAGGTGGTTAGATATAACGACCTAGTAGCATGCTTAGGGTCCCTGTACGTGATATGCCTTTACGTGTTTGCACCCTAATTTATATGATTGATTGCGGTATCTTAAATATTATTTAATGATTGGATATTAATCTTGTACACAAAGCACACGCAATTCCGAGGTTACTCCTAACTCTAGTTATTATTTTAAAATTGGGAAATTACTTAAGAATTCCCACCATTTTTACTCCCCTCTTATTGATGATGATCGTGTAATGGATGCGTAGTAACTGTAAGGGGGGACACACTTGTACACCGATCCCTTGACACCAAGGCTTCCGAGCCTATGGAAGTGCAATGCGCACAAATCTCGATCAGCCGCGAGACCTGGTTGTCTTCCTAGAGGGTGAGGTGTGAGTGTGAAACTTATTAAGCCAAAGAATATCACACCAAACATTCACGAATCTACTAGCCTCATTGTATCAATCGTGGTCATGTCACGATCACATCCTTAAATCATAACCGAATTCACGGTGATACGTGGCTAAACTCGGTTCTTCCTTATGATATTTTAGTTGAAAGAATTGGTGAGAAAAGCCATGGTGATACATGGATACTCCAACCATTCCTCTCAACGCCCTTATCTCGATTTCAGTCAATTTTAATTATGTTGTTGGAAAATTAAGCCATGGTGATTCATGAAAATTTCAACTGTGAAATCTTTTTCTTGGTTTAAATTATTTTTATTTTCTCATGAATGATTATTTTCATGTACATCTCAACCCACCGTTTAAATTTTACTATTTCAGTTAATTATCAATTTTATCAATACTCCAAGTTAAGGCTAATAATTTATTTTTTTGTACCCTCATGAATTTTCACAAAAACTAGAAATTTGGCATAGTTATATAATTTATCCCAAAATCCAATAAGTTTTTCAAAATTTCGTCCTTGTAGCATGTCTTCTTCCCGCCTCATCAACCATAACCGTCGTACTGGCAACTTTGACCGTAGCAAGTCATCTCGTATCACGAAAGAATCGTGGAAGCCCTCCCAATAGTCATCTCCCAACTCCAAACCGCGAATGCCGCTAATGCTCCCGTGAACCCTAGTGTTTGCTCTTTCAAACAATTCACCAACGCTAACCCGACCGATTACTTGGGAACTGAGGGTGCTACAACCCTCCTCCAATGGTTCGAGCACATGGAAAGCGTGTTCCTCCACTGTGCATGCCCGGAATACAAAAAGACCATTTATGCCTCAAGCGTTTTCAAATTGGGTGCCCTTACTTGGTGGAATAGAAAAAGAAAGACCTTGGGGCTGAGGTTGCCATGGCCTTGCCATGAGACGACCTTAAGAAACTCATGCTCAAGAAACTTTTCCCGAAATATGAGCTCTAAAAGTGGAAGAAGACTTTTGGAATTTAAAAGAAGACAGTGGTGATAATATCGCCTACAACGACCGTTCCACGATTTGAGCCTCCTCATCCCACACATGGTAACTCCCTTGGAGCGTGCCATTGATAAGTACATCACGGGTTTGCCAATACAAATCCAAGATTTCGTCCTAAGTCATGACCCGAAGGATCTTCATGATGCCACTACCCTAGCCGGCACCCTCACCGAGAACCACGTGAAGGCCGGGACCTTGACGCGGAAGAGTTCCAAAAATCTCAATGATAAGCCCGCAACCGAACCCACCAAAGAATCCAAGACCGAATCCTATAAGCCTGAGTCCTCCAAACACAACAACAACAACTCACCCCATTATCGCAACAACAAAAGGAAGTCAAATTCCCAAAACTATGTCTTGGCCCAATCGCAAGCCCAGCAAGCCCAACCCACCAAGAAGCCCTATACAGGACACCACCCTTTATGTGATACGTGTAAATTCCACCATTCGCCTAATCTCAGGTGTCGTCAATGCACTCATTGCAGTCGTTTTTGTCACCTCTTTACCACATGTCTTGAACTCAACCAATCCATGATTCAACCATTTACCTCACCTCTTAACCAACCCCAAGCTTTACCTTATGCTCAACCGTATACCTAAACATCCTCAACTATTAGAGCTTGTTACAATTGTGGAGATCCTAGTCATTTTCGTAATGCATGCCCAAGACTCACACACATGAAACAAATTCAATCCTACCCTGCCCAAGCTACTCAATATCAAGCTTATCAAGCCCAAGTTTATCCAACCCACTTTACCCAAACCCAATTCAACCAAGCCCAAGTGAATCAACCTCAACCAATCCAATCCCAACCCATTCAAGCAATTTAAGCTTAATCTATTCCCAATACCCAAGCCAACCAAAACCCACCCAACCAACCTCAAGTTCATCAAGTTGCTCAAGGTACTCAAGGACATGCGTGTTACATCAACAGTTCCCAAATCTAAGTCACACCCTTCAAGAATACATGCTACACAACATACGTTTATTTTATCGAGTTCTTTTATTTTAAACCTAATGTTATGACTTCATTTAATTGTCAAGTTTTGTTATTAATGAGAATCATGCTTATTTATTATTGCTTCAATCTCTCATCTATTCCTATTATGCCGTTTATTGAGCTATTTATTTGCTACGCAATTTATTATCACATTTCAAGTGGTCTATAACCGGTTATTTACCGAGACTATGTGCATGGTGATGTGCATAGTTATCTAATAGTACCATATTTGTATCATGAACTACCTGTGACCGATTTCCTACAAGCGTTTTGTTTAGAAATAGGGAGTATGAACATGTGTTGTAAATATTTATCTAATTAGAGTCATAGTTACAAATTTTATTTCGATATTTTAATATATGACTACCCAAATTCCCAAAACTCACCTCATTCTCATGGTACCCTTTTCTCTTTCAATTTTATAATCTTGATTTTAGTCCTGATCTATTATTATATTTCTTTAATCATGTGATTTGTTTGTGGTGTGAACCTATCTATGTGAATGAATATTTGTGAATATTATTGTCACCGCAAGTATTCTATACATCGAATCTATATATTACTTATCTAATTCAAAGTTTCCTCTGTCTAATTTATTTCCATTTGTTGTTATTATTTTCAATGGTTAACTTCAACAATTTCGTTACATTTTTCAAAGTTTATTTACTAGTTTAGTTATTCATGGCCATTAAATTTCACGTATTTATTTTGTTTCGTTGCTCTTGCTCAAATAATCTCATTCAAATATCTATTTAAAAAGTTTCTTTTCACTTTGTTTACGAACCCGCATAACGAGACGAACTATGTGCATCATGCGACGATCTAAATAATTATGAGTGCACGCATAATTATCAAAGTCCTTGCATGAAACTCATAAATAATACGGTTGTGTGTCATGACTCAGAACCTAGGGTGACTGGGGTAACGATACAAATATTGATGTGAAAAGGGCATGGTGGATACGCCGCTGGTACATCCTGTATAAAACTTTCCTTATCATATTTTCCGTTTGTAACGTTATCCGGATCACTCGAAAGTCTGCGTTATTTTTATTAAAAGAAAATTCTCTTATTTCCCTCTTGTAAGTTATGGTTTTTCTTTAATTTTGGGACGAAATTTCTGTAAAATTGTGAATACTGTAACATTCGTTATTTTTGAAACCCGAAACCCGACCCATGTTAAAATTCTATTAATTTGATTCACGTTTATTTAATAAAGTGACGATTTTTTTCATTTATTTGCATTATATTTTCTTTATTACATTTTCGTTCGTCACACAATTTCATTCAAAACGTTTAAAGTATGGATCTTGTGCATTTTAACCCACTTAACTAACTTAAACCCTCTTGTGTACCCACCACCTAAATTCAAGGACCTCTTCGCAAAATTAAAATATCAAATTCATATTTCTTCCCTCCTTGACCTCTTGGCCGACACAATCAAGCCCAAACCCATATCTTGATCTGTAATTAACAACAAAAATCATGAAATTTATTATACTAAATAATTTGGCAATAATAAACATGTCTACCGACACTCTAATTATAGTAAACATTAACGAGTGACAGGTAATTGATTCTTAATCATCAACGAATCACGGCCTAGTAGACCCAATTAAACTATAAATACTCGTTTACAATGCAATTCAACTCATCCACACCTTCCTTATAACTAGCCGAAACTAACCCCTAACTTAATTGCAACATACGCAGCCGTAAAGACCATATCGGATTCAGATTTTAGACGAAAACCTAACTAGCCGTTCACCCTTGTTTCTTCATTGTCTCTGGTAATTGATATATGATTTATGTTCGGTTTTTAATGTTTAATCAAAGCCCTAAACTAATTTTGATTCACAACAATCAATTTAATGGTTGGGAAACTATGGTTTGTTCGTGAATTAGGGAAGAACATGATCTGGCTTTTATGTGTGTGCGTGTATATATATATATATATATATATATATATATATATATATATATATATCTGCTATTGGTGGGATTTATACTGGGTATGGCTGTTGTTGTTGTATACACATATATTATATGTTCTAGGTTTTAAACAAATTAAGGCGTTGGCCATCATCAAGTGGTGAGCTGGCCTGGGGCGTGGGTTCAAGTCCCCCAGGCCCGGTTTTTGAGTTTTATTTCTTTTCAACGCATTATTAATCAAATTTTATCATTATTACATTTTTACCACATTAGATAAGTACTATTTTGATAAACCGAACATTCAAAACACCTCCTGGACTCGGTTTGGTTAACTTAATGTACATATATATATCTTATCCTTAAATAAATTTTTATATATATATATCACTTGAGAATCAAACCTAAACACAAATTAATAATAATAATAATACCAATAATAATAATAATAATAATAATAATAATGGTTCAAACGCTAAGAGACACCAAATCCTTTAAACCCATTAATAACATCACGTCGTATTGCTTCATTTTAGTTATTTATGTTCTTTAAGTTACTTATACTACTTACAAATATAATAATATTATAATTTCAAATTTTACTTAAACCTTATCAAATCTCAAATCTGTCATAAGTCTTGTAGTTGCAATTATTTCGTTATAATTATCTTATATTATCATTAACAACTAGGAACATTTGTTGACATATCCCGAGAAGCTCAACAGCTTTTATCTTAATTTATCGTCATCTCGTCTTCGTTAATCCACTCGTTAAGGTGAGTTTACATACCCCCTTTTTCCATATTTTATATTTTGGGGGTAGCATGTATATCTTATTAACTTTACTCATGTTTTACTTCGTCATCTATTCAAAACACAATTAAATTTATGTTTATGTGTGATTATTACATGCTTTATGATTATTCTCTATGTGCTTAAGTGTTTATTTTATGTTTGGTGGTTGGTATCTTTTCCTCATCTAATCTCATCTAGTATGATCATACATTTACCTAAGTACATTGATTTTGTATCAATAGAAATGGGCCCACATCTATTCAGTCGTTTACATTTTCATATGAATTGTAATGCTCATCATTAACATATGAATTGTGATTTTATCTATATATATCTAAACTCAAACTTATGTATTCTCTCCAACATTCATGTTTACAAACTTTATTTTTGTACATGCTACAGGTTCAAGTATTTGATGTAATCAAGATCGAAGATAGTTAGTTGGCCTTAGGATATTTATTCAAAATATGAATATCTTTCAATTATTGTAATTGTGTACTTATTTAATGTTAATGAAATAAATAATTATTGTCGCTTTAATTAGTGTCTTTTGAGCTATTGTCCAATCAATACATTACGCCCCAGCATGTTCCGTCTTTGGTCGGGGTGTGGCAATTACCAAATGGTACAAGTTTGTTAATAGAAAATGTGCTTGAGTTGCAAGAATATATGTCATAATGGATATGATACTCGGTCGAGAAATGTTGATAATGAAAAGTATTTACATATTGTAAAGAAAAATCACATATTGGAGAAACTACCAATGCTCCATTTGGCTTGGCATTATGCATTTATAAATATACCTCAAGCACATATGACAGTCAAAGAAAATTGTTGTGATTTTGGTATCCTAAACTTATGATGACAAATTAGGCCATTCAAGATCTACAATGATGAAAAAGGGTCATTGAAAATACACATGGGCACCCATTAAAAGATCAAAAGATCCACAAAGTAGATAAAATGCCTCAATATACATCTTCTTCTCTTGGGAAATTAATTACAATTACTTCGACACTAAAAATTGATAAAGAATCACCTATGTTTCTTGAAAGAATTCAAGGTAATATATGTAGACCAATTCATCCACTATGTACACCATTTAGATACTTCATATGGTCTTAACAGGTGCATCCAGCATATAGCTTCATGTCTCTTTATTATCAACTCATAAAGTTGCATTTCCAAAATTTCTTGCTCAAATTATCAAATTACATACACATTTTCAAGATTATACCATCAAAAGGATAAGGATTTATAATGCAAGAGAATTTACATTGCATGCTTTCTATGATTATTGCTTATTTGTGGGAATTGTTGTTGAACACCCTATTGCTCATGTAAACACACAAAATGGTTTTGGCTGAGTTGTTAATCAAACACCTACAACTAATAGGTAAACGATTAAAAATGAGGACAAAACTCTATGTGTCTATTTGGGGTCATGAAATCCTGCATGTTGAATCATCAATTAATGTGAGACTAAGTGCCAATAATAAATGCTCTCCCCTACAACTTGTTTATGGTAATAGCCAAACGTTTCCCACCTTAGAATTTTTAGGTGTTATGTGTTTGTCACAATTTCACCACCACAACGCACAAAATAGGTCCAGAAATGAGGTTGGGAATATATGTTTGATATAAAACATCGTCAATCATAAGATACCTTGAACCTTTAACAACTAATCTATTTACAGCATGTTTTGCTAATTGACATTTTAGCGAGGCGGTTATTCTAGCGTTAGGGAGAGAAATGAAAAGACATGAAAATGATATATCATGGTGTGTACCATCATTATTATACTTTGAGCCAAGGTCAAAACAAAATGAGATAAAGGTTCAAAAGATAACACATCTGCAATAAATTGTAAATCAATTTTCTGATTTTTTACTGATACAAGCAGGGTCATTAAATCTCATATACCAGTTGCCAATGCTCCAACTTGAGTTGATATTCCAAGTAAGCAAAAACATGATTGTATACCTCATGAATCCCATAAACATTTTAAACGTGGAAGGCCAATTGGTTCAAAGGATAAATATCCTCGTAAAAGAAAAAGGTTCTGAAAAGGAAACTAACCATACGGATGGAATGAATGACAAAACATTCCTTTAGGAAGAAGTAAATGATGTAACCTTTTTCTCAAGGAGAAGTAAATGATTTCGATAAAGATTTGTTAATCAACTATGGTCAAACACATGTAATATAGGATCGCGGTGATATGAAAAATATTGATGATATATAATTGTTATTCAGTAGCAAGTGATATCATGGGAGGAGATATTGAACCTAGACCAAAATCCATAATGATTGTCAAAATAGACAGGATTAGGATAAATGGAAAGATGCAATGCAAGTTGAATTAAATACAACAAACAATTGAAAGGTTTTTTACCAATTGTCATTACACAAAAGTCAATAAAGCCTGTAGGACATAAATGAGTTTTTTGTGAGAAAACGTAACGAGAAAAATGAAGGTACAAGATATAAAAGCTAGATTTGTAGCTCAAGGTTTTCTCAAAGGCCAGGAATTGACTATGAAGAAACGTATTCTCCTGTTATGGATGTTATTACATGCAGATATTTAATCAGCTTAGCAGTTTCAAAAAAATAAAATAAAATAAGAAATGCGTGTTATGGATATTGTTAAAGCTTACTTGTATGGATCAGTTGATAGTGACATCTATATGAAAATTCCAAAAGGATTTAAAGCCGGAAGTATTGGGTTCAAAAACTTAAAGAAATGTGTTCAATCAAATTACATAGATTTTTATATGGGTCAAAACAATCTGTAAGGATGTTGTACAATCATCTAAGTATTATTTGATAAGTAAAGGCTATACAAATAATCTTATGTGTACTTTGGTTTTTATTAAGAAGTTAGCATTAGGATTATTGATCGTAACTGTATATGTAGATGATCTAAACATAATTGGGATGCACAAAGAAAAACGGTTATTCATTTCAAGAAGGAACTTGAAATAAAAGACCTTGGGAAAACCAAATATTGGCTTGGTTTACAGATTAAGCACATAAATAATGGAATACGTGTGCATTAGTCAAATTATACTTAAAAGCTCCTAAAACATTTCAATATAGACAAGGCCAATGTTTTAAGCACCCCAATGGTTGTTAGATCACTTAATGTCAACAATGATCGATTCGCCTTTGTGAAGATAATGTGGAGTTTCTTTGTTCAGAAATGCAGTACGTCATTGAAATTCGAGCACTTATGTATCTTACTAACTGTATGATATTTGACATTTCTTTTGCAGTTATTTTGTTGACGAGATTTAGGTCATTCCCTACTAAAAGACATTGGAATGGCATTAAACATATTTTTTTGGTATCTAAAAGAAACTGTTGATTTAGGTTTATTGTGTTATAACGATTCCAAAAAAGGGTTAGTTGATTATGCAGGTGTTGGTTATTTATCTGATTCCCTACAAAGAAAGGTATCAAACTGGATACGTGTTTAAGAATGGAATAACTGCAATTTCATGGCGGTATTAGAAACAAATACTTGTTGCAACATCCTAAATCATGCTAAAATCATTGCACTACATGAAGCTGCTAGGAGCTTGTTTGGTTAAGATCTACGACAAAACCCAAAGTAACTTCTTGTGGACTAGTGAAAGATGAAAGTTTAACTCCAATAAACGAAGACAATGCAAGTTATGTCTCACAGATGAAAAAAGGGTATATCTAAACGGATAGAACACAACATATATTCTCAAGATTATTTTCATATACTGAAGACCTTATTAAAGATAAACACGTTGAAATAAGATATATCCAATCTAGCCACACTTCAGCATCTTTTCACAAAAGCACTCCCTACAGTGATTTTCAAATGTTCATCATATTGGCATGCAACACGTACAAACGATATAACGACTTATCAAAGACACTTTGAGGAGCTATATATTGCATTCTTTTTTCATAGCAAAAGATTTTCCCCACTGGGTTTTTCTTTAGCAAGATTTTTAATGAATCGGTACTTCAAGATCACAAAGTTTGAAAAGTATCATCCAAAGGGAGTGTTATGATTTTAGATACGATTTTGGATGGCCACTTTTTCAAACCAATTATACATGTTTGTTCCCCATTAGTATTTCCCGATAGTGATTTTTTGTTATAAATATCAACCTTTGTAACAAATAATTTACACCTTAAAGTTACATAAACTTTATTATCTACATCCCTTTCTCTCCAAAATCATTGGTTACTTTATTAATACCATGTTAATTGCAGCAAAATTGTTTAAAAAATGAAGATTTTTAAAAACGTTTAGAAATATGCATAAAAATATGATAAATAGATATTAAAAAGACAATAAAAATATAAATAAACCATATATCATATAATAATTAAAGTAAATGATGTTAACGTTAACTGAAGCATTCCAGCCACTTGTAACATTCACGATCATGATCTTCATCTTATAAAGATATGATTTCCCTCAAAAGCTAAACTTAATTTAAGATTCCTTGCTTTTCATACTTTATTTAGCTATAAACATAATATATTTGCACGATAATATGAAATGTACTCCAACCCAAATCTGTTAAGATAATAGAATCATAGCATCTCACATTTAGAGTTATAAAATCCCAAAACAACGAGCCACCATCAGTGGCCAGCTTTTAGAAATGACCGACAACGATATCAGCCACAAACAAAGTCTTGATTATTAATAATCCATTCAGCCATAGAGGTACTGCATGTGATTATACGATCAGTGTTGGTCTAGCTGGCCCAGTCTTTGCGGATTTCGAAAGTGTAGTTTAGCTCCAAATGGCAATTGTTGTCATCATCCACAAACTGAAAATCATGTATATTGTAGAAAGAAATTAATGAGGCGGGTTGGAATTGCATGTTTAATTACATAAGAGGCTGGAAAAAAATGTTTACAAAAGGGGCTTACGGCGGGGAGTTTGTATAGGTGTGTTGGAAAACGCAGGGAATGTAACGGCCGGCACATCATCAAAGCCATCAAAGTTTTTACATTTTCTCATTTTCCGGCACACCTATATTGTTACAAACTCTCTGCGAATAGATATGGTGGTAACCCTTTTGAAAAAACATTTTTTTAGCCCCGTAGCTAGTGATCAAAATATGCAATTGAGGCCTCCCCCTCGAAAAATAAAATCTCAAGTAGGGCATCTAGGATGATAAGTAATTACCTTGGTTTTTGCGTGATACGATCCTCGAGCAAAGATGCCAGAGGGAGTTGTATCTTCAGGCATCTCGTGTACATACGGCTCTACTTGAGGGCTAAACGTTCCAATCATCTCTTTCCAGTTTTCAACTTTTAAAAACAAAGGTTATCAATTAGGTCATATGGTAAATGATGAATATATGCACACATTATACTAGGGGTGGATAACCGGTGATGGATCTAGAGAAGAATTTCAGTGGTAAACCAAATAAAAAATTTGGATATCAGGGACCCTGCTTTCATAAACAATTTATAGTTAATGGATGGCTTTTGAAGGTTGGAAATGGATGCCAGAGGGAGTTGTATCTTCAGGCATCTCGTGTACATACGGCTCTATTTGAGGGCTAAACGTTCCAATCATCTATTTCCAGTTTTCAATTTTTAAAAACAAAGGTTATCAATTAGGTCATATGGTAAATGATGAATATATGCACACATTATACTAGGGGTGGATAACCGGTGACGGATCTAGAGAAGAATTTCAGTGGTAAACCAAATAAAAAATGTGGATATAAGGGACCCTACTTTCATAAACAAATTATAGTTAATGGATGGCTTTTGAAGGTTGGAAATGGATGCAAATGATAGTTGAGGACTAATTTTGTAAAAGGTTTATAGCTCACGTATCAATTTTAATTTTGAAAGTTGTAGTTTGAAAAAATAAAATGTGGGCTGCATGATTGAACTCGGGCACGTAGAATCCAAAGCATTTATTGTTATGGTCAATAACCACTCAGCCAGGTCGCCTTGATACTTTCATAATGCTGAATATTAATATGCAATATACTAGGTATACTAGGTTAGGTTATAATAGAAAGTATAGCTTTTGTAGAAAGCATAAAAAGTAATCTTGTCCATTGATTTTAAATATGAATGGTTGAGATTAGTTAGGTAGAAATCATATATGAAAATAAGGGGAATGGCATAAAAGAAATAACACATTTGTTGACTCTCTCTCTCCACATGCAAGACACATCCCATCATTTTAAAATGTCCATAACTTTTTTTTACGACGTTTTTATTGAAAAACAAATTCATCAAAATAACGAATGTCTTTTTATCTTTTATATGAGTACCATATTATTATATAAAATTTAAAAAAAAATTAGTGGGTTTTTTACGTATTGTGTTTTATCAAAATTGTGTTTTACAAAATTGTGTTATACAATTGTATTTATCATTATGTTTTTATTCTTATAGTGTTTTTCTCCATTATGTTTTTTACATTGTGCCATACAATTGTGTTTTTCATTGTGTTTTTATCATTGTGTTTGTTTTTTCATAGTGTTTTTTTCCATTGTGATTTTACGTTGTGTTTTTTTAAATTGTGTTTTTCATTGTGTTTTTTTCGGCGGCCGTTTTCTGATGACTTTTCTCGGTGACTTTTCAGTGAATTTTTCGGCGATTTTTCCGGCGAAAATTTCTCGATGATTGTTTTCCGGTGACTTTCCGACGACTTTTCCGGCGAAATTTCCATAGACTTTTCTGGCGATGTGGTGGCGGCGATGGGCGGTGGACGGTGGAGTGGTGGTGGTTGTAAGAGATGAGTGAAGATGTAAGTGGGTTTTTGAAATTAGTTTATGTGGGTTTTGAGATTAAAGTAAATGAGTTTTGATTTCAAAGTTTAACAATAAAATACTTTCCATCCTAGTTTTCTTAGAAAAATCAAACTTTTTATTTGAACCTAACCCTACATATACTAGTTTCAGAACAATGTAGAGTCTTAAATATTTGCACTCGTTGACAAAGTTAATAGGTAGCCCGGGCTACCCCTAACCTTAATAAATCCTCCCTTGTGGATAAACTTTAGACGGGTGCCCAAACCCCATGAGTTCACATTAACTAGCTTTTTATATAATGTACACGATATCGATCTTATATCCTCGATTTGCTATTTAGTTACATAAGAACAATTTATTATTACACTATACCACATTATATATACTACAAGTGTAGTATACTGAAGCATTGGCGGATTACCCCTCAAATTTTCGTCGACAGTGTAATTTTGGGTTGATTTTCGTATTTCGCCACCCTTGAAAAAATTTTTACATTGCCTTATTTGTTTAAAGGCCAACCAATTTAAAAGTTCAAATTAAATAAAGCCCAAATAAATTTGTAGCCCAAAACAAATATAAACAACAAATATTTTTTTTCTTTTGTTTGAACGAGAACATTAAACAGAAACAGACTCAAACATAAACAAGCTCAACTCTATATTATATTTTAAAAGTTCAAATCAAATAAAGTCCAAACGAAGTTTATAGCCCAAAGTAAATAGAAACCATTAACATTTTTTCCCTTGTGCTTGAATGAGAAACATCAAACAAAAACCAACATAATCATCATTTTGAGGTTGAAATTTTTAAAACAATTTTGGATATGCAAATTCAAGACTTGGAAATAGATTTATTGAGGTCTTAACTAGTTTGTTAAAAAAAATATGTCTAGTTTAAATCTTGAGATTCGTTTTCCAAGTTTGACATATCTAAAATAGTAGAATTTTCAGAAATGTATCCAAATGATTTTAGTAATGAAAAAATATGGTGTATTTCGGGTAATCGTATGACCTTTTATCACAATTTAAAGAAAGATGATTTCAAATTTGGGTGAATGTGTAACCTTACTCATGTAATGGTGGAAACCGGAAAGCACGTCACGTTTTCTTTTGTTTATCGAATATTGAACCCGGCGTTGGTTTTACCGGTTGCAACCGCAACCGTTAAAATATGTTTTTCTAAAATTAAAACTTATCAATACGGGTTTGCGTAAGCGAATGAGCGATAAGTATTTGAACAATGCTTTAATTTGTGCAGCGAAAGAGAAACGTTCGATAAAGTGAAAGAACATGATGTAATGGCTCAATTTCAAGCTTTAAAAAACCGTATTGGAGAAATTTGCAACTCGTATATTGTGCTTCTATTTTTGTTTCGTTTACATTGTATGAAATACGATAAAAAAAAAATTTGAACGTTACCCCTTAGATTTATGTCTAGATCCGCTACTGTACTGAAGTATATCATACTACATATATGTAGTAATCAGATGTATGTGTTACGGAAGAGTTTTAGTTAACCAAAAATGTCATTATGCCACTACAAATTTTTGCGGTGTGACATTAACTGACTAACCCATCAAACTTGTGTGGTGAAGAAGGGTTAGTTAACCAAATGTTTGTACTAATTATATCAATCAAATAAATGAAATTTGAGTTGAGTTTGTTTAGGTGACATTTGTGGAGTAAGAGTGTTTCCGGTGGGTTCTCTAAATTATGTGAGGGAGTTCTTCATTTTTTAGAGATAGTTAAAAGTGGTTGTGAGAGTAGGAGAGAGAAAAAGTTATTATTCATGGTTAAATTTGAAGAAATACACTGTTCACTTCTATAATTTTTTAATGTTTTTTAAAATGATTGTTAGTGAAGGAGAGAGAAAAGGTAGTGAAAAAAGTATAAAAACAATATTATTTAATTGAAAATGAAAGAGAAAACATTATGTTTTTAGTGTAATTGTAGAGATAAAGAGACGAAGAATGAGCTGAGAATGCTCTAACTAGAAGTTGGAGGTGAGGGGCTTTCTTATTTATGTGTGAAGGTGTTTGGTGCCCCCACCATTCTGACATAGAAGTGTGTAGTGTACAAAACTCATGGTTTAGAGAAGTTAAATTATTAAAAAAAAAAAGCAAAAAAAAGGTTTTAACAGCAGTACCTTATTTATCCTCGTATTTGGTAACCTTAAAACAGAGACATTGTTTACAGAAGTTAAAACTTTATTTTTTTTAATTTCTATAGAACAAAAGTTATCTCTAAAAATTATTATATCTAAAAATAGAAAAATAATGATATAATCATTTAAGTATAACGAGGATAGAAATAAAGAATGAGACATAAATGCTTTAGGATTATATATGTGGCAATAATGTAGCGCTATAATTAATATAAAGTTTTTGGGTTTTTTTAAATAAAATGAGTTTTCTCATATTATATATATATATATGATTGAATTCAATTGAGAACTTATTTGAGTTTTAACTTTTAAAAACTCGAAAGAACTAGATTTAATAATTAAAATAAAAATTTATATATTATATTTATAGAAATTTATTTGTTTATTTATTTTTACACAAAATGAAAAGTTAAACAAATGTTACAGACTGTTACATTACAGCGAAAGATAGTAATGTAAAGATCGTTATATCTATTACACTTTTCGATTCATTCAAAGCAAAATCTAGTAAATATAACATAAATACAATAGATTTGATATTTTTTTACACCGAGTTTTTCTAGTTTTTTAAAACTCAAAGAGTTTTTAAATTATCCCTCGTGTATTTCCACACACTTTAATTTTTATTTTACCTATTTCATTGTTGAATGCAAATATCTTGGTTTTTTTTAATGTTTATCTATGAACATCTACATACTTATTAATGCTTTCATGTTAATTGTTGTTTTTGTTTTAAAATGATCCGTTTTAGCCTAACCGCCAGTATCAAATATTTTAAGATCCACAACTTGATTATGCTATAAAACAGAGAGACGATAAATCTCTGGTTGAAAACGGTATTAATAGTCCATCGATGACCATCTTACTGGAAACATGACGTGGGTAACGAACTAACGGATTTTACTAAGGAAGGATTTCTTACTTTTCCACATATATCGATATTAGTGAATTTTGTTGTAGTGTTTATATATACTCACCCTTGATTCCAGTTTTCCAGACGATGTTGGTGTACGTAAGTCCACACACGATGTCGTTGCTGACCTTAATGGTGAATCTCAAATGGTATTTGCAACCTTCTTTTAGGGTAAACCAAGGGCTCTTGGGGTTGCCACCTTCTGGGATTTCAAGAACCATATCAAGTCTATCTTCAGCCACAATTGTTAGATCAACTATTTTCACATCTGGTTCCTCATGGTCTAACGCAAAACACCCACATATATATAGAACACAATTAATTAATTATTTATTTCATTTGAATCGATCAATCAAAATTCATCAAGCTCAAAAAAGTTTACCTTTAACATCCGCAACATCAAGACCTCCCAGCAACTGTTGTTTCCATCTTCTCAAGCTCTCATCATCCTAAACAGCCAACAACTAGTCGATTATTATTTCAAAACCAATAATATGTTCGGCATTGAAATAAACGACACTAACCTTGTCCTTTTCAAGATGTTCTCTGATGCTCATCTTGGGACCTAATTGTATCCGAATTTCTTCTTCATCTGACATATCATCCTGCGTGGAAGACGCAGATGCTGATTTCTCAGTCTTATCACCATCATCACCCATGATCTCGATCTCACAATCTAACAACACCAAATTATCTGCAACCGTAATCTACACGACATGATAATAATCAGAAAAATGTGTTTAATAAGCATGCAATGCAATTAACATTAAATAAACAAGAAATTACCTTTGTGTCAGATTGAAAAACGGGTAACACAATGATGTGTGGTGTTTCTGAAATCATATAATGTGAAAAATGATGCAATCGTTGTCAAGAGCACAGAGATCCAGCAACAAAATAGGGGCTCTCAGGAGATTGTTTCAACACCATTTTCCTTTTTTCTTTTTTTATTTTTAGCTGCCACGTGTTCCAAAGAAATAGATCACACACTCCAAATTTTCATTTATGGATTCGCTTATAACAAGAAATGTAAAATTGTTACTCGTCTATTTAAGGTAACCTTATTTATGTAATGTAATGTAAGGTGACCTTATTTATGTAATGTGGCTAAGGAAATTTGAAGACTATATATTTTATAAAATTTGAGTAGCAGACATTTTATGTCTCAATATGAAAGAGACTTGAAAAAATGACACAACTTTGCCAAGGATGAACTTTTATAAGTCAGTTCTAATCGTCCACAATACCATTATAACATTATAGGCACTCGTCAACATGAGTGTGTTAACTCACACAACTTCTGGAATTGTAGGTTGAAAGTTCAACACTGATTTATAAAGATGATTATCTACATTGGTAAAAAAGAATGATCATCACTACCGGTGGAAGCACTACTATATATGTAGGGTAGCAATTCTACCACAAACTAAAGAAATAGCCCCGCGGATCAAAAATATAACCCGCGGACCTTCAGTAAGTGTCCGCAGAAAAATCCGCAGGTCGCATAAAGAACCTCACACGAATAAAGTTCCCACGTGATAAGGAAAAACAGTTGTAACAAACTATAAGATTACCACAACATTCCCTGATAACGACAATATATAGCCAATAAAAGGAGGACAGTTGGACACCTGGTAACCGCCCCAAACGTGGCTAGGATGTTAGACTCTATAAACGCGCGACACGTATCCATTCAGGTGAACAAGGAATATCTTGACAGTGACAACTCCACCAATCACCTTCCCCCATCCCCGGTTATAAATACTTCAATCATCTTCATGAGGTATTCATTCACTCCTCACTAATCAGAGCAATTACTTGTACTTCGTATTATTCCGTTCATAGTACAGTCCTTATTCTCACGTCGGAGGGTTGTTACGGGAACACCCCCCATCTTGTCCTTCCCGTAACGAGTATCACGGTGTCTGTTTTGCAGGAACCTTGCTGAGATCTGATTTCATCTGACGTTAGTGTATCTGTACTTATGGAAACACCGATCTGAACTATCCAGTTTGGATCTGTGCTTCTTCATTGGCGCCATCCGTATTGGAGGCTAGAGTTAACGGTTTTTTGTGATTTTTTACAATGTGTCGAAACAGCAGCTTTCGATTGACACTCCGGTGAGGGTTAGGCGAATCGAAGGTTCTAGTGGCCCTATCCTAGAAGACGCTAGACAGGTCATTACAGAATCCCGTTGAAGCGCTCGCACTCCGGTTTTGGAAGACAGAACCGGAGAGTTTCCCAAATTTGACGGGGATGAGGCACGAGTCCGTCGCCAGTCCAGATTTGGGATAGCAGTCTTGACACCAGAAGAATTGTATAACAAGGAACAACAGAGGTTGAAGGAAGAATACAATAGATTGGTGAGAAACGAATAGCTTCACGCGTGAACTTAGGTTTATGATGATTCGCCGCCTCCTTCACCACCACCGATTATACGATGAAGCCAACTCACTCCAGAATTGGAAATGCCGGAACAATCAAGTGATTGTCAACAAGGAGGAAGTCATGACAGGGGTCGTCCGTTCCAGCGGAGTCTACTCCGTAGGACCGTGTATGATCAGAGTCACACTTCCTAGGGACAAAGGACTCCACGTATCATGATGAAGGATACACGAGTGATGACAGTCGGTAGTGAAGCACACTTAGTACTGCAGTGATGCTGATGAAGATTTCACAAAACCCTACCGCCCCGCGGCATTTGAAGAAAAGTCAAAATTTATCCCGCGAATTTCCATGGCTCCCTTCCTTACAAAGGTGAAAATCCCGAGCAACCATGGCAAGTACAACGGGATGACTGATCCAAGTGATCACCTTTTGAATTTTACCGCGGTGGGTGGAGTTAGTGGCTGGACCTTGCCTTACTGGTGCATATATTCGCCCTGACCTTAAATGTTGCAGCACATGAATGGTTCGAAAAGCTTCCAGATGGTCAAATTAAAAGTTGGGATGATTTGGTTCCAAAGTTTTCACAACACTTCAGTCAACAGCGCAAGCATACCCGCGACTCCTCAGAAATTTTGAATGTAGTCCGTCGTGACAGTGATTCCATCGAAAATTTCGTCACCCGCTTCAATAATGAAAGCCTACATGTTGAGAGGCACGTTCAGGCAGAACGTGAGGAGCAACGATTTGATCCGTTGTTTAACTAAGCGGGATGGAATGCCCAAAACTTGGGATGCCATCATGATCGCGACTAAGGTGTTCGCAGCTACTAAAAAACTTTTGGGATGAAAGACTCCGAAACAACATGCCAAAACAGAATTCAAAAGCGCTAGTCCCAAGAAAATAGAGAGAGGTTCAATATGGTATCGAATTCAGCCACCCAACGAGTCTTTCAAGCACTTTGATGCACGATCATTGATCGGGCAAAAGCAAAAAGACAGCGGACAAGGGAAGCAGGATAAAAAATGGACTCCGTTAAGAAAACTACAACAGAAATCATCACAACCGAAAATATCAAGTTCAAAAATCCACAGCCGATGACAAGAAGGGCCCATAGGACACAATACGGACGATTGTGTAAGTTAGTGAAGTGAAATAGAGGCCGCTATTAAATCAGGAAAGCTTGAACACCTATTGAAAAATGTTTGGCAAGGTGCGCGGAAACAATCTGCTCAGGCGGACAAAGGTCCGCCAAAGAAGCAGATCAAATATTTAAACGTGCAGATGATCCAAAACGGACCACCGTGCCAAAACAAAAGACTTGAGATCGAGGAAGATAACTGGAAAAGTCAACCAGTAATCTTCCTGAGGGTAAAAGGAGGACCTTATATGAAGCAACCATTGGTTATCATAGCACTTTTCGGGCATTGTAGATCCCAATATGTCTTCTTTGACATGGGAAGCACGTCGGACATAATGTACGAACGGTGCTTCGAGCAATTGGATGAGGATGAAAAAGCACGTCTAAAGCCCATTCATGCACCAGTATTAGGATTTGGGTATGAAGTTATGCACCCACCAGGGGGGGGTCATAACATTTTCGGTCACACTCAGTGACGGAATTCACTCGCGAACTGAAGAAGTAGAATTTTTAGTCCCACCCGCAAGGTCTAAACATGATATCATCTTTGGGCGTGAAGCAATAAAGGACTTTAATGCCAACCCATCAACAGTGCATGGGTCAGTTAGGGTTACTACGAGGACTGGCATTGCGATTATCAGGGTCGATAAGTAGTGCTTCGTGACAGAAGGATCCAAACCCGCTAAAACACCGAAAGTTGTAATAAGGACTGAGGTAGTCAATTTAGATTATCCAGAACAGGCAATTACCATCGGGCCCACAATTTCGGAGACAGTTTGTGTATTCTTAAACCAACTGCTAGCCAAAAATGTTGACGTTGTCGCGTGGAAACCATCCGACATGACAGGGGTTCCAAGAGAAATTTCTGAGCATAAACTGCAGGTAAATCCGACATATACGCTGATTGTCTAGAAAAAAAGAAAAATGGGTCCAGAGCAAACAAAATCCATGAACAAGCAAGTTCAAGACCTATTGCAAGCGGGGATCATCCGCGAGATTCAGTATCAAACCTGGGTGGCGAACCCGGTTATGGTCCCCAAAAGCAATGGCACATGGCGGATGTGTATAGACTTCAAATATTTGAACATAGCTTGCCCAAAGGATTGTTATCCCCTTCTAGAAATCGATTTAAAGGTGGATGTGGTGGCACCATACAAGTTCAAGTGTTTTCTGGACGCGTACAAAAGGTATCACCAGATTCATATAGCTGCTCGTGACGAGGACAAAATGGCCTTTCGAACAGATCAGGGAACGTTTTTGTACAAAATGATACCCTTTGGGCTAAAGAACGCGGGTGCCACCTATCAACGATGGATGGACAGTACATTCAAAGAGCAGATTGGCCTGAATCTGGAAGTTTATATGGATGACCTGGTAATTAAAAGTGTGGAAGAAGACCAAATGTTGCGTGACATCAAAGACGTCTTCAACACATTGAAGAAAGTCGACATGAAGCTTAATCCTACCAAATGTTCTTTCGACATGGAATAAAGCAAGTTTCTGGGTGTCATTGTAACAGGTGAAGGATTTATAGCCAACCTAGAGAAAGTTCAGGTGATTGTGCGAATGCCTTCCCCTTCGTCTCTGATGGAAGTACAAACATTGAATGGTAGGTTAGTGACGTTAAACAGATTTTTGGCTAATCATGCATCCAAATCCTTTCCCTTCGTGTCTGCGTTACGTAATTGCTTGAAGAAAGCCCATTTTAAATGGACACCGGAGGCAGAAAAGACATTTTTGGAAATCAAAAGATGTTTGATGGAACTCCCAATGCTAACCGCACCATGTCACCATATGCAGGAGAACCTCTCATGCTATACCTATTCGCATCTGACATTGCAGTAGGGGCAATCTTGCTAATGGACCGGAAGACTGTCGAAATGCCAGTCTACTATGTTAGTAGAACTTTGGCGGATGCTGAGACCCGTTACTCAATGTTAGAAAAGCTGGTATTAGTTTTAGTATATGCATCGAGAAGGTTGCGAAGATAAGTCCAGGGTCACCCCATCAATATGCTGACAGGGTACAAACTAAAGATTGTGTTGAGGAAGCCAGAGTTATCGAGACGATTGGCAAATTGGGCGATCGAGCTTGGAGAACATTCTATCGAATACAAGCCTATACCTGCTGTGAAAGGCCAAGTACTGGCAGATTTTGTTGCCGAAGTACCAAGCGAGAAAGTGCCGGAATGTTTAAATGAACGACAATCTCCCGTCCCATCGGAACAAGACCAGGTGCAGTCTTTATTCACCGATGGGGCATCCAGTGGAGAGGGTGCAGGGGCAGGCCTAAGGCTAGTCAACCCAGATAGACAGGTGTAACACCCTGGCTAAAGCGGAATACGCCCGGGTGTGACGTATAGATCACTCATAAGCTCGTAATGCTATTAAAGCGACAATAATTATATTTATTTCATTTCAATACACCACAAATACACAATCAGATAATAATACAATAAACTTTGAATTTCGTTTCTAGTAACCTAATGGTCCAATTACTCTAGTCTTCAATCCTTAAACTTCAACCTGCAGCATGTTTAAAATAATATATTTTGTCAACAATAATGTTGGTGAGAATTCAAAAATTTTTGCATATATATAATACGAAAAGAGTAAAAATTTACAAGTCAAGATGTATCGTCTCAATCATAAAGCAAAAGAAAAGTAAATAAATGATATTCCCGTTCGCTTAACATAAGTCAAATCTACTAAGGAACCCCTGTTCGCCAAGCTACTTGGAGTATAGAATAATGATAATGATACCGCCATTTAAATATGGACGGCGCAGGTACGTCCTATCAAACCCTTCCACTATGATTATGTATATGATACCGCCATTAACAAATGGACGGCGCAGGTATGTCCCGTCGGACCCTCCCACTATGAGTATGTGTATCCACCAACAAAAACATTAAATAACTAGCACATAATCACACAGTTTACAAGCAATATAATACAAAACAAATACATATAAGACACACATGTGAATTTTAGTTTGACACAAGAAAACCAAGTTTGGACGTGCTCCACCCCAAAACATGTAAAAGTAAAAAGGGGTTATGAAAACTCACATGGAATAAGGGAAAGCGTGAACTGGTGGACGATATAAAAAGAATGAGTCCCGATGATGTACCCTAATTTTAAAGTATAAAAAGAAATAAACATCTAATCGAAATGAACGAACTAGACACGATAGAATGGGTTTATAACGGATTCGGGATGGTTAAAGCGGTAAATATAATTTATGTTAACTTCATAAAAAAGGTAAACAATTTAAATATTATTATATCATATATTTTATTAATTTAAGACATTTTGTATAATATTATTTTTAATCTTTACTGACATTTTTATGATTTATATTATTTAAATATTATAACTATTGCTATTAAAAGACTTATGTTATTAGAATTAACCAATGAATTATAATCTAATGAATTATAGTTAACGAATTTTAAAGTTAACGAATGAATTAATATTAACGAGTTAATGATTTATAAATATTTCTTAATTTCAAAATCAATACTAAGTTCGAATGTTATAACGCTTACAAAAAAATTTGGTGTTAACGGTATGTTTTATTTTGAAAAATGAAGGTGTTACGAATTATGAGGTTTAACAAATAATATATAAATATATAAATGTTTTACGAGTTTTAACGAAACTGGACGGGTTTGCAAGATTGGTTTTTAGGTGAAAACGATAAAATTAATTTATAATAAATTTATTAATCTTAAAATGATTTTATTTAATTTCTCAATATTTTTAAACATTTATTTTGGTTATATATATATATATATATATATATATATATATATATATATATATATAAGAAAAGGTTATTAAAAAAAATACAAAAAACTTAAGTCATGACCCGGGTTCGAACCCGGGTCTCCACAACCACACTATAGAATCTTAACCAACTGATCTAACTGTGAATGTTGTTTAGATGATAGAACAAAATTATATATATAAAACACAAAGTTCATCTTCTTTACCATCAAAACCCTAGACTTCAGTCTGTAATTTGGTTCCACGTTCGTTAAAATTAAGTTGGGGCTTTTGCTCTACAGTTTATGACGATTCAAATGCATGTAAAAATTACCTGGGGTTGTTCTTGTTTGATGACGAAAGGCGACTCGCCAGAAAATAACCTTGTCGGATTAATTAAGGATTTCAGAGAACTTATTAGATTAATATTATGTTTGGACGATTTTAGATGAAGATTTACGTCCTGGTTATACTAGTAATTGGGGCGTACAGCGATTAAATTGTGTTAATTGATTGATGGCCGTATCCGGCGAGTTCTACTGTTGTTACAGACTTAATTGTTCGTTATTACACGTTATGAACGATGATTACGGGGTTAATAGCTAGTCTAAATGTTGTTATTCTATTTAATTGATTTATTTACGAGGTTAAGGGAGTGTTTTGGGGCTCGCCGGAGGCCGTCGGCTTCACCGGCGGTGACGAGGCCGGAAAAACGTGAAGGGGGCTAGGGATGGCAACTTATTAGTATTATTATTATTTTAATATACTATAATTTAAGTATTTTACACTTTTCACCCCTTAACTTTAATCATTCTTTTTAAATTAGAATTAATAAGATATTTACATTTTGAACCTTGAACTTTCGAATTATAAGTTATAGTAAGAGTTATATTTCTTGGATATTTTCGTATTTAACCCAAGTAGTTAACGAACTGTTTAAATATTTAAAACCGGGTTTCGTTAATGGAATAAAAGTTGTATAAAACAAACGATCGATGAACTTCAATTATCGGGAATATTTTATTAATGAAAATAAAATAAAAAATAATAAAAAAATAAATAAAATGGGTCGGGTTTTCGGGTTTGAAAAGTAACGAATGTTACAGGATTCACAACTTTGAGAAATTTCATCCCAAAATTAAAGTAAAAATAAAATTTTAAAAGCAAACAACTAATACAAGAAGTTGTTAAAAGGTTTTAAGAATTTTACAAATGCGTAATTAAATAAAAACAATAACGTCGGTCTTTGAATGACCCGAAAGACGCCACAAATGAGAATATGGCAAGGACACTTATATATAGGATGTACCAGCGGCGTATCCACCATGCCCTTATCATACTACATTTGTCCCGTCTTTCAAAATTATTTCAAGTATCGAGTTATTCTACACAACGTACTTATTATGTCTTCCATGCGAGGACTTGGATAATTACGTGTCAACCCATAATTACCTTTGTTGTCGGATGGTCCACACAATTCATCTTATTATGTGGGTTTTAAGATAAATTAAATTCTTATTTGAAGACTTTTAAATCAAGAATAATGAACTATAAGGATCGAAACTAATAAAAATGCATAAGCGAAACCTTGAGGTCAAATAATGTAGCGTCAGGGTTAACAATAACCAATGAAATAATTGAATAAATTTAAGTAACAAAATTCTAGAATTAAAGAATATCCAAACCTAAGGTTAAAAGATGAAATAAATTAACAGGGTATTAAAGTCAAAGGAAAACCCTTGATATTAAGGATACTATTGTAAATGAAAAATATTCATCATAAGTTAAATACATGAAACATTGGGGTCATGAAAGACTTAAAATTCGTAAAAACATATGATAACCACAATAAACTATCAAAATATTAGAAAAAGTAACATAATGACGCAAAGATGTTAGCATTATTAACCTCGAGGAAGTTTAACCGCCACAATGAGGGGTTTATGTTTGAGACGTCCGCATTGAGGTATTGATAAATCGCAAACATAATATCAAATCAGAGAACAAGTACATGAGGCTCCTATTAGATAGCTATGTCTTTAGCTAAACACATAGCCCCGGCTTGAAAATAAATCGTCATAGGCTGCCAAAAGGGTGATTACAGTTTCTATTAGATAACCATGAACATAACCATGCACATGGTCCCGGTTTCCACTAACGCTTACGTTTGGGTTTAACCGGTCATAGACCGTTAGATTGAATCAATTTAAGAGTTACTAAATCTTACTCTATATATAACGTATGGAATGCATGTCATGCTTGGTGAGAATAGTAAATCAATCAAATTGAAAATTTAGAGTACATGGAGACATTATTCCAACAGAAAGAACAAAGACAAAAAAAGATAAATGCGAAAAGAAAGAAAAGAAAAAAAATGTTGTCCGTAGCGCTTGTCCCTTCGAGGATAGGTGGGTCTTTGGGTATAAGGGCTAGTATGCGGTGGTGCCATGATTTCTTAACTGAAATTCATTGGCGTTGATGTACACGCGTCCTTGCGTACCCTGGCTGGCTTTGTCTACTTGAGTTTGATCGGCTTGGTTTAATTGGGTTTGAATAGCTTGTATGGGTTGGGCTAGCATTGTTTGGGCTTAATCGGCTTGAGCTTGGTTGACTTGGGTTTGTGGTTGTAAGGTTTGGGCTTGATATATTTGGAGTTGGTTGGTTTGGTTTGGATAGGTTTGGATCTGATAAACGAATTTTGGGCATGCGTTGCGTAGATGGTTTGAGCTACCACAATGATAGCAGGCTCGCATGATAGGGAGAGTGGGAGCATGTGGTGAGACATATGGTTGTTGGAGTGGTTGAATAACGGGTTGTGGGATGAAGGGGTGGTGTTGGGTATGCATTGGTGCTCGGCATGTGTTCGTGAGGTGACCGAACCGATCACAATTGGAACGTTTTCGGCATTGAGCGGCAGTGGGGTGGTGGAATTTACACATGTTACACAAAGTGTGTGTTCCCGTGTAAGGCTTTTTGTTAGGTTGGGTTTGGGTTGAGTTTGTGTTGGTTATGGCATAGTTTTTGCGTTTATTGTTTTGGTTGGTGTAGGCGGGTTTGGATGACTCAGGCTTAGTTTCTTTTGGTTCGGATGGTGATTTTTCGGTGTTTTTCTTCGAACCCTTCATTGTCAAAGTCCCGGCTTTGACATGATTATCAGTGAGGGTTGCAGCAAGGTTAATGGCGTCACCGAGTTCTTTAGGAGAACTGCTGAGGACACTGTCTTGGATTTCTCTCGATAGTCCTCTGATTTACTTAATGATGGCACGTGAAGTAGGGGTAACAAGGTGTGGCACCAACACACCATGTTCATTGAAATGGGTGGTGTAAGCAGTGTGCTCGCCACGTGAAGTAGGAGAACTGCTCGTACCACTGAAGTAGGGCAGTGGCACCTTGAGTTCCGTCAAAAGTGGTAGGTTTGGCATCAGTATAGTTCTTATAGGTCACAACGAGAGCTGAAGGCAGGGGAGGAGGAGGGTTTAAGTTAGCCATGATGTTCTGGTACATCTGGGTCATGATATTAGGGAGGACCGCCGTCAGGTGCTTAGTGATCTGGGAGGTTATATTGCGGCTAAAGGTTCCAGAGGATCGACGCTTAAGGTTACGGGAAGCCATTCCGCGAGCAAAGGTAACAGAAATCGTGAGACCCGAAATTGTGTATGTTATATAAAGAAATCCTTGATAAAGTTTGTTAAAATATGAAAACCATACTAATAATAAGTGTTGTGAGGAACTTAGAGTTTTCATGAACCACCATGGACTCTTATGTTCCAACACAAAAATCGAAATTTCGAAAATAAATCGAACCAAAAGCTGGGTATTCGTGTATCACCACGACTTAAAAGACTTTTGATTAAAACACATTGTAAAACATTGAGGATCGGATTCATACATCGCATGAATCACCATGACTTGTGTGACATCCTAAGAGTGCAACCATATCCTTATCACAAAGAGGACATGATCACGTTTGAAAGCATGAAGATGAGATTTATGAGGAAGATATATCGGAAAATCCCAAGTAAAAAATCAATTTGAAAGTTTTATTTTTAAAATCTTTGCTTTAGGCCTAAGCCTTGTATTTTGTGTGTGATCATGTGTGCAGGCGACACTATGAAATATTATAAATATAATTAAAAGCAAATGAATGAACTTGTAAGTGCGGGCACATAGCACATAGAGTATACATGCAGTTTGGGCCCTAAAATAAACTATAAATATACTGGGCCGATACGTCTAACAACCTATCTTATAGTTAGAGCTCTGATACCAATCTGTAACACCACGGCTAAAGCAGAATACGCCCGGGTGTAACGTACAGATCACTCATAAAAGCTCGTAACGCTATTAAAGCGACATTATTTTGTTATTCTTGATATCAATGTTTCATCAATTTGACCAATGTCTTATTTTGACCTTGAAGTTTGAATTATTTCTTCTAGATTTCAATGTTTTATCGATTTGAGACGAATGTTTCACTTTAATCTTGAAGTTTCAATCATTTATTTTGTGATTCTTAATCCCAATGTGGCTTTCATTCGCATTGATATTTTATTGAAAAATTTTCATTTGTTTAACGAGCCATTATTGACTCCAAGAACTCACTCTATTATGTTATTAAAGTTTCATTTACCTATCTTATTCTCAAACCCAATGCTTTATCGATTTACGTGTTTATATTTTGTTGGTTTAATGTCACTATGTTATTCCAGACCTCATTATTTCATTTATTGAGATACACATGGCTTCCATTGTTTTCATTCGTTATTCTAATTATTTCGTACTACTCAAGAGTTTCACTTATTTGTTATAAGTTTGATAACATCATGTATATCGTTTAAAACTTCAGCGATTTCATTTATTTGGAACCCTATATTTTTGCTTGTCCTTGACCTCAAGGATTTGTTTATACATTTTGTTAATTTTGATTTCTATAATTGATTGTTCTTGATTTCCAAGTTTTATTATTATATTTATTGTATATTTTTTAAAACCCACACAATGGGACGAATTATGTGGACCATCCGACGATAAGGGTAATTACGTAATTATCCAAGTCCTCGCATGGAAGACATAAAAGGTACGTTGTGTGCAATAACTCGAAAACTGGAATGATTTTGAAAGACGGGAAAAATGAAATATGATAAGGGCATGGTGGATACGCCACTGGTACATCCTATATATAAGTGTCCTTGCCATATACCCATTTGTTGTGTCTTTCGGGTCATTCAAAGATCGACGTTATTGTTTTTATTTAATTATTATTGTATATAAAATGTTAAAACTTTTAAACAACTCCATGTAGTAGTTGTTTTCTTTTAAAATTTTGTTCTTATTTTAATTTCGGGACGAAAGTTCTAAAAGTTGTGAATCCTGTAACATTTGTTACTTTTCAAACCCGAAATCCGACCCGTTTTAAATTTTTAGTTTTGTTGATACATACATACATACATACATACATACATACATATATATATATATGTATATATATATATATATATATAATCAGGATCATGTGAGAACTTTTTGGGAATTGAGAACTATGAGAACCATTTTGGACCACAAAAAATCCGAAAAATAAAAAAAATTATAAAACAAAAAAAAACACAAAAATAAAAAAAGTAAAAAAACCAAAGTTCTTATTTATCATCCCAGTTTAGCTAAATTATACATATATGTACACACATGTTTTTTTCCTATACACATATGTATAATTTAAGGTAAATGATAATGTACATATGTGTACATTACATAACCAGAGATTAAATGAAAGGATACATATGTGTATAGGTATAATACGAATTAAAAAGAAAAAAAATTGATTTTTTTATTATACATATATGTATAATTTGTACACACATGTTTTTTCCTATACACATATGTATAATTTAAGGTAAATGACAATGTACATATGTGTATATTATGTAACTAGAGATTAAATAAAAGTATACATATGTATATATGTATAATACGAATTAAAAAGACAAAAAATTTTCGGTTTTTTTTTAATGAAACCGGAATGAAATATAAGAATTTTGGTTTTTTTACTTTTTTAAAATTTTCGGTTTTGTTTGTTTTATAATTTTTTTAATATTTTTTAGAGGGCTTTTTTAGTGGTTCAAAATGGTTCTCAAAGTTCTCAATGGTTCTCTTAGGATCCTTACCCATATATATATATATATATATATGTATGTATGTATGTATGTATGTATGTATGTATGTATGTATGTATGTATGTATCTCAAGTTTCGTTGTACGTATTCGTCATTTTATTTGTAATTGGATTGTATTCGTACTCATTAAATCGACCCAATTCTTTGTTTCATTTTATTCGTTTTAACGTTCATTGTTAATTTAATGTGCACGATGATTTACGTTTATCGTTTGTTTGTTTTCTAATCGTTTGTTTCAATAAACGAAAACTCCGGGATTTAAAATTTCATTTAAGCGATCCTCAAAATACACGGGTATAATATAAATTCAAGAATTATAAACTTTGATTTCATATCAAATACATTTCTGCCTTAAATAGAGTCTGAAACATGAGGGGCCTTATGTGTAAATATTAAAATATTATATATTATATAAAACAAAACCTAGCCAACCCTCCCTTGATCCCCGTTTTTCCGTCGTAAACTCCAGCCGCGGGAATTTCGGCGCTGGTGAAACCATATTCCCCCTAAATTATGTCCATTAACATAATTAAATTGTTTTAATGACATTAAAACTCAATAATAATCCCGTATTCATCATTAAAAACGCATCACTCCGCTTAATCGGCTTGAAATTAATCCGTGAAATCACCGGTAAACGGCCAATGTACATTAACATCAATTAACGAGTTTTTGTTTCAATTAGTAGTATAAATAGACCCCTAACATGCTTCTAAACTTGCCCCAAACAATAAACCAACTTAAAAATACTCTGTAGATCCAGAATTCTTTCACCTAAGTCCGATTTCCGGTCAACTCCGTTCATCATCTTCCAGGAACCATACGAGGTAATTAATATATGGGTTTGATAGTTGTTAGATGTTAATTAAAACCCCCAACTCAATTTTAACATATAAAGAACGAAATTGCAGATATGAATCTAGGGTTTTAGGTTGAAGAAGATGATCGTTATGTAATAATTATATTTAATCTTTTCACTCTTAAAATCAAATAATAGACTGGTCCAGCTGCTTAAACAATATGAGTGTGGATGCGAGGACCCGGTTCGAACCCATGTCAGACCGTTTGCTTTCTTAATTTTTTTAAATCAATTTGCTTTTATTATATTTAACCAAATAAAATCATTAAAAATTATTAAAAAAAATCAAATAAAATTATTTTAAGTTAAATAAAATTATTTTATAAATAAATTTTACTCTTTTCATACAAAACCCCAACTTTTTCATATTTGTTAAGTTTGTAAACTCTGTTAATATTATATTATATTATATTTATTTTCCATTTCGTTCACCTTAAAATTATTTTTCGTTGATAATTATAAACGCTAAAATAGTTGTTTTAAAATAAAAATCCGTGCTTCGTAAATATAATAAAATTCTCATATTAATTATTAGATAAAAATAATATTTAAATAATATATTTTGATTCGTTAGCCTTAACTCGTTAACTTTAAATTGTTAATTTAAAACCCGTACAATGTAAAACCGTAACTCTCATATTAGCATTAAGGTTAGAATATTAAAAACCATTAAACTTTTGTTAAGCTTACAATAATATTAAAATAATCCACGCCTTAAAATAATAAACGCATCATCTTTAACCAATTAATTAACCCGTATAATCCCGTTAGTTAGTCTTTAAATTTTTGTATTTATTCTCATTTATAGTTCGAGAAGTTCAATCATTTTGAATCCTTTAACGCATTTTCGGTTGCTTCGGTTTCGTTATTGTGCTTTTCGTTTATATTTCAAGTTATCTTAAAATTCGAGGTGAGTTTCACACACCCCTTCTTTTAACGTTTTCATATTTTGGGGGTAGTATATGTATCCTATTAAACCTTAAGAATTACAATTTTTACTTTCAAACTACAATTCATATCATGGACTTATGTGCTTACTTGCTTATTTGTTTTATACGTAGATTTTAAGTGGTTGCCTCAATAAGTATGATCATACGCCCCCCTTTGCACTCAGGTCCATTTGTATCGAGTGGAAAAGGGATCTCATATCCGAGTACGTTGGTAGCCCCAGCTGGAAAGGACCTTCATTTTTTCTTTACACTCAGGTCCATTGCATCGAGTGTAAAGAACCCTTATGTGCTTATTTCACAAGTTTCATGGAATTTTATGATTTTTATGTATTATATCAAACTGTGGGATTCTCACCAGCTATATTCATACCTGACTTTATTTTATACATATGCTACAGGGATAGTGATACGAGGATGAAGGTTAGAAGACACATAGCATGCTTATAGGATATTTAAAGAACAACTTATCATTTCATTTATTGATTTGTTTACAACTTGTATTATTTGATAAACTTGTGTTACATGATGATTTAAATGAAATAATGTTATTATGGTCACCTTGTAGTGTCACGTATATTTGAGCAATATGTACGTCATACTCAGGCGTTTCCGCTGTAGCCGGGGTGTTACAGTTCAATATAGGAGACTTCATGTTCCGGAACAATGAATAATCAAATGCTGAAATGCCCGGGAAACTAGCTCCTTCTTGGGAAGGACCCTATAAAATTCATGAGATTCTTGATAAGGGCGTGCACAAATTGGAGAAATTACATGGAAATTGATCCCCAGAACTTGGAACGTGGCGCAACTCAAAAGGTGTTATTTGTAAAAGCTTGCGAGCCATGTGTTTTCAGGCCTGCATGCCAACTTTCTTTTGGTCTGCACACTAATTTAAATAGAAAATTAAGTCTTTTCGTAATATAAAAACTAAGTTGTGTGTCATGTGTTTGTAAATAGCTGTTAGTATGTTGACCTGCGTGCCACCCTTACAATTTCTAGTATCGACCTATTATGTCTATGGCGTATGATGGCCTGTGTGCCAAAAGATCTACACAATAATCCTTTATTTTGAAATTATGTAGACATTTATATTTTTTATTATGTAGACATTTATATTTTTATTAACTTAATAAGACAAAATGTAAAAGTCATGTCATATATATACACAAAAAAGGAATTACAAAGAACAATCAACGTAGTTACATGATAAAACAAAAAAATATTCTTCGTCCGGGAAGTAGTCTCGAAGTTACTGGACACCGTCGTCTTGTAAAGCAAACTCTTGGACGGCATCTTGAATCTCAACATGAAGCTCGTCAAAGGCTTGTAATTCAGCAGCATATTTCGTGCCAGTGTCACAACATGCAACTAAACTCTTCCAGGGAACGCCCTTCTTGCATGAAGGATGTTCCTTCCTGAAATCCTGCCTTGCGCCCTGATTCGCGAGATGCATGTAAAAGCCTAGCAACGCAGTCTCCCAGTTCCAAACCATCGCGAATATGGTTAATGATCTGCAAAAAGGAAATAATAATTAGAATTTTATAAAACCTTGGAAAGAATGAAAAGTTTGTGACGGCCCATACCAGCAGAAGTTTGTGGCTCATCAGCCACTTCCTTTCGTACAAGGCCTATTCCGCCTTCTGAGTAAGGTCACCATGCTCGCCAATGAGCGCATCATTGTGTGCCGTGAGCTCCTCAATCAGATGGCTCTTCGCAGAAGCTTCGGCGTGCAAGGAGGAAATGGTATTCTCCTAAGAAGCAATTCGCTCCTCCAATGCAGCCTTGACATTCTCAGCGATCGGCAACTGGTCCTCCTGGGTGCGAGTCTGGGCGCAGGAAGCTTCTAAAACAGTGTTTCGGTGGTAGCACGCTTCTTCTCAGTCTTTGGCGGCCGCCGTCTGCCTCGCCCGCTCGGACTCTACAGCCTTTTTTGCATCCTTTAGCTTCCACTTCGCAGTGTTGGCCTCGAGACAATATTTCTCATTCTCAGCCTACAGAACCTTAATAATATCCACTTGGATACCCCAATCCTGGCCCATTGCCACCCAATCGCGGTAAATTTGTTGACTTGTTGAAATGAGGTTCCCTGAATGGTAGCAATGGGCATTGGCAAGCTCCATATGGGCACGATAGCTCTAGAAAGTTCGTTCCACAGGAGGAACACTCTCACTCAAAAAATGAAAACAAGTCTCAGGATCACTAAACCTGAAGCCTTGTGTAAGCTTTCATTATGGTTGATGAGGAAGTGAAGCCCCCTGCTGGTCCTGGATTCTCGCCTCCCGTTCTGGATGTGAGCGAGAAGACTGAGGAGGAAAGTTCCTAGCAGCATGAACTGACCCACCCTCGCCCGTTTGTAGTATTGGACGCGAGAGAGATGGAGATGAAATGTACATATCCCGAGCATGTGGGTCAAAACGGCCCCCCTAGTCAACCACATCTTCGTGCGCATTCCCCTTGTTAGAGGCAGGATTAGTAGTATGAGTAGTTTGGGTTTGAACGGAGTCCCGGATTACAATTGTGGTTAATGGACTTCGTGCAGGACTTGATATCCAAGTAATAGAAGAATCAACACGTGCATGAAGTCAAAAACGAATACTTGAGAAGTATACCTCGAAGGTCCTGTAAAAGGTTATGAATCCTTTCACGAAGACTAGTCTTCTTCGCCTTCTTAGGTTGTGGAGGAAGAGTTGGGTCAGGACCTGAGGTGTCAGTACCCGCCATCAGGACTATCTCAGAGGTAGTAGCCACTCTCCTTTTCTGCCCAACAGCTACAGATTAAACGTTATTAGAAAAGATGACAAAGTAAAAACAAGTCGCAAGATAAAAATTCAAATACCTGCCGCATACATAGTATCGGATACTAAAGGTTCCTGGCGAGTAGTCCACGAAAATAGGAAGTAGTCCTGGGTTTTATCGAGAATAGAGAGTTGTTTCCTGTCCTGCGGACAATGCTGCATAGCTCCTGGGACTGAGTCGGCAAGTACCGCCAGGAGAATTGCCTTAACTGCACAACAAATAAAGAAGTACAGACTTATAAGATAAAAAGAGGCAAATGAGGAGAAATGCTTACACCCGTCTGGCTTTCAGAAAAAAGGAACAGCATCCATGAAGGGCTATAAACGGCTCATCCCAGCAAGCACTGTCGCCGCCTCAGGAATGGGGCGCATAGGCGTAGGCGTGCGAGTAAGCAAATTATACCAATCCATTCCTTCAGGATGCTCGATGATAGACAGACTGGGAAGCTATTGGTCGGGCGAGCGGCGGGTCATGGTCATTGGGACCACATCTTATCGAATCCAGAAAAATTTGGAGCGCCATTCCGGATCATTATGCGTCAGCTCGATCCCAATCGCTTTCTTACCAGTAGGCATGTAGTTGAACCAACCACCGCGGCTGAGCATCTTATAAAACAAAGTGAATTTCTCCACTGTGGGGACGATTGCATGCGCCTTGCAACAAAATTCAAAATGGTGTATGCGCATCAATCTCAACGAGTGTAATTGGGACAGATGGATCTTGTTTCCAATAAGAAGGTTTCCGATAAACTTGGTTATTGAAAACCGGAGATTGCCGTACGAAAAATACTCGGCGTTCACCGCCATCTTCCTGGCTAAAGGCTTATCAGCCGTTGAACCCAGATTCGGAAACTCTGGCTCCCATTCTGAAGCTAAGCTGTAGGCGTTTATGATATCACGGAAATTTCCTTCTAGTTGATCGAAATACGATCAACCGATGGATATGCCTGCCTGGTAGACAACAAGTACTCAGCCAAAAATCGACAGTAACGAGCAACGATGAAAAGTAGGCCTTGAAAGAAATCCAACAAGTTCTCGACTGGATAACTTGACGAAAAAAAAAGCAAGGTACAATGTGAAGAAGAAGGATGAAACCCTATTTATACTAATAGCAATAAATGCAATACACAGTAAAAAGAAAGTGGGGTCCAATAGCATCGTGACACGTCAGGCGGGAAAGGGAAAAGTTTCAAAACGCTTCCTAATGACATCCGTCAATACTGTATAATTGCCAAATCCCTGACACATCTGACACATTTTTGTCACATCAATTGCTAAAAAGTAGGCGGAATCCAAGTCACACGCCAACAATGTAGAACAAAATGACTACATCAGAAGCAAACAACAAACACATACGCAATAAGTAAGCAAAAGCTTCCAACCACACGCATGATAAATAAGGCGGATACCAATATTATATCGCAGAAAAGTATTAAATTACGTATAAACAAATGGATGCAATGAAAAGACAAATGAATCCATATAGAAAGAAAAGTCAATTTTTTTTCGTTGGATCAATATACGAAGTACTTACATAACAAAAAGAAAACCTATTACTAATTATGTTGGACTCGTTATGCCCAAGACACATATTTTTATTGATGTGGCTAGTACGTCATGATCGAAGTCGGGTCATACCCAATAACAAGCTAGACAAACACCAACAATATTTGTTTTCATATGATATGATCATAACAAATGAATATTAACACTTGAGTTATTTAGAAAGGGGTTTCTAAATAATATATATACTTGTGAAATAAATAAATCATATGGATGATTTATGATTTGAGAAAAAGCATTCCATATTGTTGTTTAAAGTGGTTAAGTAACAACATATTAAGCATGGTACCTATAATGTGTTATTGTTGTGTTTGACAAAATACAAGTTATAACACAATATATGTTTTATAACTTAACACATTTATAGAAAGTTGAAATAATGAAAATAAGAAAGGAAGGAGGGTGCCCCCCCCCCTTCTCTCTCTCCCTTTGCTTATTTTATTATTACCCTTCAACTAGTGGAGACATGCAATGCATATTATTGGTTCCTTGGGGTGGTGCCAATTTTGAAAGAATATAATCTTTCTTTCTTTCATTTTCTCAAAACATAACACAAATAACACAAGTATACTTGAGGAAACATTCTCTCTACTCCTCTCTTCTTCTCTTGGAGGGCCAAGAGTAAGACTAGAGGATAAATCCACTACTCACTCTCCTACTCTTCCTCTCTTTGAACAGCCAAGGAAATAGGAACCAAGGAGAAGATACAAGTGTTACCAAATCCTAGCTACAAGTGGTGTTTTGTTGGAAAGCTTAGGGTATGCTAGCTTGAGGAGCTTCATATTCAAGTTCTTGCCTTCTTCATCATCATCTCCTTCCTCTTCCTTGGATTTGAAAGGTAGCTTTTACATGCATGTACTTATAGTGACATGCATGTGTTAGATAGTATGTATTTCGTATTTGGATCTGGGCTTGGGTATTGCATGTGTAAAATTGGTTTTATACATATCAAATTAACAAGATTTAAAACTTATTTCCGTTGTTTTTTTGGTAAAATAGGGATTTTATCACTTTGATAATCTTGTTAAAACCCAACAAATTATCATCATCCTCCTCCGACTCGCCTCGGAGAGTTCAGAGGTGCGCCCTGAAAATCAGCCACGCAGTATTTATCGTGTCTATGTGCTTCAATGTACTCCTTAATTGGGAAAGTTAAATCATTCGATTCCTGGAGACTTGTATGGTACTTGCCATCAACATCTTGGTCATTAAGCTCAAAGTCGGACGACGAGTGACCTTCGCGGGCCATTGCCAGGCACTCCTCAAACCCAGCCTTGCGACTAGCTTGAGACGAGTGGAGCAAAAGCTTGGCTAGACAATCCCCAAGATCAGGACCATCCTTGATATGGTTGATAACCTTCAGAAATATAACAAAAGGTTAACAAAGCACCAAAGTAAAAGATGGAAGAAGAGTAAGGATTAATTACCTAGGGAAAGCCATACTTTAGAAGCCAATGCTTCTCGACTGCATTCCTTTCTTCTTTATCTTTCATTTTTTTTATTTTCCTCGGAGAGGCGGGTTGTAGTGGCATTAAGATGTGAAACCCGTCCGTCCCTCTCCGAGATCTCAGCCCTTAGGCTCTTAAGCTCCTCTTCCTGGCGGAAGAGGAGATCACCCTTGGACGAGACCTGGCCCTCCAACATGGTGATTGTCTCTAAAGCTTTCTGGAGGGCAGCGTCCTTCTCTTAGGCTTCTGCGCAAGAAGCGTCCCTCTCCACCTCCACCACTTTTACCTTGTGTTCGGCCTTCGTCAAGTCACACTTACCCGCCACCCACTCCTGAAAAATTTCGCGCTCGATAGACATGATTTTGGTAAGATGGTAATAAAAATAATTAGTCAAGTCATCCTTAGAGCGCGCATGTTAGCGTTCGCGTTCGGCGGGTGGAGGCAATGGTCAAAGAACTCTAGGCACGTGTCCATATAGGCAAAGCGTGTGTTCGGGCATAGAGTCTAAGAAGGAAGAAAAATGTTGACGCCTATGACGTCCTTCCTTCCTCCCCCTGATAGGAGCAGGAGGATCCTGAATTACGGGTTCGGTTCGAGTCGCATCCTCCCACCTTGTCGCGACCACCTCGGGTGTTTTCCCTTTATCTTGAGAAGCATGGTCTTGTTATGGTGGGGGAGATGGAGGGGATGACTCAGGTGGTGGAGATGGAGGAGATGGCCTAATAATGGTCACCTTAATGGCTCCTACAAAGAATAAATATGTTAACATCAATAACATAGCAAAAATTATTCAATAAGGAAATCTTTACTTGGAGCATTTTGGCAGATATACCAAGAATCCGGTCACTGAGGCGAACCTTCTTGGCTTTTGGGAGTGAAGTTTTCTTAGGGCCTCAGCCTCCGGCACATCCTCGTCAGCAGGGTCAGAACCCCCGCCCTTGCCAGACCCGCGGGTAAGGTCCTCCTTTCACTTCTGTTTGCAGGTAAGATCTGCAATAGCATGCAGAACTCCCGCGTAATCAGGCGGTGAACACTCTGTATCATAGGACGATGACCCTTCACTAGTGGAAGAATCTTCACTAGGAGAAGGAAGGATAATCGTCCCATGAGTATCCATAACTGCAAAGTTGGACTCGCAAACAACCGGGTCGAGGCGTCCATGCCTCGGAAAGTGGAAGTTCTCCTTATAGTTTGTTCGAGAATGGGCAATTCCTCAATCTCAAGTGGACGGCGGAATAAACCGCAAGATATGCTATATATAAGAACGTCAAAAATAGATCCATCCGCTGAAACAAAAAAGCAAATGTCAAAAAGAAAAACTAAAGAGAGAGAGACGCGATACTTACTTCCATTATCCCTGGAGAAATAAGGATATTCGCCCGGGAATGGCCATAGGGGGCTCATTCCCACCCACACAAGAGCGGACTCCGGAATAAATTCCATCAGGGTTTTGAGTCCGCGTCAAAGTATCATACCATGGCTGATTTTTAGAGTCAACCACGGTAAGATCCGTAAATTTTTCAGTCAACGAGTGGTATACCATGATGTTTGGTATGACGTCTTCGTTGATACAGAAAAACTTGGTCTTCCACTCATGAGCGCTACGAGGGGGCTTAGTTTTTATCGGTTTCTTGCTGACAAGAGAACAACTGAACCAGCTCCCACGGGCTTGGAGCTTGTATAACGCTCAGAATCGCTATACATAAGGAGCCACGCCTAGAGCTTGACAACAGAATTCGAAGTGACGTAGCTTCATAAGCCCAAAAGGGTGTATCTAGGGTTTATGTATCCTAGTTAACGTAAAAAATCGACTCACGAACATCGTAATAGGCAATCGGAAATTTCCTGACATGAAGAACTCGCCGTAAAGGGAAATTTTGCCCTTCGGAGGATTGTTAGTGGTGGAAGCTCCGGCCCCCATTCTGGAGCTAACCCGTATAGATTGACTATATCTTGGAAAGCTTTCTCTTTCTAGTTTATAGCAATGTTCTAGACGGGGGACCCTCTCTATTCCCTCCTTCCATTAAAGCGTCACGAAAGTTTTCAACGAGCTATGGTGATAAATAACAGAAAGAAAAATCCCGAGAGTAAAATATCGCTTGAGTAAAGGAACAGGTGAATAAAGAATGGCAACGCTTCTCCTTTATATACTCATCGCAATTAATGCGATAGAAAGGGAAACAGCTCACGATCAATTTTCATCCAATAAGGGGATGACAATTTAGGTAGGAACTGACAAAAAAAAATGATTTTGAATCAACTGCCTAAAAATACGTGTAGACATCTCGAAAATAACGCCTGACAATACTCAGACTGAAACTATCGCATCATAACCTCCAAAAGTCACCCTAAACAAAGATAAGTGTTAAATCCGCATGCAAGGACAAACCTCGAGCCTAGAAAAAAGCCGAAAATCCATAATTCCACCCACGACAGGATTTTGCGGAAGAAACAATTGACTAGGGGGACTTATAGATGTAGGGTAACAATTCTACCCGCAAACTAAAGAAATAGCCCCGCGGATCACAAATATAACCCACGGATCTTCGGTAAGTGTCAACGGAAAAATCCACAGGTCGCATAAAGAACCTCACACGAATGAAGTTCCCACGTGATAAAGAAGAGCAGTTGTAACGACATCAGCCAATAAAAGGAGGATAGCTGGACACTTGGTAACCGCCCTAAACATGGCCAGGCTGTCAGACCCTATAAACACGCGACACGTGTACATTCAGGTGAATAAGGAATATCTTGACAGTGACAACTCCACCAATCACCTTCCTCCATCCTCGACTAGAAGATTACCACAACATTCCCTGATAATGACATCAGCCAATAAAAGGAGGACAGCTGGACACCTGGTAACCGCCCCAAACGTGGCCAGGCTGTCAGACCCTATAAACACGCGACACGTGTACATTCAGGTGAATAAGGAATATCTTGACAGTGACAACTCCACCAATCACCTTCCTCCATCCTCGGCTATAAATACTTCAATCATCTTCATGAGGTATTCATTCAATCCCCACTAATCGGAGAAATTACTTGTACTTCGTACTTATTCCGTTCACAGTATTGTACTTATTCTCACGCTAGAGGGTGGTTACGGGAAGACCCCCCCCCCCATCTTGTCCTTCCCGAAATGAGTCTCACGGTGTCTGTTTTGCAAGAACCTTACTGAGATCTGATTTCATCTGACGTTAGTGTATCCGTACTTGTGGAAACACCGATCTAAACTATCCAGTTTGGATTCGTGCTTCTTCAACTATATTCTTTTTTATTAACATACACTTCATTCTAGTACCAATGCGGAGTATTTTTGTAACATCTAAAGTTTTCATAACATTATTAAAGGTTTATGGTTTAGTATATATTGAAATTTTAAGAACAATTGAAGTGCAAGGGGGTATGTTGTAAATATTCTAAATTAAGGGCATGATCACACACCCTCATTTTTTTTCATCAAGGAAGTTGCATGTAGAGACAGGAAGTGTGTGAACTTATAGAGAGAAAACCGGGCATTAAGCTTAAAACATCGGTTTTGAGCACATGAGTAAAGGAGAATATTGCATTTACAACCAGATTCATAATGGAAAGCAAGTCCGATCAGCTTGAATCATCATCTTCTTCAAACCTGAGATCTAGGGTTCAATTCAAGTAAGTACTTTTTGGTTAAAGGTTACGTTTTTATGATCGGTTATGTATGGGAACATCTAGGGCGTGTTAGCCAGACCATATGGAACCATAAAGTTGCAAGCTTGATCCATTTCAAGGACTTTTTATTTGACACAGCGCGCCATATATTGAAGCATATCTAAGGCTTCTAGGTATGTTTTTGCATGATTTTAGAGTTATGGCATAAATAGTTTCACTAGGAATATTTATCGTATAACGTAGTTGTCACCCAAATATAGTTCTCACGAATGTATAGTTTATCGCACGATGTAATTTTCTCATAAATCATAGTTCTTGCCTAAACATAGTTTTCACATTTTTACAAGCACTCGGGGTTTAAGTGATTACTTTGTTTTGTTCACTTAGTTGTATGAATACTGTATCATGCGACAACTAGATCATCGTGAGTACTTTAGTGTGCGATTACTTATTTGAAGTGAGAACTTTAGTTAAGTGGGTACTTTAGATGCGTGATGCCTGGTAGTTCTCGCATAGTTGAACATTGATAAGTTTGCATGTGAACTTTGTATAATTGTGTAAGTGTTCAATTGGGAATGAATTACTCTATACTTAAGAAGTTTCAATATATCAAATGAGTTTCTAGACCCCCATTTTATGCTAGGTTTTGGGGTGGTGTGCGTACTCATGAAATAATTTAACACAAGATATATAATTGTTTTGGCTTCTAGCATATGTTTTGAAGAATGAATATTTAAGTAATTAAGTACTAAGTATTAATGAATGGTAACATTCAAATATGCTATTTCAGTCCTGACATTCGAATGGTTTAAATTTTTTCTTTTCCGTCCATAAATTTCATTTTTGATGAAATTTCCGTTCTTTTTCTTAACATATTTTGGACTGCAATAGCAAATTTTTACAAATCCCTTGTGTTCATTAGAGAAGTTACGGTCATCTTTTTGTTTCCTTCGGATATATCTCGCTCTCTTCGTGTTAGCAATATAATGTTCACTATTTGATTGTGGTTGGTAAGTATTGTTTTGTGTCTATAACGTTTTCACAATATGAGTAGCAAACTCGCATTTTAAAATTTTTTTTTGAAACTTTTGATACCTAAAACCTATAACCTTGTGAAGAATTTCAACCCTATCACTTTTATAGTAACAAAGAGTCAAACACCATACTGCAATACCTCTAGGTATATACGTATTGCTAAGTATATTATTAGTTGATGGAGAAAAAATTTGATGGTAGAGAAAAAATTTATTATTGAGGGTTGCTTAATTAATATTGATTAAAGATCAAGAAATTGTTGGGAAAACGACCACCTAGTCACGAACGGAAACAAAAATAATTGCGGAATTAATCTTCGTTTGACTAAACTTTTTCCTGACCCGAATGAACCAATGAGGATCCAAACAAATTAGGGTAATATAAAAGTAAATAAGGGACACAAAAATTTTAGCATGGAAAACCTCTCAAGGCGAAAGTAAAAACAACGGGACTACTAGAGCCGCTTCAAATCCACTATCACCAATAATAGCAATACAAAGTCTTCTCTTGGTAAAACTAGAGGCATACACAAATCATCATATACTTGTACAAATAATCTTCAAATATACTGAACCAAATACAAAAGAGTAAACAAGTAAAAGGAATTACCAACCAGAAAATAAACCAATCTCTAAAATGTTTGTTGTCTTCAGCAAAACACCAAAAGAATAAAGCACCAAAAAATATTATCTTTCTCTCTCTATATTGATCGGCGTAAAAAACCCAAAATACTCCAAGCTTGTTTAGCATATGTGTATGTTGGCAGAATGAAAGAAAACAAAAATTTTTCACCCTTTATATTTTGTGATGTCGGTTCAAATAAGAACTCCAAAAAAAACCATTTATTTGTTTCCTTTTCTTTCTAACGTGAAGCCCACACCACAACCGACTTCAATTTGTGGTCATGAGAGCATGCCTAAACCACAAAAAAAACAATTCACTTTTTGTGCTCATGCGAATGAACAGGCCCAAGAAATAATAATATCCTTTTTTTATTTATTACTACACTAGTTTTAGAGCCCGTGTTATGCATGAAATAATTCAAATTATAAAATTATAAGTAAAACAAATAATTACATAACGTATATGAAAAACATGTATTACATCTACGCTTGTATCTATACTATATGTACATAAATTGATGTTATTTATATTACAAAATTATTTGTTTTAAATGAACTTAATAAAGAAAATGCCCGTGCAAAAATGTACCCGAGAATACATTTTTCTATTGAAAAATTCATTCTCGATGTCATATATGTATAATTGAAAGAATTTTGGTTATGAACCAATTTCGAAAATAAGACATCTCATACGATAGTAGTTCTAACCACTAAACCTAAAGGAGCGTTAACTTTATTGATATATTTCTCAATTTACCACCCATCAAAGGAAAGTAGAACATTAAATTGTAATGATAAATGTTCTTCAAGAACTACGTTTATTTGAGCTACACCATGAAAAAGATTTTGATAAGTTTTCGAGAGCTTCTCGACTAACATGCTAACCCATTCAGTTTTGTCAATATTTTGTTTTATTTGAGCATAGTTTTGCATGACATGCTTCCCATACAACGTTCTGATCACAAATTGAAGAAAAAATTAATGTTGACATAAATATTTTCTAAAATTTTAATAGTTGAAGGAAAAATAGTCAATTTCCCAAATCCAGAACCTTTTGATTATTTCAAAAAATGCCCTTAAAAATAATTTTGAAACCCGAATCATGTATAAAATTCTAACTTTCATACTTTTAATATTTTCAAGTTAAAACTTTGAACCCATAAAAAATTTAACAATAAATCTAGTTTGCATTCTCAAACTTTTAAAATACTAAAAATTTTCATTTTTGACCCATAACAAATTTTGACATAAATGTAGTTCACTTGTACCAAACAATCTATTTACCAACTTTTGACCCATAAAATCAAATTTAAGTTTCACAACAAACCCAAAACAATTTTCATTCTAGAAACATGATTTGTTGTTGACTTTTGTAATTCACCATGTATTTTGAAATATAAAGTAAAATAATATGTTAATATTTATATTTATTAAAATATATAGATATTATATAAATATACTGTAAAAGGAAAGTGAATAATAATTGATCTATTACATATATATTAGTTTTGGAGGAAAAACAATTATGAGAATTAACCAAAAGATGACAAACGTCTACATTTATTTTACTTTATTAGAATAGGTAGATAATAATAATAATAATAATAATAATAATAATAGATAAGCCCATGTAGAGATAAATTGTTGGGTTTTCTCAAGGGCAAAAAAATACCTCAACAAATCTCCCACTTTTTTAAGTATGAGAAAGAACTCACCACCCCGACGAGCGAACAACATATCTTCCGTTTCTCCCTTGCCAAAGCTTTGGTCAACATATCAGAACAATTATCATCTGTGTGAACTTTATCAAGTTCAAACAATTTGTCTTCATGCTATCTCTAATCTAATGATACCTCACATCAATATGTTTTGTTTTTCTATGATACATAGAATTCTTAGGAAGGTGAATAGCACTTTGATTATCACAAAGAACCAAGTAGCGCTGTTGCATAAATCCAAGCTCTTGCATAACTCTTTTCAACCACAATAATTCTTTGCATGCTTCTGTTGCTGCCATATACTATGACTCGGTAGTAGACAAAGCAACGCACTTTTGCATTCTTGACTGCCATGACACGGCTCCCCCTGCAAATAACATCAAATATCCAGAAGTGGATTTCATGTTGTCCTTATTTCCTGCCATATCAGATTCCCTGTAACCAACAAGCAACGGCTCCCCATTTCAAATGTTATATATCTAATCTGGAAGTACCTTGTAGATATCTAAGAATCCACTTAACTACTTCCCAATGCTTCTTACCCGGATTTGACAAGAACCGATTAACAACACTTACTGCATGGGCAATATCAGACCGTGTACACACCATTGAATACATCAAGCTTCTAACCGCTGATGCATATGAAACACCGTCCATCTCTTCAATCTCTTTCTCTGAAGTATGGAAATCTTTTTCAGTTAACTTAAAGTTGGGAGTAAGAGGTGTACTAACCACATTAACTTTAGACATCTTGAATCTGCTAAGCACCTTTTCAATGTATTGCTCTTGTGACATGTGCAACTTCTTTGAAGCTCTATCTCTAGTAATCCAAATGCCAAGAATATTCTTAGCTAGCCCCAAGTCTTTCATAGAAAACGACTTGCTTAACTCTTTCTTCAGTTAAACAATTCTTTCTACATTCTTGCCAACAATCAACATATCATCAACATAAAGAAATAAAATGATGAAATCATCATTAGCAAACCTTTTGAAGAAAACAAAGTGATCAGACACAGTCTTTCGGTAGCCTTGCTTCCCCGTAACTGACTCAAACTTCTTGTACCACTGTCTCGGTGCTTGTTTCAACACATAAAGACTTTCATGAAGTTTACAAACCTAATCTTCTTTACCCTTAACCTGAAAACCTTCAGGTTGCCCTATATAGATTTCTTTATCCAAGTCACCATGAAAGAATGCTCACTTGACATCCATTTGCTCAACTTCAAGATCAAGACTAGCAGCTAAACCAAGAATCACTCTAATGGAACTCATCTTCACAACCGGAGAAAAAATCTCATCAAAATCAATACCCTTTCTTTGACTGAACTCTTTGACCACCAATCTTGCCTTATACCTAGGCCGTGAGGTATGTTCTTCAGTCTTCAGTTTGTAGACCCACTTGTTCTTCAAAGATCTTTTGCCCTTAGGCAACTTCACCAACTCAAAAGCATTGTTCTCATACAAGGAATCCATCTCATCTTGCATGGCTTCAACCTACTCTCTTTTATGCTTATCTTCCATGGCCTCTTTGTAATACTTAGGCTCTCCCCCGTTAGTGAGTAAGACATACTCACCAGTCGAATAACGAGTAGAAGGTTGACGGTGTCTGGTAGATTGCCTAAGTGGGACAAATAAAGGCATATCTACTGGTAATTCGAGATGAATATTGTGACATTTGAGCCAAAACAAGATACACCTCAGTACGTATTTGCCGATTAAGCAAATAAACGCCTTTTGCGTAACAAACGAACGATTAACCGTACGGGTCGGGTTATGACCCAGATATCTCGGGGGGCCATCTATAAGTGATATACGATCTATACAAGCTAAAATATTAGTAATATAGCCTTAGTTTGATAGCAAACAAGTTAAAAGAAAATATGCTCGTTTAACTACCCGTTATAGATTTAAACGCGAAAGATAGTTACAAACCAAGCATTGTATCATCCGTTAAGCCGAAAAAGACTTACCAAACACTTATTTGAAATGTTTTAAGCGATCCGTGAAAATATTTTTGATTTTTACAAACATATAGTATGTTCTTATAAATTTACTCAAAACTAGCCGAAAAACACTCGTTTTCGCGCTGTTTAACGCACCCGATATAGTATGTTCTTATAGTTTTTCGCGCCAAAAACCGAACCCGAACTAAATTTGGACCGGGCTTTTCGTATTTGGGCTTGAGAAATCAGAAACTTGGGCCAAAATGGGCCCAAAATGAGCCCATGGAGCTCCGATCGCAACAGCAGCCCCCCCCCCCTTTTTAGTTCTTTCACATATAAACTAGATCCAAGATATTTTCAACATTATTTTCTTGAAAAATATGGACACAAGTTCTGCTCCAGCCAAAAACCAGCAAAAACAAGGTAAAGAGGTCTTAAATAATCGATTTTTGGCTTGTTTAAACTCGTTTAATACCATAAAAACATGTCTTTATTACTAAAAATTATTCCTAACCGTGTAAAAATCCTAAAAATGGTCTATAAACATGTTTTGATCATACACATGGTAAGGAACCTGTTTTGATAGTTTTTTTGGCCATAAACACGGATTAAAGGGTTGAAACGGCGTTTTTAAGGTTCAAAAGTTCGTTTTTGTGCACTAGCCGAAACCCAAAGTTAAGGGCTGTTATGTTGATGAAAAATTTCTTGGTTTGTGATATAGGACTTGTACCTAGCTTTCTTAGAAGCACAAGAACCTGAAAACTTGATTAAAAAGTCGGAAACGAGCCAAAACCGCTAAGGTAATGCCGAAACACTCGCTTACGGGCTATTTAGGTTAAGGTTGTGATGTGCATATTTTTAGGCCTTGAAATTTTTCAGGGACATCAGGGACTCTGTCAATGAGTCCCTGTTTAAATTTGGTAATTTTTCGACCATCCGACAATATTTGGCGAATTTATTACCGAATTGGGACGTTTATTTGGGAAAAATAGCTAAATTACTTCAAAAATTATGAAATGTTTCTGGGAACTCAGATTTGATGTATTTTGATCACATATAAATTTTGGGATCATTTGGAGAAGTTTAAAGGTATTTTGTTTATTTGCGTTCGTATGAATTTTTATAGCCGAATTAGGGCCGAAAAGAATATCGCACGAGCTTTTTACATTTTGAAATTGATACAGGTTGTTTTGGGACATGATTTGAGTATTCATGAATTTTTGTGGAATTTTTGGAAATTGTTTGGGGTAAACGGATGATTTTCAGGCGAAATATAGCTGATAAAATGAATTTTTATAAATTAATAAATCAGTAATTAATTCCAGAAATATTTTTATAAAAATCTAAATATTTTAATTAATAAGTGGTTAAATTTTCATAATTTAATGATTAACGGTTAATTAATTATGCTAATTTGAGTATTAAACAAATTCTGTTTTTATAAAAACCGGCAAGTTCGCGACTAGCGAACCTGCGGGAATATCAAAACACCAAGAGTGGTCAAAAATAATATTTTTGGACTAATTAAGTGAAAATGAACTTTTCTATGAGAAACCTGGACAATCCGGGTGGATTGTGCGCGTTTCTTCTCAAATCAAACTGAATAAACGGAAACGGGCCCCGTGGCTAATCCGGAACCCTAATAGGTGATCCTTCTTTATAACTTAATCATTTTGTTAATCAATACATTTACCCAAGCTTATTTTCCCATAACTGTTTTCTGGACGTGTAAACGAACAACTTGGCCCAGCTGGGAAAACGGGAATCTGAGCCAAGTTCGGTTTTAAGTATTAGTCATTAAACAACATCACAACCTAAGCCTATTGCCACTTTCTGGGCGTTCCAGCCACACCCAAATTAGTTATACAGCCCATTTTAGTATTGAGATTATAATAATATTAAAATATTAATATTATTATAATATTGATTATAGGAACTACTGATAGCAGATCGAACAAACCACGAGCTGATACAGTACTCAATATCTACTAAACCGTGAGTTTCATGACCCCACTTTTAAACTGTTTTACGAACTTTTGGGGTGAAAAGCATGTTTGATTACATATACATACCTGAAACATGTATTGATGTGAATTATCTAAGTGCTAACACACGAAAGTCCCCACGATCATAGTGATTAACTTCAAGCCGGTGGCTTGTGAATAGTACTATTGGTTTGACAAACCCAAACGGAATCGGTCTGGTTGCCGTGTCACATAGCGCCGTTTGCACATGACCATATTTATACAAACAGGCTATGTAGTGTAAGACATAGCTACCGGGGCATGTTGTGGGCGGAAAGGGGCCACAGTGGTTGATTGAGCGTGGGAAATGGATGCACACAACACATACAGTCAAGGCTTCACTGTAGCTTAGCATAATTACATCATTTACATACATACATACTTATTTCATGATTACAAGTGTTGACTTGTGAATACTCATTACTGTTTTCTTGAAACTCGTGAAACTCACCAACTCTAGTAGTTGACCCGTTTTAAACTGCTTTTCAGGTGTACCTAAATCGGAGTAATTTGGTGATCTGTTACTTGCCTGAAGTGTGTGGTTGATGCTATGTGAATAGAAGCAAGGGCGTTAGTAGTAAGGACGTATAGTTAACGAACTAGTTTTGTTTGTATCACCTAGACTGTAAAACAATGATAGAACAAAGAAATGTAATATATTGTAAATTAGTTTGTAATGTTTCTTTATAAACAATGTGTTGATACCAGAGGTGTCTGTTACATTCCCGTTTTACGCTTCCGCATTGTGCAAGCCGGGGTGTGACAAATATCCTCATCCAACTCTGCCTGCTCTTGATTATCAACATTACCGGTACCATGTTGTTCGTCATTTTGAATACCATCTTCGTGATGTGGATCCGGTTGCTGAGTAGGAATATGATCTAAATCAATGAGATCATCAGTGTACTGGGAACTACCTGTGTCTTCTCAATATCTTTCAAATCTCATCTTCCACAAACACAACATCACGACTTTTTACAAGCTTCTTTGAAACTTGATCATATAGCCTGTATCCAAACTCATCTTACCCATAACCAAGGAATATACACTGTCTGAATTTCACACCAAGCTTTGATCTTTCATCTTTGGGAATATGCACAAATGCTTTGCATCCAAAAACCCGCAAATGACGATATGAAACATCTTTGCCACTCCAAACCCTGTCTGGAACATCATTATGCGAAGGAATACAAGGAGTAAGATTAATAACATGTACCGCTGTATTTAAAGCTTCACCTCAAAACGAATTTGGCAACCCTACATGTGAGAGCAAACACTTAAAGCTTTCAACCAACGTTCTGTTCATTCGTTCTGTTAAACCATTCAACTGTGGTTTCTTTGGAGGTGGCCTTTGGTGTCGAATACCTTTCTCTCTACAATAAGCATTGAAAGGACCAATATATTCACCACCATTGTCTGTTCGAATACACTTGAACTTCTTCCCAGTTTTTCTTTCAACTAAGGTGTGAAACTGCTTAAACACATCAAACACCTGATCTTTAGACTTCAAAGTAGAAACCCATACCTTCCTCGAATGATCATATATAAATGTGACAAAATATAAGCAGCCCCAACTGTTCTAGTCTTCATAAGACCACATACATCTGAATGCATCAAGTCAAGTATACATTCTTTTCTATGAGGCGGATGACTATGAAAAGAAACTCTCTTTTGCTTACCATTCATATAATGAGAACACGTCTTTAAATGAACATCTTTCACACCGGACAAGGCATCTTTCTTCAGTAAAATAGACATCCCTTTTTCACTCATATGAGCAAGTCTCTTATGCCACATATCGATTACATCAGAACTCGTCAACGAATGAACCGAGTCCCTGGAAATCTTTGGATGTGCCATGTATAACTTTGAAGTTCTTTCACCTCTTGCCACGATCAACAAACCACAAGTGAGTTTCCAAATTACACCACCAAAGGTACTGTGGAAACCATCATTATATAATGTGCCTGCGGAGATCAAATTAAGTCTAATATCCAAAACATGTTTTACATTGTGTTAAACCAAATCCATTCCGGTATCAATCTTCAAGCAAACATCCCTAACACCAATGATCTTTGATAGCCTATTATTACCCATCTTGTCATTTCCAAAATCACCAGGAGTATAAGATGAATAAAAATCCCTCTGTGATGTCACATGACAAGTAGCACCACTGTCAACAACCTAACTCGAATCATCACGTGCTATGTTCACCCTAACATAATCACAACAAATATGAAATTCTTCGGTGGTAGTGTTAGTTTCAGAAGTACCTTCATCACCGTCATATTTGTTGTGGTTGTTCTTTTTATTGTTGTAATTGGCCTTCTTGTTCTCCTTTTTCAATTGTCTGCAATATTTTATCGTGTGCCCTTTTCTACTACAATGATATCACTCAAATTCTTCAAACTTCCCTTTGGACTTACTGCGGTGCTTTACTCTATTACTCGGACCTCTACTATGGCTTCTCCCCTTACTTTCGGTAACCAAGGCATCTGAATGTGAAGAGGAACCTTGTGATTTTCTTCTCATCTTTTCATTTATAATACTACCTTTAGCAATTCCATAGTAATAGTACCGTTTTGCTACGGAGTTGGACAACGATGTCCTAAAAGTCTCCCAAGAATCCAGTAACGTACCAAGAAGCCATAAACATTGTATCTCGTCTTCAAACTTAATACCCATACCTGCAAGCTGATTAATAACACCCTGAAAAGCATTCAAATGATCAGTAACAGGCGTACCATCACGACATTTCAAGTTTATCAACTGTTTAATCAAGAACAACTTATTGTTCCCGTTCTTCCGAGCATACAACTCTTCAAGCTTAGTCCAAAGAGTACGAGCATGAGTCTCCCCACTAATATAGTTCAAAACATTATTATCAACCCACTGTCGAATATACCCACAAACCTTTCTATGCAAAATATTCCACTCTTCAACATTTTTATTTTCAGGTTTATCGGTAGTAAACACATGCAAATAATAATCCTTCACATAAACAAGGTCTTCCATCTTGCCTTTCCAAACATGATAATTAGAACCATTCAAATTCACCATCCTATTTGTATTAGCTTCCATCGTTCAAACAAGTCTTAATCCAAGAACAAGAGTCGTAGCTCTGATACCATTCTGTTGTTGTTTGCTGAATATATGCTCCCAAAAAAAAAAACAAATCCTTTTGTCTTCGTCTTTTTTTTTACGGCAGTAGGTAACCAATTGTTCACCAAAAGGAAATTGTCCTCACTATATATTTTTATGTGCAAGTCGGTTTGTTATATATGCACATGCACTAAACCATTTTGTTTCTTGAGCCATTCAATGAGCCCACCGAGAAGGCCCAAAACCAACCCGTCAATTGTGATGGTGTGTGCATGTTTTGAAAAACACATAATTGTGTATATATATTTTTCTTTTTCCTTTTTTTTAAATACTAAAACAGAAATATCAAAATATTTATGTACTAACTTATATAATCAATTGTGTTAAAAAATTCTATGTGGCATTGACAATTACATAACTACTATTGAGTTTCATCTTAAATTGTTGCGTGTAATGATAAAATGAAAATTAAGCTTAAAAAAATCTTTAAAAATGTAGATTATACAAAATATAAATTAAATAAATATTTGACTTGATAACATTTATGAATACAAAAAATTGAAATAAAAATCATCTTTGACTATATATATGCTTGTATTTTGAACCACTTGATCAAACTTTAGGTAGGAAGAAAACATATGCAATGAAAAAAATAGAACATAGAAACAATTAGTCAGCCAGCAGCTCCATCAAGACTCCACCACAACCAGCAGCTCCACCGGAGACAACTTTGACTAAGCGGGCAAGGAAGCGAAAAACAAAAGAATGATTAAAACCATGAGAACTCCCCAAAAAGGTCCTTTGAACTGCTCCTTCTCCGCCATGGTTGCCGATCTCCGGTCATTGAAGAAGACAGAGAGAAAAACAAAAAGTAGAAAAAGTAATGCTGTGAAAACAAGCTTGGTTTGATTACTGAAACTTTGACTCACCATGAAAACATATTCAATGTTGGAGTAGAATGTGAAGGATATGAATATGAGAAGAATCAAAAGGTATGAACATAGATGCGTATACAATGCTGAATTGGAGGATGAAGAAAACGACGACAGGAGGTTATCATTTACAGACATTGTTTTATGTATGGAGGATGAATGTTTTAATTTGGTCAACTAAAAGGTTGGGTATATTATATAGGTCCAGGTTTCAAATTTAAAATGATCAAAGACTGATTTGGTTTGCTTTTCATTTTCAAACCAAAAGAACCAAATATTAAAAAATACTTTTTTTGTAATCCGTTTTGCAGTACCGTTATACTAACTTTAAAGACTTCAAAGATAATGTTATTGAATACTGTAATATTATAATACTAATAATAATTTAGTGGATGGTCTCACTGGTTACTACATGTGTTTATGTATTATAAATCTACTTTAGTTGAAAATTCATGGAAATTTATACCCTACTTGTTCCCCTTTCCACCATCACAAATTCACTAGCAACTCCAATTATTTGTGTGCTTCCCCAAGACGCCCGTTTTGTGTTTTTATTTTTCTTTAGGCTAAGGGTAGTGGGGGATGGGGGTGCGGAGTTCACCTGGCTCACGAACACCGCTACTACCTTGGCGCGGATGGGGGCGCGGATGGCCGGCGCGGGGCAGTCCGCGTGGGGTGACCGTTGGGGAGAGCCGTTGGGCTATTAAAATAAAAAAAAATTCAAACTTATTATAAATATCACAATTCATTTTCTTTTAAAATCACCCATCTCATTCTCTTTCTCTCAATATTTCTACTAATACCTCTCATTTGATTTTCCAAAGTTTGTTAAAAAATCATGTCGGGTTCGGGAAATTTCAACTACAACGCTCAATTTCAGATGCAGGGGTTGGACTTCATGTCTGACGAGGCCTTTCAAGATCTAATGGCATCTCAAAACGCGACTTTTTTCAACTCGGATACACAACCCGAGTTTTCCGTTCCGGAGACACAACCGAGACCGGATAAACCTACAAAACACTCTCACAAAGGTAAGAAAACGAATAAAACCGGAGAAGCGAGCAGTTTATCGACACCGGTTGTGACGAAGCAAAAGTCTATTCCTTGGAAAAAGAATGAAAAATTAGCGTTGGCTAAAGCTTTGATTGAGATATCTCAAGATCGAAACGAGGGTAATTATTTTGTGGTGCATTTTTTTTTAATTTAAATTTTTAGTTTTTGTTTGCAATTTATTAAAGTTTTGTTATTTTTTTTATAGCCGACTTTCATAAACGTCGAGTATTTTGGAGCAAAGTTCGGGAATTGTTTTATGAGCAAGTGGGGAGTAGGGACCGAACCGATAATATGATATCGGGTCAGTGGTCCGATATTCGTAAGTTTGTAGGATTATTTACCAACCTACATAACCGAAATGCAAACCGAATGCGACAGAGTGGGTCCGATGATCTTCAAGTTTTTCAATTCACTTGCGACGAGTGGAAAGCGAAGGTGTTATGGAAGTACGGGATGGTGAAGACGTTTGACGAGCGTTACTTGTGGGACGTGCTCAAGAAGTGCTCGAAATGGATTATGTTAATTACTCTGGATGCGGATGTCGGAAAAGAATCGGCTAAACGTACGAAAACTAGCGAGTCCGGCTCCTACGTCTCTTCTAGCGGCTGGGAGACTCAAATTAACTTCGACCTAAACTTATCCGAGGGCGATTTGAAAGAGCAAGGCTCTAGCCACCCCCCGGGTAGGGAACGTGGGAAAAGAACCGCCGATCACGACTTCGGAAAAGAGATTGCTAGAATGTCAATTGGTCTCGAGTCAATTGGTCAAGCTAAACATAATAGAAACCGGATGAGGAGTTTGGAATTTCTAGCCAAGGACTTTAGCCACCTACCGCCATCCGACCAAGCGATAATGGAGGAAGAAAAAGATCGTATTCGGAAGGAATTGACGAAAAAAAATTAAAAACGCTATTTATTTAGGACCATTACACCCTTTGAGGCTTGGTCTGGGGGCTTGGTTGGCATGCCTAGTCAGCGCCACGTGTCATGAAGATGTTGGTTCACTTGGGGCTCAACCAAGCCCCATTACCCTTAGCCTTACTTATTAAACCAGGCAGTATTACATATTTACTCTCCGAGTGATCGAGTAATCATCATTTATGATTCCTTTTTAACATTTTTTTATACTATGTAAGAAATAAAGTTAGAGCATTCTCAACAGCATCTGTATCTTTATAATTACATTAGAAAACACTATATTTTCTTTCTTTTTTTAATTAAATAATAATTTTTATACTTTTATCATTATCTTTTCTCTCTTTTTCACTTACAACCACTTTTAAAAACATTAAAAAGATATAGATTGCGAACAATGTTTCTCCAAATTTACTCATCAACAAAGTTTCTTTATATCCTCCACTCACAACCATTTACAACTACTCAATGTAATTCAGTGAACTCACTTAGAATAATATGCAGGAACTGTGCAGAATACTCTTAATTGTATTTTTCCCCTTTAATTTATACAAAACTAGTATTTAGACCCTCCTCGTTGCCCCCGGGGGGGGGGGGCATAGAACCGTGAAAACGAGTTGAATATGAATGTAACGAAATAACAAACGTGTCACAAAAATGAAGCCAACTGAAACACAAAACAAAACAAAAACAAAAAGATGTAACAAAACACATTATGCTTGAGATATTTGACTTTGAGCATTGCTGCGGGGAGTCGCGCAAACTAGCCCTCTTGTCTACTTCCTTGAATACAAAAACGAATTCAGATTAAATGCCAACGTTCGTGTATAAAAAAACCTGATTACGAAACATGTCTAATGTCTAAACCAATGCTATTATATTAATTGAATAAACAGCAATTGTAAGAATTAAGTCTTACATTAGTGGCACCTTCAATCCTATACTTTTACGCAAATTCGCATAACTCATTAATAACACTAAAATAATGTCAAAACTTAATTTAAAACCCATGTGAAATAATTTTAAGAAAACGTTACATACAGTGCTTCGATGGTCTAATTCGGTCATTGCAAAGCAACCTTTGACTTCATAAGTCTCGGTTGGCTTGAACATAAATCGCCACGCCAAAAAGGATTGTCGTAATACTTTCTATCAAATTTTCGTGTGTCAGAATGACAGTATTACACCTTGTACATATAAATTAATTAAAATCACATATAAATATTGCAACCATGTTACAAAATATATGAATAAATGTTATCTTTGGTGTTCTAGTAGTAGCCCTTGTGTAATATACAGTAGCAATGTCCTTAACCTTATTTGGAGGGCAAACACGTTGCAGATTAGTCTAACCCTACATTAATATAATAGCAAATAATATTTGAAAGGTTCCCATTTTGACCTTGTAAGTATCTGTGCATTAAATACTCGAGCTTGTACGTAATTATTATTAAAGTTAAGCATTAAACACAAATACGATCTGGACCGTTTATTATGGATTTAGCATCGGGTTTGAAACGATTAATTTCAAACTAATTACAAATTAGAATCAACCTTTTCAGTTAGTTAGTAAAGCATGCACTCGTGCTTAAATTAAAAAGGTACGATATGCTATAAAATGGTTTTGGACTGGACCGTAACTCAAGCAAAGAACTGAACTTTTTCTATGTTATAAATATATGAAGTCCAGAAGTGTAGTAAACTGAAAAATTACCATAATGTGGATATAGTTTGGTTTAATGAACTCCAAGAACCGTCGGTAATCAGTAAACATAAAAACTGAATTTGTGGGAGTCAGTAACACTGCTTCTTAAACATCTCTTACAGCATCTACATCTGACCCCGAATCAGTTTCATCTAGCATACACAATCCTGGCCCAAGCGCCTGTAAGAAAATAAATAAAAGAATATCTAAGTTCTCCTAACATCTTGGTTTTTGATCAGAGAAATAAAATAGAGAAAAGGAGCATTTCGCATGATGTAACGATTAAATCAAAAGGCGTACTGATGGAAGGTGTGTGGTGTATAAAAAATTTCTTAAGTTTTTCTAAGGGTTTTATTTCACAATGTCAAGTTTTAAATTTATAAATTGATTATTATCTTAACTAAACCACACACAAATAGACAAGTGTACCTATAATATATGTAGTACAGTATAGGTAATAACCAAGATCGATCCACAAACACATTTGTTTGATTTTTACTACTAAATCGTTATATTTATTTTAACCGGAAGTGAATACTATATTGGTTTTGGTTTCACAAGTAAATTTTAAATAGAAATTAAAGATACAAATTAAAAGACAATATTTTTAGGTTTTTATATTTTTTAGGTTGAAGATCAAAGATAAAGGTATATCATCTTGGTGTAAACTCCTCTTAGCTTAGTTTAATAATGGTTAGTAAACATGTGACATGAGCTTACTTTGTTGATTAAATGTGGGAGTAACACCTTATTTCTAAGTCATGATCTCTACTAAAACATCATTTTATGTAAACAAGTGGTTTATGACAAATAGTCATGATAATTAAAGAAAGAGATATGCATAACTTTATGATCTCTACTAAAACATCATTTTATGTAAGCAAGTGGTGAAGAAACGTGGATCTACTCACTGGTAGCAGATCTACTTTCCTCGGGTGTGATTATACTATTTCACCGATGGTTCTTCTGGATCAGTGTTCTTCCACCTACAAAATGAACAGCGCCGTTACTTACCCCTCAGAAAGGGATAGAGGGGTCCTCTTTGGGGTAACCCTCCGGCGTGAGAATCAGTATATTTGTGGAGAAGATAATAATGTGTGTCGGAGAATCTCAAGAGTATTTCTTAATTGCTCAATACCCTTTGGTTGTGAGACTGTGTGATTGTATGTAACTGACTGTGAATGAATATGATTCAATATGATTGAATGTGTGATCACTGCTTGTAACTGTCAATGATTGAGTATGAATCTGTCATCAAAGTGGAGTTGATGCTGTATTTATAGTGCTAGGGTTACCACCGGTTGGGCTCAACCTCGTTGGCTTCCTCCAATCGCACTGCGCCACGTGTCCTTTGGGACACCTGGCGCTTTCTCGTTGGTTGTAATCACGTGGTAGCACATGTGTCATGCTGAGTTGTCGACCTTTCATTTGGCAGCTATCAACATCAGCATATTCTTTCTCCTTAAAAAGATGCCTTCTGGAAGGTTGTCTGATGTGCACAATCAAGGTTGCCCTAATCCTGATTTGGATAAGGACGAGGTTGATGATGTGCACGTATGATATGCGCTCACCCTGAGGATGCGCGGTGTCTTCTCTTTATTCTCACGCGCAGATATTTCATGCGCAGATGTGATATGCACGAGCATGTGATATGTGCCGCGCGCTGATGCGCTGCGCGCATATGTGATGCGCGAGCATATGTGTGCCTGGGCAGATGCGATATACACGGGCATGTGATATGCGCCGCGCGCTGATGCGCGAGCATATGTGTGCCTGGGCATATGATGCCTGAGCATGTTTTGTATGCGCCATGCGCATAGGTTTTGGCTTTGTGCCTTCATAATGTCTTTATCTTGTGGGTTGACCCGCCTTGCTCAGTGTTGAGGCGGGTACATACCTCTTCAAGCCCCCCCAGTCTAATGTGTGTCTTATCTCGCGCGAGCGCGGTAAGATGGATATTAGACTTACTGATTTTTGTCTTTTAATGGGGTTTTGTCGTTTTCCTGGTTGCTTCCATCGTTGCGCGAAGTTCTATCCATTTGGTTGAAAACGAAGGGTCCAAACACATGGTTAGTTGGTGGTGATGTGCGCCGTAAACGTGTCAGACGTTTCGTGTGCTCGAGGTGCTACAGTTGCCTTTCATGTCCCCTCACACAGCTGTCCTGAACACGTGTCGCGCTCGCATTGGTTAGCACCTGCGAGTGGGGGCGCGTCTCTGTTCCGTGGCAGGTCGGTTACAATTTTATGTCCCCTCAACAGTGTTAGGGACACGTGTCGCGCCCTCGTTGGCTTGTACCCGCGAGTGGGGGCGCGTGAAATCCGATCAGCTGCCACATTTCTCTCTCCTGGGCCTATAAAAGCAGGCCCTTAGGAAATTTTTATCTTCATCTTCATTGTTTCAAATTTTCTATTTTCTGGCTTTCATATTCTGAATTGAGTATATTTATCTTTTCGATTTTTCGATTATCTGCTGGTGCAGTTGTATGTCTGATAGTTCAGACTCGTCTAGCCCCTCAATCACCTCTGTTGCCTCTCGAAGACGCCGTGTGAAGTCTGTGGTGATGTCGACATTGAAGCAAAAAGGGAAAGGGAAGAGGGTTGTTGAGACCACATCGGAGGAAGTAGGGAGGACCAAGGCCACCAAAAGGTGGAATGAAATCCTCTGCAAATTGAAGCAGGCCGATCTCGACAACCTCATCGCCTCTCAGGGCTTTCCCACCCTGTTTGGCTGCATGTTGCCTAGGTCCGGGCAAACGGCGGCGGACCCGCCTGCCGGCTATATATCCCTATATAGCCACTTTTTCACCCACTGCAACCTTCGTCTCCCGATGACAAGGTTTGTGGGTGCACTGCTGAAGTTCTATGGGATTCATATATCCCAAGTCCATCCGTTTGGACTCGTGCGCGTGACTCACTTTGAGTTCATGTGCAAATCCCAGCGCGAGGAACCCACTCCTCGGCGCTTTCAATATTTTTACAAGCCCAAGATCCAGGACAATTGGATCTCTTTCATTCCTCGCAGTCAGAAGGTGAAGTGCTCCACTGTTTCATTCAAGAGCCTTCATGACTGGTCTGAGAGGTTCTTTTACATAAGGGCTGGTGTGATCCCCATCCGTATGACCATGCGCTCTATCTCTTCTGCGCCTGCGGATGAGGGTGTCCTCAAGAACCCAACTGGCGCCTGGGTTAAGAAACTGACCGCCGAACCATCCCCCGCGAAGAAAATTTGCGAGGAGGCGCTGGTTGGGGTCGGCATGAGTAAGCTTTGGGCCGATAGCGCGCTTGAGCCCGTTATCCAAGTCGACGGGTTGTGTAAGTTTATTTCATTGGTTTATTTATTTTTTCTGCGCGAACATAATTCTTTTGCTGATATCACTTGATTTGTTTTTGCGCAGTCACCAAGGATTATGTCCTTGCCGCTTATGATGAACAAGTGGAGGGTGGCTCCGTCGCGCTTGGCGCTGGGGAAGTTGGTTTCCCAGATCGCTTCGATGACATGTTCATCCCAGTGGATCTGGAATTTGACTTTGACAGTGACGCGCCTGGTAAGCCTTCGCACTTATGCTCATTCCTTTAGAATATTCAAGTTTATTAACAGTTCTGTTGTTTGTTTTTGTAGATGCGCTTGAAAACTACGAGCTAGAGCTCGCGGAAGAGGAGGAGGAGGAAGAGGAGGCGCCCCTACTAAAGCGCAAAGCTAAGGGGAAATCTGGCGCAGGGGCCAGTAAGAAACAGAAGAAAGATGACACCCCTGTCGCTCATCCCCATGCTCAAACGAAGGGACCTAAGGAAACCCAGGTGTTTACCACAAAGGTTTCTTTAGCTTCTCTGCCTGTGAGAGTGGGCAGACCTCCTGTCCACTTGAGGTATGGTGGCGTCGCCTCCTCCTTTCGCGCGGCGGAAGAGAGAAGCAGTGCCGCGCCTGCAACAGGTATACTTTATTTATCTTCATCTGGCTGAATTGTTATTAAACCTTTCCTCCTTTGAATGTTTGCAGAACCGGCGACGGTAGGAGATGAGCCACAGGCGCCACAAGGTGCTGAGGCTGCGCCGGGGGCTGCTTCGGAGTCCCCTGTTCTACCCTCTGAAAAGGGTAGAATGAATTTTATGGCGATGTTCGCCGCGCGAACAGAATTGCGGCAAGGTATGTTTTGCACACTTGTCTTCTTTATTTTTCTTTTGGATTCAGTCATAAACCATTTTTCCTTGTTGATTTGTTCATAGGAGTTGTAGCTGGCGTACAAGTTGCTGGCGACACTCCTGGCGCCGTTGGCGGCGCCGCTGGTTCTGGTCCTGCTCCTGCTAGTGCTGATTCTCCCCTTATTGGGGTTACAAAAGAGCAGGAAGCCTTATTGCGCGCCGAACTGGCGGCGTCGAGACCTCCCTCGCCTCCTCCTACGCGCAGCCCTCTCCGCGAGGCTGGTTTTGAGCCCCCCAGGTCGCAGGAGAAGAGGCCTATTCAAGAAGATGAGGAGGATGAGGGGGCTCAAGCTGAGGGCTCCTTGGGAGACCGCGCCAGCCCTGCGATGCCACAAGTCTTCGCAGCGCATACTTCTGGTGGGGCTGGCGCTGACTTTTCTGCTTCATCCCCGCAGGTATGTTTTAATTTGTTGCTCCGCTGCGCGTACCTCCATATAAGTATGTTTTATGACTTAGAACATTTCTTGTGTTTTGTAGGAAGGTGACCACGTTTATCGCCCGAGATGGAATATTAATGAAGAAAGTTCCTTCCAATCCATGGGCGTATGCGAGGACTTCTGGGCTCATGCCGTGCCTCCTACTGAAAGGAGGTATCAGGAGGAGCGCACTCGCGCTGACTTGCTCAACGATCACATTTTCGCTGGGTCAGCTTTCTTTGCTGCCTCCCAAGAGCTTCATCGCGATTATATTAAAGTACGCGATGCTCTTGTGGCAGCCCAGCAAGAGGCTAAGGTGGCTGCCTGGAACCTTTCTGATGCTCGCGCACGAGCTGAGAAACTCCAGGCGGATCTCAGCGAAAATAGAGCAAGTGCCAACAACGCCTATATTAAGCGCGGGCATGAGCTCCAAGCTGCGCGGGAGAAGCAGCAGTTGGCGGAGGCCGAAGTTGCCAAGTACGCGCGTAGAGTGCGTGTCTTGGAACAGCAGGCTGAGGCGCGTGACCAAGCTATCGTCCAGAGTATCACTGAAAAATCATCACTGGAGAGCGAGGTTGCGCGCCTGAAGAGGGAGTTGGCGGCCGCGCAGGCCGATAGAGATGAGGCCTTGGCGACGGCGGCGTCCAGCCAGGAAGCACTTGGTGCTGCGCAGGCGGAGAAAGAAAAAATCTTGGCGGCAGCAGCGTCTGATAAGGAGGAGCTACAAAAGACTAAGGAAACTGTTGAGTTATTAAACTCCCAGGTTCCTGTCCTCGAGACGTCTGTTGCTGGCCTAGCGCAGGATCGCCAATGGCTGGTGTCACAGGGCATAACTCGCTGCGCTTTGGCGATGAAATATTCCGCCGAGTTTCAGGCCCTTGTGATGGACTGCAATGCCGCCGCGCGCTTGGTGGGCCGAGCTGAAGGGTTTACGGATGGGTATGACTATGGCATGTTGAAGAAGAACCCATCCGAGTACCCTTACAAGAGCGACGCGGCCTGCGCGGACATGGCCGCGGTGGGGGAAAAGTATATGAATACTCCCATCCCCATCCTTATGCAGGTACCTTGACCTTAATGAGTTTTACTTGACTAATTTTTCCAAGTGTTTTGTACTCAATATTTTTCTAATGATTTTGCAGATAGCTGCGCTTGCTGACCAGCCCGACCTCGGCGCGCTAAAGAAGTTGCTCGATGAATGCGAGAGGGCTGGTGGCGATGATGGTGGCGCGGGGGATGTTGCCCCTGCCAGCGGCTCTGGCGCTGCGAATAAATCTGCTCCTGCCACCGTCGTGATAGAAGACTCCAATGAGGAGGAAGAACTTGACTATGGTCAGTTCGGAGATGAGGAGCAGGCCGCGTCAGATGCTGCGGGAGATGATGAAGGTGATGAAGTGGCTGACGTCGACGTGGAGACTTGAGAAGCCCTTCATCAAATTTTACATATTTAATTTTTTATACTTGTAATTTGTAACTCATCATACTTGTAAATTTCAATCCAATGGAATGAAACTTGTTTTCTCTTTTTCACATCTTGCGCATTTCCATTCATCTCTTCATGTTTGCTTGTATAGATATAAGATATGCTTGCACGTTAAAATAAGAACAAGGTTGTAAGGAAATTATTCACTTAACCTCTGTTCTATTTTGTTTGTGGTTTCGCAGTATCTTGCTCATGCTGACATGCGCGCTAACTTTTCATTATTTCTTTTTTTTGCGCGTCGTTGTCGCGCGGTATTTATATGGAAGTATGAGTTTAGCCATTACATGTCAGCGTGTGTTACTCAGATATCCACTATGATTCCGCGCGCGACCTCGACCTGAGACCTTAACATGATATGGCATGTACTTTGCCTTAGTTGTGTTTAAGGATTTTTATGATCAGGCTGCGCGGGATGTAAGATGGATGTTTGTGAGTGTTTTGAGCTAAGGCTCTTTGTTTTGGGCTAAGGCCCTGACGTTTTTAGAATTAAGACTCATTAACGTGTTTGAGCTAAGGCTCGTAAGTTTGGGCTAAGGCCCTGGCGTTTTAGAGTTAAGACTCGTTAACGCGTTTGAGCTAAGGCTCGCGCATGTATGTTTTACTTCGCTTTATTTTGCTTTGAAGTCAATATAGTGTTGTCATATTGTTCCAAATTAATAAAGGAAGTGTGAAACATGTATGCAAAGGTAATAGAACAAATATTGAAAGATAGCGCGACAAATATTGAAAGATAGCGCGAATCATCATTCATGATGGCTTAAAAGCCTTGATTACATATTTGAACTTTTTACATGAAGCATTTTCTAAGTTGTGCCGCGTTCCACGCGCGCGGTATCTTTTTTCCATTCAAATCTTTTAAAGTGTACGCGCCTTTCCCCAAATCTTCTGAAATTTGATAAGGCCCCTCCCAATTGGGGGACATTTTTCCTGGGGGTATTGCGCGACTAGCTTCATTGTTTCGAAGGACAAAATCATTTTTCTTGAAGTGGCACTCTTTAACGCGCTGATTATAATATTTTTCCAGTTTTTTCTTGTATCTGGCTTCATTGATGATAGCCGCTTCTCTGTGCCCTTCAAGCAAGTTAAGGTCCAATCTTCTTTCGCGCTCGTTATCAGTTTTGGTCAACATGAGTACCCTATGGGATGGGCATCCAATTTCTGCTGGGATCATGGCCTCTGTCCCATAGGTTAGGCTGAACGGGGATTCGCCATTGCTAGTTTTGCTTAATGTCCTGTGCGCCCACAGGACATTAGGTAACTCTTCGACCCAAGAATGGGATTCTCCCTCCAACCTTTTCTTCAGCCCATTTAGCAAACTTTGATTCGCGCGCTCCACTTGGCCATTCCCCTGAGGGTGGTAGACGGACGTGAAGATTTGGTTGATGTGCAATTCTTTGAGCCAGCTTGATATCTTCCTGTCAGTGAATTGTTTGCCATTGTCGCTCACAATTTCCATAGGAAGGCCAAAACGGCAAATGATGTGGCTCCAGATAAATTGCTTCATCGCCTCAGCTGTGATTTTTGCTAGTGGCTTGGCCTCAACCCATTTTGTGAAATAGTCTATCGCCACTACCAAAAATTTCACTCGCCCTTGCGCTTGCGGCAGGGGCCCCACAATATCAATGGCCCATTTGTGGAAAGGCCATGCGGAGGTCACTGGAATCAAGTTGTTCTTTGGACGCATGGTGTTTGGCGCGTAGCTCTGACATGCCTTGCATTTTTGGATTTCTTTTAGCGCATCCAAGTACATGCCTGGCCAATAGTAGCCTGAGCTCATTGCCTTGGCAACCACCATGCGCGGACCAGCGTGTATTCCACAGATTCCTTCATGAATCTCCCTAATCACATAGCTTGCTTCTTCAGCATCCAGGCATTTCATGAGCGGTCCAAGATAAGAGCGCCGATATAATGTACCATCAAGTAGTTCATAGTTCTGCGCCTTGTGTCTTATCTTTCTCGCCTGTGTGCGATCATCCGGTAACGTCCCCTCCTTCAGGAATTCCATTATTGGAGTTATCCAGGATGAAGGGGTTGTATGAATTACAAGGACCGATTGCGTTTGTACTGACGGGTTGCTCATCACTTCCACCCTGACATTTTTTTGCCTGCTCTAGATATAGAGGCATTGTGTTCTCCTTGGCGTCATATAGGCCGTTGACCTAAGCAGCTACCAAGTAAGAATCAACATGGGCCTCTAGCCTTTTAACTCCAAACTTGCGCGCAATGCGCAGACCAGCCAGCAGGGCTTCATACTCAGCCTCATTGTTGGTACTCTTGAAGTCCAACCTAATAGCATAAGTATATTCATGATTATCAGGGTCCACCAGTTTGAGGCCTGCGCCGGACCCTTCGCTGTTGGAGGCTCCATCAGTGAATAGCCTCCAAACATCTTCTTCATCATGTGCTCGCGGAGGGTCTACCTCGCGCTGAGCTTCTTCAATCTTTCCCTCTGGGATTTCCGTGATGAAATCCGCCACAACTTGACCCTTTATCGCTGGACGGGGCTTATAAGTGATCGTGTGTTCACCTAATTCCAGCGCCCACTTTGTCAGCCTTCCGGAGAGCGCGGGGCGTCGCAAGACTTGTTGGATGTTGTAACCAGTCAGAACTTCAATAGGATGACCATTGAAGTATCTATGGAGCTTGCGCGACGCGTGTGTTAGTGACAAAACTAACTTTTCCATGATGGAATAGCGCGTCCAGGGTCTGTGAGCACCCGACTCACATAGTATATTGGTTTTTGGATCCCCTTGCGATCCACCAATAATACTGCGCCGATCGCGCGGTCTCCAGCTGACAGGTACAATGTAAGGGTTTCGCCAGGAAGTGGAGCTGTGAGCGCTGGCAACTTTATGAGACATTCTTTTATCTCAGTGAAAGCTTGCTCAGCCTCAGGCGTCCACTTGAATTGGCTCTTCTTCAAACAGTTCCTCAAGGTGTTAACGAATGGAGTAGATTTGCTGGCGTGGTTCGCTAGGAGCCTATTGATTGACACCAATCTACCATTCAGCTTCTGAACCTCTTTCATGGTGGATGGTGAAGGCATGTCAAGGATGGCTTCCACCTTTTCAGGGTTCACCTTGAAACCATCCTTAGTGACCATTACACCAAGAAATTTCCCCTCTTCTGCACCGAAAGTACATTTGCTCGGGTTGAGCTTCATGTTAACTTCCGTTAGGCGCTGAAGAGTTTCCTCGATGTCTTTGAGCATTTGTCTCTCCTCCCTGCTCTTGATCACCAAATCATCAACGTAGACTTCTAGATTTCTTCCGATTTGTTCACTGAAAACCGAATCCATAAGTCTCTGATAGGTTGCGCCCGCATTCTTTAAACCAAAGGGCATTTTTGTGTAACAAAAAACACCCTTGTCGGTTCTGAAGGCAGTCTTGTCTTCATCCTGTGGTGCCATTTGAATCTGGTGATAGCCTTTGTAGGCATCCAGGAAACATTTGAGGTTGAATGGCGCCACGGAGTCCACCTTTGCGTCGATGTTTGGTAGGGGGTAACAGTCTTTCGGACATGCTTTGTTGAGGTCCTTGAAGTCAATACACATTCTCCATGACCCGTTGCTTTTCTTTACCATCACAGGATTGGCTACCCATGTCTGGTATCGGATCGGGCGGATGATGTTTGCGCGCAAAAGGTCCTCCACTTGCTCATTCATGGCCTTCGCCTTTTCATCCCCCATGATTCTCTTTTTCTGAGCAATTGGCTCCACCGACTTGAACGTGTTAAGAGAATGTTGCGCCAAGTCTCGCGGGACCCCCGTCATATCGGAGTGTTGCCACGCGAAAACCGACGTGTATTTTGTGAGCAACTTTTTCATTCTCAATCTCGTTTCGTCTGAAATGGTAGCGCCAATTGTGACCGTTTGCTCTGGGAATTTTGGGTTTAAAATCCACTTCTCTGGCGCATTGTCAGCCATTGGAAGTTTCATTCTCCCTTCCCGCGGCGTGCTTGTCACTGCGCACAAGTGATCGCGGTAAACAAATGTTACGCCTGTTGGTGTAGGGAACCCCAATGCGCCGTGCGCTGGCGACGGTACAGCATTAAATTGAGCAATCGTTCCCCTACCCAGGATCATATTGTGGCATGACGTGGTGGGCAAGACAAAGAAGTTGACAACTTCGGCTCGCTTGTGCTCATCATCCCCCATAGTTAGTTCAAACTGAATCTGGCCTAGGGGATGTATGATTTCATTTGAGACACCACAGATTGGTGCGTTCACAATTTCGAGCCGCGCTTGGTCTGCCGGGTCTAACTTTCTGAAACACTGCTCATACATAATGTCAGATTCGCTTCCAGTGTCCACCAGGACCTTTGACACTTCGTAATGAGCAATGTGTGTGGTGATGACGAGAGGACTGCTTATTGACGGGCCTCCCCTGATTCTTGGGAAGATGACTTGCTGCTCGCGCCAATCTCCGTGGATTTGCGCGCTTCTCTTTTTTGACGTCTGCCCTTGTCGTCCCCCCTCAGCCACACAGATTCTTTTGTATTTCTTGCTGGCAGAGGCTCCTTCCGGTTGCTCATCTTCTATTCTTTGGTTTTTTACCAAGTGAGCCAGCCTGCCTGACTTTACATCCTTCTCGATCGCATCCTTTAAATGATGGCATGCGTCGGTGTTGTGGCCCGGGGACCTGTGAAATTCACAATATTTGCCACTGTTTTGCGGTCCCTTGTAGTGTAGTTGCTTGGGGGGCTTGAATTGGACATTCTCAGGACTTAACACCTGTGAAGGTGTTTTAGTGAGGGGCGTCCATATTCTTGGCAGAGGTCTGCTAGGATCTCTGCCGCCCTCCCTCTTGTCACCCTCCCCGCGATTACGAACTTCTTTTTGGGGCTGTGGTGAGGTTGGTTGCGCTTGTTTTTCCGCGGAAGAAAAACTTGTTGGCTGCAACCTGGACCATACAGAGTTCTGTTTGGCCCTCTTCTCTTTGCTGCGCGATGATTCTGCCTGATGCGCTCTTTCTCTTGCCCTATCTTGGGCAATCTGTTTCTCATTTCTCGCGAAAACTCGCGATGCCTCCATTAACTTGGCCCACGTGGTGGGCATACCATCTTTGCTTACGAGAGCCCGGCGGAGTTGATCACTGCGCGCGCCTTGTATAAAGGCCACGCGCAGGAGCTGCTCAGTTATACCCCCGATTGCCAGGGATTCCTGATTGAAACGAGTGATGTAATCTTCAATCGTTTCATCATTCCTGCGTATGCAGTGCATGATGTCATCAGGATCGCGCGTGTGCCTGCGCTGCTGTACGAAGTGGGCTTGGAACTTTTCTAATAGTTCCTCGAACTCATCAATTTGCCCTGTCGGCAAGCTCTCGAACCATACCCGCGCTGCGCCCGTGAGGCAGCGAGCAAACATATGACACCATGTTGGCATCGTCCAGCTCTCTAGGTTTCCCGTGTTATAGAAACCTTGCAAAAAGTCATCTGGATCTGTTGTGCCATCATATTTGCCCAGACCACTTGGCATCTTTGTCTTGTGCTGGATGGGAGCCTGCGCGATGCGCGCAGTAAACTTTGAGTGTTTTACCAGGATGGCTGGTCTGTAGGGCGTGGTTACGTCCACTTGCCCTCTGACCGGTGGGCTGTACGGCATGTGCAGATCCAGATCTGCTCTGGCTCCAGGCGCCATGTTCACAGGCGCGCGGAGCTGTGAGCCTCCTGCATGAGTATCCCGTGTCTTCCTCATGCTATGCACTTCTTCATCACTGAACTCAGTGTGTGCAGTGTGAACAGAATGTCCTTCTTCCGGCGCGCGCGGCCTCTTTGTAGTCTGCTTATCAAAAGCTTGCCTTTGTGTTTGGTCGGCTAGCTTCTTCTGCTTGACCATTTCGTTGTACTTTTCAATCAGACGCCGCTGCTCGTTTATGAGCCATTCATTCGGATCATTTGCTTCATCTTCTGGACCCATTGGTCCTTTCAGCTTCGCGCCGGCCATATTTTGTAACGTGAGATCGTCTGGAGGAGTTTCAGTCTGGCCGTGAGGGGTTGTGACGAAGGGACGGTTGCTGGTGGTACGCGTAGAATCACGCGGAACCCTCAGAACCTGCTGTCCGTCGTTAACACCCTCACGTTCAATATCCTCCAGAGCTTGATCAACGTTACGAACCCCAGAAACCATGGTGATTGATTTTTTTTTTTTTTTATAGATCTGATGAGATCTGATTGCCGTTTGTAACAGTGGATGGCGCCAATGAAGAAACGTGGATCTACTCACTGGTAGCAGATCTACTTTCCTCGGGTGTGATTATACTATTTCACCGATGGTTCTTCTGGATCAGTGTTCTTCCACCTACAAAATGAACAGCGCCATTACTTACCCCTCAGAAAGGGACAGAGGGGTCCTCTTTGGGGTAACCCTCCGGCGTGAGAATTAGTATATTTGTGGAGAAGATAATAATGTGTGTCGGAGAATCTCAAGAGTATTTCTTAATTGCTCAATACCCTTTGGTTGTGAGACTGTGTGATTGTATGTAACTGACTGTGAATGAATATGATTCAATATGATTGAATGTGTGATCACTGCTTGTAACTGTCAATGATTGAGTATGAATCTGTCATCAAAGTGGAGTTGATGCTGTATTTATAGTGCTAGGGTTACCACCGGTTGGGCTCAACCTCGTTGGCTTCCTCCAATCGCACTGCGCCACGTGTCCTTTGGGACACCTGGCGCTTTCTCGTTGGTTGTAATCACGTGGTAGCACATGTGTCATGCTGAGTTGTCGACCTTTCATTTGGCAGCTATCAACATCAGCATATTCTTTCTCCTTAAAAAGATGCCTTCTGGAAGGTTGTCTGATGTGCACAATCAAGGTTGCCCTAATCCTGATTTGGATAAGGACGAGGTTGATGATGTGCACGTATGATATGCGCTCACCCTGAGGATGCGCGGTGTCTTCTCTTTATTCTCACGCGCAGATATTTCATGCGCAGATGTGATATGCACGAGCATGTGATATGTGCCGCGCGCTGATGCGCTGCGCGCATATGTGATGCGCGAGCATATGTGTGCCTGGGCAGATGCGATATACACGGGCATGTGATATGCGCCGCGCGCTGATGCGCGAGCATATGTGTGCCTGGGCATATGATGCCTGAGCATGTTTTGTATGCGCCATGCGCATAGGTTTTGGCTTTGTGCCTTCATAATGTCTTTATCTTGTGGGTTGACCCGCCTTGCTCAGTGTTGAGGCGGGTACATACCTCTTCAAGTGGTTTATGACAAATAGTTAAAAGATAACTCACTTTAAAGATGAGACAATCCCTTAAATTACTAAGTGAATTGCCCTTGATATTTTAGTATTATACATAAAATGCCAATGAAGGTTAGTTGATTTGTAAATGATTAACCTCGAATTAGCAATTGTTAATCCACGCAACTTTTGAACAATTACAGAACTCATTTAATAACTACCCAAGAGTTGTTTAAAATAGGTTATGTCGCATACTCACTAACAAGTAATTAGTCGATTTTAGTGGATAAATATCAACAATTTATTTTCACAATAATGTTAATCATTCCCATTTTGAAATTATTAATTACCACTAATACTTCACTTGGTCTTTGTCAATATTAAGATTTATGTTTTTTCTCCAATCAAGCGCTTACAAGAATGGCAATTTCTCGGCTTATAATCAAGCTCGGAACTTGGCGATCTAACACCCAGGCTTTAAGCGGAATGCGCCCAGGCCCAACGTACAGATCACTCATAAGCTCGTAACACTATTGATACTGACAATATACGTCACACCCCATTTAGCAAATCGCGGAAGCGTAAATCGGAAATGTAACAGACACCTATGATATCAACCACATTGTTTATAAAGAACAATACAAACTAGTTTACAATATTTTACATCGATCTAACTTTATTTACAACTAGGTGATTCAAACTAAATCCAGCCCATTAAGCGGCTTTACTTCTTACTAGCACACTTGCATCAATTCACCCAACATTGATCTCAACTCAAACACGTAGCACATTGACTTTCTAGTACAAGTCTGGTATACCTGAAAAACATGTTAAAACAGGTCAACTACAAATAGTTGGTGAGTTTCACGAGTTTCAAGATATCAGTTGTGCGTACAACAATAACAGTTTATAAGTACGCAAGTATGTATGTATGTACGTTCACAGGTACGTTTGTTTGTGTGTTTATAATGAAATTATGCTAAGCTACAGTGAAGCCTTCACTGTCCGTTCATGCTGCGTGCATCCATTTCCCACGCTCAATCAACCACTGTGGCCCCCTTTCCAGCCATAACATGCCCCGAGTAGCTATGTCTAACACTACATAGCGTGTTTGTATAATTATGGTCATGTGAAAACGGGATAATGTCTCAGCAAACTGTGCTGGCCCCGCCTGGGTTTGTCAAACCAATAGTACTATTCACAAGCCACCGGCTCGAAGTTAATCATTGTGTTCGTGGGGAATTTTTTGTGTTAGCACTTAGATAATTACCAACACCAAACAATTCATAGTGTACGGATATGCATCAACACGTTTTTCACCCCAAAAGTTCATAAACACAGTATAAAAGTGGGGTCATGAAACTCACAATTTAGAAGACAATTAGCACAGCGGTACAGTGTAAGTTTGTAGTTATTTTGACTTGTTCACTGGTCCCTATAATGAATATTATAATAATATTAATATTTTAATATTATTATTAAGCTCAATACTAAACTAAGCTTTGTATCTAATCTGTGTATAGCTGTTACGCCCAGAAGGTGTCAATAGGCTTAGGTTGTGATGTTGTTCAATGTCTAATACTTAAAACTGAACTTGGCTCAGTTTCCTCGTTTTCCCTGCTGGGCCAAGTTGTTCGTTTATGCATTCAGAAAACAGTTATGGGGATGTAAGCTCGGGTAAATATGTTGGTCGATAAAATGATTTAGTTATAAAGAAAGATCACATATTGGGGTTCTGGATTCACTACGGGGCTCGTTTCCGTTTATTTAGTTTGATTTGAGAAAAATGCGCACAATCTATCCATATTGTCGTAAAAAGTTCTTTTTTTACTTAATTAATCAAAAAATATGGTTTTTGGTCACTCTTGGTGTTCTGATATTCCAACAGGTTCGTTAATCACGAACTCGTCGGTTTTTATCAGAATTGAATTGACTTAATCTTTAAATTAGCACAATTAATTATCTGTTAATCCTTAAATTATGAAAATTTAGCCACTTATCAATTAAAATATGTAGATTTTTATAAAAATATTTCTGGAATTATTTACTTATTCATTAATTTATAAAAATTCATTTTATCTGCTATATTTAGACCGAAAATCGTCCGTTTATCCCAAATGATCTCCGAAAAATCCGCCAAAATTTCTAAGTGACCAAAATATGTCCCAAAACAACCTGGAAAATCCCAAACTCCAACAATCTTTCCAATTATCATTTCCGAGCCAAAAACTACCATGAAAATTCAAATAAACGCAAATGCACAAAACATACATAGGTTTTTCCAAATAACCCCAAATTTTATATGTGATCATAATATACCAAATCTGAGTTCCCCACAAAAGTTTATAATTTTTCAAGCATTTTAACTATTTTTCACAAATAAACGCCCCAAATTGGTAATAATTACCAAATTTGAACCGGGACCAAATCATATTGCCCCTGATGTCCTTAAAAAGTTTTGTGACCTAAAAATATGCACATCACAACCTTAACCTAAACAGACCGTAATCGAGCATTTCGGCATTACCTTTGCGGTTTTCGCACATTTTCGCTTTATTAATCCAATTTCCGGGTTCTTGTGCTTCTACATAAGCTAAGTACAGGTCCTATATCACAAACCAAGCATGTATCATCAATATAACAGCCTTTAAACTTAGGGTTTCGATTAGGGCTTTAAACCGAACTTCTGAGCCGTAAAAACGCGATTTAAACCCCTTAATCCGTGTTTATAGCCAAAAAAACTAATCAAACCAGTTTCCTAACCATGTGTATGATAAAAATATGTTTTTGGATAATTTTTAGGGTTTCTGCATGGTTAGAGTGATTATTGATAATCCAACTATGTTTATATGTGATTAAACAAGTTTAAACAAGCTAGAATTTGATCAAAAATGGATAAATTACCTAGGGTTTGTAAGGGGTTTGAAGGGACTGAAGGTTCTGGTCCAGAAGGTAGAAGATGAATGTTAAAAAAATTTAGTTTAACTTGTTTATATAAAAAAAATACTAAGGGTGGTTTTGGTCCAAGTTGGCGGCTAGGCCATTTTTGGCCCCCCTTTAGGCCCCATTTTGGCCCATTTTTCTTGTTTTGCGTGCACAAACGTAAAATACCGAGTCCAAGTTTATTTCGGGTTTGGTTTATAGCAAGAAAATTATATCGGGTACGACAAACAGTGTGAAAACGAGTCTTTTCGGTTAATTTCTTGTAAATTTAGAAAAACATACTATTAAGTTTTAAAAATCAAAAATATTTTTACGGATCGCTTAAAACATTCCAAATAAGTATTTTGTAAGTCTTTTTCGGCTTAACGGATGATACAATGCTTGTTTTGGAACTAACCTTCGCATTTAACGTCATAGCGGGTAGTTAAACGAGTATGTTTTGGTTTAACTGGTTTTCTATTGTACTAAGGGTATAATATCAATATGTTGCCTTATATTAAACGTATATCACTTATATATACCCCCCCTGAGATATCTGGCTCATAAACAGACAAGTTTGGTTATCCGTTCGTTCGTTACGCAATAAGTGGTTATTCGCTTATTCGTCAAGTAAATGCTGAGGTGTATCCGATTTTGTCACGAATGTCACATTCTCCCATAGTTAAGAAATTTCATCCCCGAAATTCAATATGCCAGTTAAAAATTTCTTAGGAACAAATAAGAATGTTGGTTTTCATTTTCAAGTATATTTAATTCCCCGCTGTAAGGCATTTTACTGAACTTTAACCATTAAAGTTTTGTTGAGTCATAACTGTTTGATTTTCCTGTCCAGTATTTATACGGGTTCTTTACAAAGTTTAGTTATTTGTGAGTTTCCAAGCGGTACTATCGCCGCCTCGTCAATAAGGCACTTGTTTGTTTCGGTATATATAGGAAATTACTAGTAGGACAAAAACTCGACACTAAATATGGCTTTAGTCAATTTTCTATGAGATTAAATTTCAGGATAATTTTGTATGGTTCCGTATATGTTGATGTCAACTTATCAGTTTCTTCAACTCGAATAACAATTTTCAAAGGTCAACAATTCATTATGTACATCGACATAGTTTTATCTATGGTTTCCGGAATCAAATTGGATTTCGCATTTTGAGTGCTGTCAACTTTCAGTCTAATAAAGTATCAATTCATGTTCTTGTTCGTATTGTATCGATTATAGTGCCGCTTGTATAATATTATGATAACTATTAGTATTTGAGGATTGGACCAGTGGAAATGTTGGTCCTAAATTTTTCTAAGGTTTGGTAATTCTTTCAGTGTTTGTATTGTAAGACCCGAATCCCGGGAATCCTACAGTTGGTAATCACATCCACAAATTCACAAAAATTTAAAACCAAACGATTCTTTGTATTTAAAACAAGTTCAGAGTAAATAACAGCGGAAAAGTTTAAGTATTAAAAATCCCAAAACACGGGTACAAGTGTCCAAAATCAATTGTAAATAAAATATTCGTTTTATTTGAAATCTTCATCTCATTAAAATCGTTTCAGAGTAGTAAACAGCGGAATAGATAACATCAAAATTCCCAAAACCCGGGAAAGTGACCAAAATCAAAATTTAAATACTTATGGTAATAATTTAAAAGAAACATTTTACGTTATTAATTCTTCGACTAGATGTGCCTTCAACCGTCCGAGTAGTCTCTAGCACGTCCAAGCGGAAATCTCTAATCCTCAACTTGAAAGTCAATCTAACATACACACAAAGTCAGCTTGAGCTGAGTGAGTTCAAGTTTTCATAAACAATAATTCATACTTTATTTCAAAGCTATAGTTATAAACAATAGAGAAGGTATAAATAAAATAAATTAAATATAATTCACCAAGTAATACAATCATCGTCGAACACACGTACACGGGCCTCTCCACCACGAGTCAAGACTCGAGTAATATATTTGACCCGGACGCAGTAAGACCTAAGCATGTGACACGAGCCTCTCCACCACGAGTCAAACCCGAGTAATATATTTGACTCGGTCACAGCTTATACATCTGAGCACGAGATACGGGCCTCCTCACCCCGGGTCTTACCCAAGTAATATATTTGACCCGATCCCGGCTCATACATCCAAGCACATGATACGGACCTCCTTACCCCGGGTCTTCCCCAAGTAATATATTTGACCCGATCACGGCTCAACATCAGGGTCGAGCAAACGTACAACCCAAACACGTAACATCAGTGCATGCAAACACAAAGTAGGCATACACAACATCAGTAGTCGAAACGACTACAACATCGCCAAATATAGGCCAAGCAATAATGTATATACACACACACATATATATATATATATATATATATATATATATATATATATATATATATTTAACATCCCAAGGCCTACCATATGCTAGCAAGCCTATATAAATTCGTTTAAAAATATTTCGAGAGTTTAAATATCAAAACGGGATTATAAAACATTCCAAGAGTTTAAATATAAAAACGAGATTATAAAACATTCCAAGAGTTTAAATATAAAAACTGGATTATAAAACATTCCAAGAGTTTAAATATAAAAAAACGAGATTATAAAACATTCCAAGAGTTTAAATATAAAAACTGGATTATAAAACATTCCAAGAGTTTAAAATATAATACGGGATACGAACAGTTAGGCCATCATCAACACTAAGTATTCGTACTTAGACATCTATATACATCCATATATTTATATCCCTATAAATACCGTCCAAATACTAACATCAGGGTCGAGCACACGTACAACCCAAACACGTAACATCTCATCCAAGTAATAACATCAGGGTCGAGCACACGTACAACCCAAACACGTAACATCTCATCCAAGTAATAACATCAGGGTCGAGCACACGTACAACCCAAACACGTAATATCTCATCCAAGTAATAACATCAGGGTCGAGCACACGTACACCCCAAACACGTAACATCAGTGCATGCAAACAAAAAGTAGGCATACACACATCAGTAGTCGAAACGACTACAACATCGCCAAATATAGGCCAAACAATAATTTATATATATATATATATATATCTATATACATACTATAACATTCCAAGGCCAACTATATACTAGCAAGCCTATATAAAATAGTTTAAACGTTTCATCAGGAAAAATCATTTAATACTAGAAATTAATACTAGTCCTAATAGCAACCTCGAGCCTAGACCACAAGTAATTTTAAAACCCGAGCAATAAATTTGACCCGGCCGTGATTACCATGCATACACACATCAATAAGCCTACTCACATCATTCTTAGTCTCGAGGAACTAAATATCATCACACAACCGTAGGCTATAAGGTAACACATACTCATACATACATACATACCTCCATACATTCATACATACATATATATATATATATATATATATATATATATATATCATCCCAAGACATTCCAAATTACAAGTAAGCCTATGGGCCATAAGGTAATATATATTAATCAGTCCAATACATGAACTAAGTAAATAGGTCTACTCGCATTCAATTACTACCAAGCCTATTAACATCATCGAGTCTATACCATATTCAGGTATATAACCTTAAGGAATATAAGACCATAAACGAGTCTACAATATCCTAAGGCATAAAATATAGTTCACAAATAGTTTCATAAATGCACAAATATGAATAAGGCTATGTAATACCATCCAAATAGTTGTAACGAGTAAAATCGTTTAAAATTGTATTTCGGTGTGTATGCTAGCCCAAAACGTAAAAGAGTAAAAAGGGCATCATGAACTCACATGAATCAACCGAACACCTGCAATGAGCTAGGAAATCCCTAAGTGCACAATCACAAGCAAGGGCTTGTAAATTATACACAACGCGTTACTAAACTAGACTGTAACAACACTCTAGCCTAATGGCCCGTTCAGGCCCAACACTCCGGCCCAAGACCCAACAACTGGGCCCAAGGCCCAATACTTTGGCCCAAGGACCAACACTTGGCCCAAGGCCCAACCACTTGGCCCAAGGCCCAACACTTGGCCCGAGGCCCCTAAAACCTTTCAACTAACCAAAACCACCGGTTAAGCCTAAAACCAACTTGTTGATTAATAACGAGTAAAACACGAAGATTTTAGCATGCGAAGATGCATTTAATTGCATAGGATAACCTTTGAATTAAATTATTAAATTTTTACCAGACTTTAATAAATGTCTTAGGTTTATAAAAAAAGTTTTATTATATTTTTCTATTGGACACAAAAATTCTTCCAAAAATCATAAAAAAAGTTTTATTATATTTTGTAGCTATTTCAGCGCGCAACAAAATGGTTTTATTTTTATAAAATTCATTACCAAACCAAATTAAACGATTCCAATTGGGTTTGGTTCCTAACTCAAAACAATAAATTCCAGAAGTGGAACCAACCAATTTGGATTTGTCGAAAAAAGTTTATGACGTCGGGAAGACAGACCAGAATCCGTCATCCCGCATCAGCTTTGACACTCGATTTTATAAATTCATTAAAACTATTCAAATCTCGTCCAAAAATTACGTATTATACCTTTCTGGAAACTAGACTCAAATTAGAACATCATGGAATCAAGAATCGATCAAAAACAGTGGATTAACATTGCGTTATAGACCCTACAATAAACGTATACGAATCTGTCAGCAAGCTGTTATCATCAAAACTCAAGCTTAACGACCAATAAGCGCGCCATAAGGATGAATTAAGGTGAAAAAGAGTTGTATACGTATAATACCGACCTGGAATTAAAGTTTGGACGGCCGGACGGTGGCTGATTGCACGCAAAACGAGGTGGAAAGGGGGGTGCTGCTGCTGCCGATCGCAGGACATGGGAGCTAGGGTTTTAGGGTTTGATTATAATATAAAATGTTATGTTCTGGCCCTTCCAAGTTGAAAATTGCGACACTTGAATAAAACTTAAGTAATCCCACTTATGGGTATGACAAGGAGGTCCCCGAAGTAAGCCGGTTCGAACCCGATAAATATACAAACTCTACAACGTGCATGCCGATAAACGAAAATGTCGGGTGCTACATACTAGTATAATACTTTAAGCCGTAAGAGGGGATGTTTTGGGAAAAAAGGATGGACAAACGGACTTTTAAAACGTATTACAAGGCTCTAAATTAGAAAGATGAAACCCCGGCTTTTTGACAAACATTTATAAACGATCGAGCCGATTAACGACATTTTACGGGCGTTACATGTATAGTTTGTCCAAATCGATCATTTGTTTGGGAACAATAGGTCGTGGTTAAACCGATTTAGTTTCTTAAGTTTGTCAGAACATAAGAGGGGAAATAACTATCTCAGTCCGAAGTAATCGAAATAGACATACCATGTTGAGGTATGATTTTGTTGACATAATTGTAGGCGTGCCTTTCAGCCGTGTAGTTGATATGGATCGGGAGAGAGTATGCAAATTAAGTTAGTGGGTCAACTAGTACCCGAAACTATACTGCATTCTAGGGATGACTTATGAAAGGGTGTTACAAGGCTCATAGTAATCTGTTCCCACTTCCACCGGGTGTTGTAACATTATCGAGGGTTCTTGATACTCTGTTTTAGTTGATTCTAGACTCGGTTTTTTTTGAGGTATAGATTTTTATCGGTTTTTCTTTCGAAGTTTTGCTTGTCCTCGTGCCGGATTTTGTTTTGTAAATGATAGGTTCTTGGGGTTTTCTTTTGGGCGATATGAATTTGCCCGATAAGGTTTGTCTAAACATTCGTTTCAAATGCTCGTACTTTCTAGTGTTTAATTTCATCCCTTCATCTTGAGGCATCGGTTTTCACAATTACACTTGTTCCACAACTCTTCTCATTTTCCTTATCCCATATTCAGTTTTGTGACTTTGTCAGATCAATTGCAGGTCATAGGCTTCTGCGATTCTTGTAATTTGTGCGTTTTGATGGTATAATAGTAGCATGCCCATGCATTAGATGCAAACATAATCGTCTCATACTCCGGGTTAAGGATAGTATAATTTTCTCGTCCGTTTTTGATTGTCGGGAAGCATATGCTATAACCTTGTTTCTATGTGTTAGTACACATTCCAAATCACGATATATTACATGATCATCAGTTCCTTCTGGGAGACTTCGCATAGGAGTTTGATAAATTTTGTATCTCATCAATTGAGAAGCCATCTTTCTTTTTTTTTTCCTCAGTCATAAACTCAGTTCTTTTCGGGTTAGGAGGGTTAAAGGTTGGGCTATACTGGATTGTCAATAAGGCGCCGGTAATACCCAACTAATTCCAAAATTTGACAAAATTATCTTGGTGTCTCTGGTGTTTACCAGTTTTACTTGGCTGTATGTGAATTCCATGACAACTAATAACGTGTTCTAAGAACCGTGCTCCTTGTAGCCAGATTTCACACTTGGACATCTTGATATACCATTCCTCCTGCCTCAACATCTCCAAGATTGTTCGTGAATGTTGCTCATGTTCCTTCTTGGTTTTCAAGATATCAGGAGGTCATCAATAACGTTATAAAGAATTTGTCAAGGTATAATTTACTAACTCGGTTCATGAGATTCATGAAAACTACAGGTGCATTAGTCGGTCCGAAAGGCATAACTAAGGGTTCATAGTGGCCATACTGAGTTCAAAACTCCGTTTTAGAAACATCTTTCTATTGGATTTTAACTTGACGATAGCCGGTTCAGAGGTCGATTTTCGAGAAGTAATTCGCGTCTTGGAACTGATTGAATAAATCATCTAATTATGAGAGGGAATATTGGTCTTGATGGCAATTTGTGTTGTTCACAGTAATCAACGCATATCCTAAGCTTTCATCCTTCTTCTTTACCAACAACACCGGTGCTCCCCAATGAAGATAGCTAGGTCCCATAAAGCCCTTATCTAATAATTCTTGTAGATGTATAATTAGTTTTTACATTTTGGAGAATGTCAGACAATAAGGTGCCTTGGTAATAGTAGTTTCCTCTAAGGTTAGGTCAGTTCGGAGTTCAATTTGTCGAATAGTGGAATTTCGGGTAGTTCATCAGTAAGGATATTGGAGTATTCGAGTATTACGGGGATATTCCCTATATGTTTCATTAGGGTTTTTTATGGTTATGTTCCCCAGAAATGCCATACACCATTGGCGTAAGAGTTTTAATGTTTTAAGATGAGACACGAGAGGTGACATTGAACCAAACTCATCTCCTTGTATCATAATCGCATCATCATCTAGGGGAGGAATTTTAAATATTTAGTCATTACACACGATTTCTGCCTTGTATTTAGCTAACCAGCCTATACTGACAATTACATCGATGTTTCCCAACTATATAAGGATCAGGTAGATAAAATGGATGGTTGTTTAAGATAATAGGATAGTTTTGGATTATTTGCCTAACATTTCTAGGTTTATTGTTAGTGAGGTCTATAGCACAAGGATCTATTAGTTCACTAACCAGTACATTTCTCGAGGATAAGAAGTTAGTGGGAATGAGACTTCTATCGGTACCTATATCAAACGAGGCTGAAGTATATTACGTAGTAATTACAGATGTATTCTTTCACCACAATTAAGTCTTGATGTGCTTTATCGGTTCCGATCACTAATCTCGGCCTCTAGCCGAGTTAGACGTCAATGTTCATTCTTAGTTTAACTTGGGACAGTTCCTTTTGAAGCGTTTCGTACTTCCACACTCATAGTAAACATGAGGGTTTGTCATAGTTTGTGATCGAATTGGTTGCGATTGGGATAACTGTAAGTGGTGAGGTCAGAACGGTCGGTTTACAGTGTTCATAATGGTTTCACGTCTACAGGCATAGTATCCAACCTTCCTGCTTTTATGACATGCCTTTATTCGACATACCCTTTAGCAAAGATTCAGTGTATATGTTTTATTCTAAACTAAAATTAATTGACGTATTATTTTGAGTTGTAGGGTGCGCACACTTAGATTGTTGTAGCTCTTGTACCCCCTGTTTCGTGATTAGTTTGTTTTGTACTAGATGATTCTCCGGTACTCTCAACACACCTTTCCTAATCGAATTCAAAGCTACCACCCCGGCTAGCGTCACGGTGTTCTTAAAAACTAAGTGACTAACTGGATTAACTAAGATCTCTACTTTTGGAATACTAATCATAGCATTAGTCGAACCAAATTGTTAGAATGGTTTGTGCATTCCAGTTGTCCCGTCCTTTTCATTTTGGATTTTTCGGGTTCGTGTTTTTAATTTCTAGATTTCATTCCTTGAGCTAGAATGTTTCAATATAGAGGTTTTAAGTTTTGCTCAAGTCATGTGGATAATTGCCTTTTTGTTCCCGAATTCGTAAAATCGTTTTTTTACCACATAAGGTCGTGGCCAAGTAGTGTAATAGCACGTAATTAACAATACAGTTTAATGGGAAACTATTGGTATGGATAACAGACATTATCGTTTCAATTCATTTTACTAACTCATTTGATTATTTAATATCATTAAAATTTACATGTTTGCACAACTTAAATTGTTTAACCAAGTATTCCCGTTGTGAAAGATCACGGTTGTTACGATTAGTATTCATGTTCGGTAAAAGATTTTTGTTGACAATGACATTTAGTGGGGGGGGGGGGGGGGATTATTATTATCGGTAGTAGCATTAGTGCTCAATGGGGGAGTATTACTCTTGACATTCGTATTTTTCATAAAAATAACATTTATAACTGTATTAGTATTGGGCGGCGAAATAATATTCGCGGCCGTATTAGTGTTTGGCATTTAATTTGTATTCAGTGTCGTACTAATTGCCGACAGTGAATCACGCTGCGATTGTCAGAGTTACCAACTGTAGTTGCCAAACAATCATTTCGGCCACAACTGCCTCAAATCACGTGTTTGTTTTCTTCAGAGCCATTCTATAATGATAAACAACTAAAATTCACATAACAATAATTTTCCCTATAACTCATTTTACGCAGGGAATCACATTAGCTAACATTCAGGTAATTCAAATAGAAGATACGTATTACACACATAGAATCATACATCCATATACCCAGGATAGTACATAGATTTAGCCTGATAAGGCCATTGTTTGCATGTATATATCAAAAATAGTCATCCCATGACAAGAAATTTTAACGCGGTAAGGGTCAATGTTTGTACTAATAGATCCAAATCGTCTCCTACATCAGCGTAGCACACTACCAAATGCTTGCATGGAGTATCGAAACTATGCACAATGTTGTCATACTATTTAGATGTAATCCCACCATTGGGTACTGTTTTATTCTGCCTCTCCCGTAAATAGGCATTTGTTCGTTATGAGTTTAAACAGTATGTTGTAGTCGGAGACATTTGTATACTTCCCTTGACCTTTGGATGTTATTAATTATAACTACATAATATTCTTTCATCAGATTATTTAGTACCCGTAAGCATGCTGGGTCTACCAAAAGTGGTGATTTATTAGTTGGGAGTAAGTTGTTTCTCTATAAGACAAGACACGTCATTGGTCCGCGGTGTGAGGTTTCCCTTCTATGATAAGTCGATCAGAGTGGTAACAATATGGGAGGGGTTGAAGATATTCGTATACATATGATTTGATGAGTTTGTTGATTAGGTGGATTTGGCAGGGATGGTTGTACCTTTGATATGAAAAGCATTGGAACTATAGCTAATAAGTAGTATATACGGGTGATTATGGTCTGTTATATATCTAGGATTTCGTAAAGTACTTATTATATTTTGTAATTTCATAAATTGAACTCGTCAATAGGTATTTTCCTAGGAATAGTGTTTATCCTTGAATGAGGGAAGTGGAAAGATGACTAGAAAACAGCTCAATATGCTATTAGAAACTGGTATGTGAGATAAAGATTAGGCCCTAATCGAGAAGTGTCGTGTTCCCTTGAGATGGACGTACGTATATCATACCTTCCACATTTCCTTTCTGGACCTTGAATTTACTCTCAGTCTGTGATTCAATCATACAAAAAGGTTTAGTTTGGACTTGCTAGATCGTCCTTGCATTCCCGTTTACAGGCAACATAAATTCTTCATCCGATATAAGACTACCGATTTCAACATCTTTCGTTTTCACAATTTTTCATAAAAATAATATTTTTCAATAGTAGGAATCAGAGTAGAGAATATTATTACTTAAGGGCAAATAAAATATTTTATTTGTTATGATCAGGCACAATATTAACTATGATAGAATATAATATTATTTTTAATAAAATACAATTTTCAGTTAATATTGATTCTAATTGAATATAATATTCATTATACAGAGGCTTAGTATTATTGATAGTACAGTACGCACACGTATTCGTACACATTGTTCCAGATAAGCACGTATGCATGTTATATATATATATACACATACATACTTAGCATTACCATTTATACACATATGTTGCCATTTTTACCTGCCCGTACGTTCCGTGATTTCTCCCCGAATTCCCTCGTACAAGCAAGTCTACTATTATGTTCCGGACCACAATAACCCACTTGCCTTACAAGTTCATCCCGGCATCCATCAGTATATAATGTTCAATTATTATTTATTTTCCTAGCGTTAATCGAACATACGGTTATATTTTAGGTATCCTAAGGGATAACCTAATCCTTTATAACCAATAGCTCTGATACCAACTTCTTTCACACCCCATCTAGCAAATCGCGGAAGCGTAAAACGAAAATGCAACAGACACATCTGATATCTACCATATTGTTTATAAAGAACAATACAAACTAGTTTACAATATTTTACATCGATCTAACTTTATTTACAACTAGGTGATACAAAGTAAATATAGCTCGTTAAGCGGCTTTACTTCTTACTAGCACACTTGCATCAATTCACCCAGAATTGATCACAAGTCAAACACGTAACACATTGACTTTCTAGTTCAAGTCAGTATACCTGAAAAACATGTTAAAACAGGTCAACTACAAATTGTTGGTGAGTTTCACGAGTCTCAAGAAATAAGTTATGCATACAAAGATCACAGTTTGTAAATAAGCAAGTATGTATGTATGTACATTCACAGGTACGTTTGTTTGTGTGTTTATGATGTAATTATGATAAGCTACAGTGAAGCCTTGACTGTCCGTTCGTCCTGCGTGCATCCATTTCCCACTCTCAATCAACCATTGTGGCCCCCTTTCCGCCCACAAGATGCCCCGAGTAGCTATGTCAAACACTACATAGTGTGTTTATATATTTATGGTCATGTGAAAATGGGATAATGTCTCAGCAAACCGTGCTAGCCCAGCCAGGGTTTGCCAAACCAATAGTACTATTCACAAGCCACCGGCTCGAAGTTAATCACTGTGTTCGTGGGGACTTTTTTGTGTTAGCACTTAGATAATTCCCATCATCAAACAATTCATAGTGTACAGATATGCATCAACACGTTTTTCACCCCAAAAGTTCATAAACATAATTTAAAAGTGGGGTCATGAAACTCACGGTTTAGAAGACAATCAGCACAGCGGTACAGTGTAAGTTCGCAGTTGTTTTGACTTGTTCACTGGTCCCTATAATGAATATTATAATAATATTAATATTTAAATATTATTATAATCTCAATACTAAACTGAGCTTTGTATCTAATCTGGGTATAGCTGTTACGCCCAGAAAGTGTCAATAGGCTTAGGTTGTGATGTTGTTCAATGTCTAATACTTAAAACTGAACTTGGCTCAGTTTCCCTGTTTTCCTAGCTGGGCCAAGTTGTTCGTTTATGCGTTCAGAAAATAGTTATGGAGATGTAAGCTTGGGTAAATGTTTTGGTCGATAAAATGATTACGTTATGAAGAAAGATCACATATTGGGGTTTGGATTCGCTACGGGGCTCGTTTCCGTTTATTCAGTTTGATTTGAGAAAAACGCGCACAATCTATCCAAATTGTCCTGGTTTCTCATAAAAAGTTCTTTTTTTACTTAATTAATCCAAAAAATATGATTTTTGGACACTCTTGGTGTTTTGATATTCCAACAGGTTTGAATTGGTTTAATCTTTAAATTAGCACAATTAATTATCCGTTAATCCTTAAATTATGAAAATTTAGCCACTTATTAATAAAAATATGTAGATTTTTATAAAAGTATTTCTGAAATTATTTACTTATTCATTAATTTATAAAATTCATTTTATCTGCTATATTTAGACCGAATATCGTCCATTTATCCTAAATGATCTTCGAAAAATCCGCCAAAATTTCCGAGTGACCAAAATATGTCCCAAAACAACCTGGAAAATCCCAAACTCTAACAATCTTGCCAATTATCATTTTCGAGCCAAAAACGACTATGAAAATTCAAATAAACGCAAATGCACAAAACATACATAGTGTTTCCAAATGACCCCAAATTTCAAGCATTTTAAATATTTTTCACAAATAAACGCCCCAATGTGGTTATAAATTCGCCAAATATTCTCGGATGGTCGAAAAATTACCAAATTTTAACAGGGACCAAATCATATTTCCCTTGATATCGCTGCAAAGTTTTGTGACCTAACAATATGCACATCACAACCTAAACCTAAACAGTCCGTAATCGAGCATTTCGGCATTACCTTTGAGGTTTTTGCCTATTTTCGTTTTCTTAATCCGATTTCCAGGTTTTTGTGCTTCTACATAAGCTAGGTGCAGGTTCTATATCACAAACCAAGCATGTATCATCAATATAACAACATTTAAACTTAGGGTTTCGATTAGGGTTATAAACCAAACTATTGAACCGTAAAAACTCGATTTAAACTCCTTAATCTTTGTTTATGGCCAAAATAATCAAACCCGGTTCCTAACCATGTGTATGATAAAAATATGTTTTTGGACAATTTTTAGGGTTTCTGCATGGTTAGAAGCGATTTTTGATAATCCAACTATGTTTATATGTGATTAAACAAGTTTAAACAAGCTAGAATTTGATCAAAAATGGATAAATTACCTAGGGTTTCTAAGGGGTTTGAAGGGGTTGAAGGTTCTAGTCCAGAAGGTAGAAGATGAATGTTAAAAAAATTTAGTTTAACTTGTTTATACAAAAAAAAATATTAAGGGTGGTTTTGGTCCAAGTTGGCGGCTAGGCCATTTTTGGCCCCCCTTTAGGCCCCAGTTTGGCTCATTTTCCTTGTTTTGCGTGCTCAAACATGAAATCCCGAGGCCAAGTTTATTTCGGGTTCGGTTTACAACGAGAAAATTATATCAGGTATGACAAACAGCGTGAAAACGAGTGTTTTCTGTCAATTTCTTGCAAATTTTGAAAAACATACTATTAAGTTGTAAAAATCAAAAATATTTTCACGGATCACTTAAAATATTCCAAATAAGTGTTTTGTAAGTCTGTTTTTGGATGATACAATGCTTGTTTTAGAACTAACCTTCGCGTTTAACGTCATAGCGGGTAGTTAAACGAGTATGTTTTGGTTTAACTAGTTTGCTATTGTACTAAGGGTATAATATCAATACGTTGGCTTATGTTAAACGTATATCACTTATATATGCCCCCCCTGAGATATCTGGGTCACTTATTGTACTAATAGTATAATATCAGTACGTTGGTTATCTGTTTGTTCGTTACACAATAAGTGGTTATTCGCTTATTAATGCTGAGGTGTATCCGGTTTTATCACGAATGTCACAATATATTTATTTTATTCCATAATTTCGCAAGTACACAAATAGTTCGATAATAAGACAAATAACATTACATCAAAATGAAACAATTATTATTCCTTTTAATAAATTCTAAGGCCGATATAGTTTTCTTGTCTTGACACTTTATCGTTTAACAAGCGGCCCTAGAAAATATTTCTAGGTTCGAAATAGGATTTAAGAAAAATAAAATAAACCACAAGACTTAGACAAATTTGGTTGTCGGTTTAGTATTTATGCTTTTGAATTGCTTATTTTTATTCTTTTCGTCGAAAATATTTAAGTGAGTTTCTTTTAAATTATTTATAAAAATTTGGGTCATAATAATGATTAGTCGAGTTAATAAGTCGGGCTCGTTTAAAAAAGAATCCTAAACGGGCCCAAAACGAGTTTAAACAAGTAGTTTGTTTTCGTTCGGACCCGAACACAACTTTTTGGTTAAGTTCGTGTCTAACATGTTAAAAAAATATTATTTGCGGATTATGCAAAGAAAATATTTGTTTTAAATGTGTAAGTAAAATATATAACTAAACTGAACCAAATAAGTGAAAAAACGAGTCGGGTTCGTTTTTTTATGAACAACCACTTATGACAACTTGTGTTCAATAAAGTATTTTAATTTAAGCATACCAAACACGTCAGAAAACAATATATGGTGTTTTGGTAAAAAATTAACAAGTGTGATTTTACAACCAAATTAGTAAATGGGACTTGGTGCTTGCTTGAAACGAATGCAAAACTAACACAAAGATTTGTTGCAAGGAAAAAACTCGCTATCCTGAGGATAACAAGAAAAAAACCCCGGGCGGTGAAAACTATCACCACCGGTTTATTAATAACAAAAAGTGGTTACAAGTGGTGGAGCTAATCGGATCGTGATTACAATGAGAGCGAGTACTAGTAAGTCTCGTGCGCTAAGTGTGTGTGAAATGATCCGAGTGTTGCTCTATTTATAACAAAAAGTAGCTAACAAACTTTCCTATTAATTATGAAACTATAGACTAAATCCAGTTAGCCGTTAATTCTCCCATTAAACACGTTTTCCTTTTTGGCCACGTTCTATTAACAGCAAGTCTGATTCTTCAGGCAATCTTGATAAATCTTTTGACCTGGTAAACAAGGAAAGACGGCAGACAATTTGTTAATTTATACAATATATTTAGGATACCTTTTACCTCGGAGGATACCATATCTTGAAGTTATCCTGAACATACTACTTGCTGAGGATACCGAAAATCTGAGCCCTAACAATTGTCCCCAAAATTTACGGCCGATAAAGTGGGAAATGATGTCGTCTAAAATATACATATTATTATATCAATATTCTCTATAATTTTAAGTACTTTTGAGCCAGGTTTTATTGAATAGTATTATTAATTGGTTCATATGTGGGTTTTTAAGGTTGTAAGAAACAACGAGCTAATGTGAATTATTATTTTAAACAAGCTAAAATGAGTAAATCGATAAAGAAATAAAACTATTCAAAAGAGATATGAAGGGAATAAAAAGAGTTATTAATAATCACGTGAGTTACAAGCCAATTTTAACGTAGACTTTTATTAATTGAATTTTGACACCCTTTTGATGACTTTGTTAGTAGGTTTGTTAAAAATAATCATGTGGTCAAGAGTTGAGAAAAGATTACGTGGGTTTCAAAATTTCATCATAAGTTGTTATTATTATATTGTATGGGCTGAAATAAATTATAGTTGGTTTGGATTCAAGATTTATGGGTTTCGTTTACAACTAGCAAGAGAGACGGTAGCTTTTGGTTAAAAGAAAAAGAGAAAAGGAAATTAAATCATTTGTTTTTCTTTGGGCTCAAGTAAGAGATAAAAGAATAAATATAAAACAATTTTTCTTTGGGAGAGAATAATATATAAATGGGGCAATTTTGAGTTGGTGGGAGACAATTATTTTTCTTGGGTGGCAGTACTGTTTGAAGAAAAGGGGGAGCAGTGAAGAAAGAAAGAACCCTACGGACGAAAGGAGTTTTGAAAGAGAGAAAGCAAGCCCGTGTTGGTTCAAGTAGAGAGCGTTTTGGTTCAGCACCGACTCAGCCAAGCACCATTATTATTCGGTTTGATTTTATTTATGAATTCATTATTGAACCTTATTTATTTGGTTTGTTCTTGAGTATGGTTGTTGGCTAAACACTTAGACCGCCTAGGCTTATGATAAACTTTTGTTGACGTTTGATCTTGGTTTGGATTTTATTTATCGTTATGGTTTTATGAACTAGTAAAAGGTTTAATTATATTGAGTTGATGCGTATGTGTGCTTGAGGTTGTTTAATTAAGTTTTATTATTCCATAGTTGCCTTGATTATTGTTTGTCATTATGATAGGTTGCTATTAGGTCATTTACTTTGTGTCTTTGACTATTTTATGATTGATTTCGAATAAGATCATAGGAATAATATTATTTAATCAAGTAAACCTAAGTGTGCTGCTAACCTAAATAGCTGTAAGGTGCTAGGTTATTGATAGGTCTTTGTTGATCAGGATTGCTAGATTTAGTTCTTCGTAAGGAGTCCGTCTAGGTTTGATTGATTAACTTTGTCTATCGAGTCAATTAAATATATTAGACTGCCTATGATTTTCGCGCAGTAAGGTAGGATTTCGTATAAAGGAACTAGTTTGTAATTAATTAGGTGACCGTAAGCGAGTCTAATTAAACTGGTGTTTTTAAGAACTTAATAGAAATCCATAGGTGTCTTCTTGAGAATGGTTAGGGGTCCTGTTCGGGTTTTCTTTAAGTGACGATTTTATGATCCCGGTTCCATAACACGCATTTTCCAACTAATTGACAATTGATACATTAGGGATTCTTGCCTAGGTGGTTGTTTGTCATCATTTGAATTAAGTCTAGGTTTAAGTCGTCTTTAATTCTTATTGATTAATTTAATGTTAGTTTAATTTTAGTTTTGAGTAAAACCCCCCAATAATATAAATAAATAGTCGTGTATGTAGTTGAGTCTAATTTAGCTATTTTACGTAACTAAAAGAGTCTCGTGGGTTCGATATCCGGAATTACTTAGCTGTACTAGAGTCGAACAGTTCACTTGCCGGTTAGTAGTTTTAGTTAAGTTAAGAGACTAGAATTATTACTTAGTGTCTAGATTAGCGTTTATTTAGTTAATAAATTAATAACTACTTTTAGCACATCAAGTTTTTGGCGCTGTTGCCGGGGATTCTTGGCAATTGCGTTATTAGCTTTGATTAGACTTACTTGCTACATACGTGCTATTTATATTTTGTTTTGAGTCGTAGGAGTCTAAGTAGTTTTTATTCTATTCTATTTTATTTTTCTTTTTGTTTTTGAGTCGCAGGAGTTAGCTTAATATAGTTTAGTTTAGTTGCTTTAAATTAGTTTAGTTTTTTCTTTAATATATTGTTTATTGCTGTTCTCTGGTGCTCGTGATACTTTTCTGTTTACATTTATCTTTGCACTGATCTTCATGGAGTGCTACTATGAGCCCAAATTTTTCCCGATATATGATAGGATGGGGAATGTTGTTGGTTGTAAGGACTCATCTGGTGCAATGATGGATTACATACCACATCCAGAAGAGATATTCATTTATTTCATGCGTGTCGTTCATAGCATGAAAGTTTGGATACTACTCAGCTGTTGAGGATTCTGCACACAAACTAGGGGAGTAACCCGTCCTTTGTTTTAGTCTTGTATACTTTATTTTTATTTTTTCTGTTTTATTTTTATTTTATTTTATTTCTTTTCCTTGTACTCATCGAGGACGATTTCGTTCTAAGTGTGGGGATGGGGTTTATTTGACTTAGTTGTAGGAAAATTTTTGAAAAAAAAAAAAATAAATAAAATTTAAAAATAAATAAATAAATAAATAAATAAAAATTTGAAAAATTTTGAAAAAATAGTCCCTTGAAATTTGTTTTCTCTACGTTAAACAGGAGATGATATTATTACCGAGTAGTGGTTATTTGATAACTTCTTGGTGTTTTCAAAAAATATATATATATAATAAATAAGAACAGTGCCCATTAGACCCGCACGTAATGTATGGAAACCGAACGGTTTAGACTCAGTAATCGTGTGTCGGTAGGCTCAGCCTTTGAGAATGAAAGGGCGGTTTGGTTGTTGACCTAATTGAACCTTTTAAATGGCTTGACTATAGTGGGAAACATCTTAGGGGTTTTGTTTGTTTAACTAAGCTCGTGACAGGACAGGAATGAATAGTCGGGTCATACTCAAGCCTCGAGTCATATGATCGTCTGTATATATTAGTTGTTTTATCTTTTGTATTTGTTTCTGTTCGTGCAAAGCCATGTAATATGAGTATCAAAAAAAAAAAAATTGCAAAAAGCCAATAGGCAGAAAAATAAAAATAAAAGAGATGCATTTGTAATTGCGTGCACTTGAAAGAGAGCTAGAGTTTATAGTTTGTATATGAGTCGAAATGTTTTAATCATGTGGCAATAGGTTTAAGTCAAGTTGGGGTGGCTCGGCCCGGTAAAACCATAATGGAATTGGTGAAGTGGCAGCAGGGCTTTTAGGTGTGGCCCCTGTATTGTTATTTGCCTCAGTAAGTATTAGGGGCATGGGTTTAAAGTGGACATCAATACCGGCAATCGACCTGATATAGCTTATTAGGTGAAAGTTGGAAGAAATATTTGGGTAACGGGTCACTTGTTCTAATACTTTAAAAAGAAAAAATATATTAATAACAATAAATAAAGCCAAGAATTGTCGGTTGAACTCGGATATGATCCTGTGTAGTATTCTTTTTCAGGGACGAAAAAGTCTTAAGTGTGGGGATATTTGATGTGTTGTAAAACACACGTATTTTCCGCACCTTTTATCTACGTAATATATTATATTTTATGTGTTTTAACTCGTTTTATATAGGTTTTACGTAAGTTTATTCATATTGTAGGTTATGGGTTACAAGGAAGAAGAAACCGAGCTTTTCGAGCATGTTAAGGGCCTTTTACGCATAGGATTTCAAGAAACAACTCAAGGCCCGGCCCGTATGCATCATGGAGGCCCAAATCTTACATTATATTATAATATATAAAACATAAAAAAAACCCTAAGGGCTGGACAGCAGGCCGATCGCAGCAGCAGCAGGGGGAAGAGAAGAAGAAATCTTTTTTCGGCTTAGGGTTTGATCGTGTGGCGGCTAGGGAAGGAAGAAGGAAGCAAGTGCAAGCCTCGGGATTGATTCATCATCGTTTTACAGCCAAGGAGCAGCCCCAGAACACCCAATATCCTTTCAATATTTTCATTGTTCATCAACTTTGATTTTCTTGTTTAATTGTTAACTAGTTTTGCAATTACTTGAAAGATTGATTTGTTATTGATTATTGTTGATCATTAGATGATTGTTAAGATGATTGGTTTGAGTTTAATGATGTGTTTATTAAATGTTCAAGGCTGTCCAAATAATATGAGAGGCTAAACTTGCTAGTTCTACCTAGGAATGATGATTATTGTTAGTGTTTGATAGGTTTTATGGATTGTTTGATTGATAGACTTTAATTGCTATTGTAAAGTTTGATTTAGACATGAAATAGGTTGTGTTTAAGGGTTGGAAATTTTGGTGATTCATTTCATAAACCCCGTGAGTCGGTTGATTAGTTTTGTATTGATTGATCTGTGCATTGTTTGATTCTAGACTTTGTGTTTAGGGTTTGTTTGCGGTAGGTACCACTGTAGGGTTTTGTTGCGTGATTATTTGGATTAAGTACAGCGGCTAAACACCTTCTTTGAGACCGAGAGGTGATAGGAAGTTAGGGTTGTCTCATTGCCTTTACATGCTAGAATAAAGATTGCGCGAGAGCGAGTTCGTTTCTTGTCAGGTTTAGGTGTTTTAAGCGACTAGTTGATCTATTTTAGTTTATGTTGAATTGTTCCTCTATCATTGGTTGTGTAGTATTCATTGCCATTAGGGTCGAGTGTTGGTGAGACCGAGAGGTGATCTAGCATTAGAACACGTTAGCAATTATTTCCCGGTTTGGTCGTTTTAGCCGATTTTGAGTAGTTAGGGTTTATTGAGTGAGACCGAGAGGTAATCCAGTGAGCCCGAGCGATCCTTAGTGGTGTCATCTTTAGAGACCGGTATCTTGAAGTCATCCAATCCATTAGCTTGTTAGGCCTACAATTTGTTTCAGACCTAGGTAGACGTTTTTCTCCATCCTAAGTTAACACCGTTAGTTTTCCGTTAAGTTTTCTATTTTTGGTAAGTTTTGTCAGTCAGTTAGGTTAGTTCAGTTAAGTTAAAAGAAATCAAAAATCAATTAAATATTATTCTAAGGTAGGTCTTGTCTAGGGTTTGTAATCGTTAGCGTCTTACGTGTCCACGTGTTCGATACTCGGACTTCCTAGGTCTATACTACTTGCGATCGGTACACTTGCCGGTTGTGTGTGGTTTTAGGATTTTCGTTTTAATATTAAAGCTTAGTTGTGAGGGTCATTATTATAGGGTTATTAGACACACATCAATAGTACACCAAAAATATTAATTGATTTTCAAAAGAGAGATTTAGTTGTGGCTTTAATGGGAAGATTTAATTAACTAGTTAATTAATTATGAGTTACACATTTTTTTTTAATGATGGTACATAAAAATTACTTAAATACCCATTTTGGTATTAGAGTTCATTAAAATGGTGAAAATAAATTACAAGAGTGCCATTTTGAGTAATGACCATTGATCAAACAAAATCAATGGATGAGATTCACTTCTCGCACTTCTTGCTGTAATATCACTTCTCGCAAGATCCATCCCCTATATATATATATATATATATATTAGATCATAATTCATATGTTAATGGTGAGCATTATCATTCCTATAAAAATATAAATAGCTAAATAGATGTGGAACCGCTCCTGTTGATACAAAATCGATGTACTTGGGTAAATGTATGATCACACTATATGAGAATAGATAAGGATGAGATGCCAAACCACAAACAAATAAAATAAACACTTCAGCACATAGATCATAATCATAAAGAATGCAACAATCACACATAAACATGAATTGAATTGTATTTTAAATAGACGGTGATGATAAAACTCGAATAGTACATATACATGCTACCCTTAAAATATATAAAAGATGAAAAAGGGGGTATTTAAAACTCATCTTGAATTTGGTGGGTTAAAATATTAAGATCTTTAAGCGTGTGAATGTCCAAATGTGTAAGCCCTAAATAAAAGTAATAAGGCTAGTTGTAGTTTGTATTTGACGATTAAATAACAAAGGAATATAATGGTATGATAATATTATAACTTGTACTTGAAAAAGGAAAAGAAAGATGAAAATAAAATTTGGTAAACTTGCTGTCACAGAATAGATAAATTATTAAAAAAAATTATAAAACAATTCCCAAAAATTATATAAAACTCCATTTTTCTAAAAGGGTATAGATTTGCTCACTAATTTTAATTTGACCACTATGGAGTCATATAATGAATTAAAATGCAAATAAAACATCATTAAAACCTTTATTGGCCAAGAATTCTATCAATTCTGAATCATTACAACTAGCAATTTCCTTTATACATTGAAATGGTTTTTGATGGAAATAAATTATAAGCCATTGATGGGGTGATGAATACATCATATAAATTATATGTATCATCAAACCCTTATGGTTAATGTATCAAAGAAAATCAAATTAAAATATAAATTTACAAGGAATGTAAGTACTTTGTTAAGGTGTGACCATTGAAGATCATCTTCCAACCTTTAGTTCTTTCTCTCTTCCACAGCACACACCATGGTGTATAGATTACGTGAGATCCTTGACATCGATATATGATGACTTTGTAACCATGTAAATAGAGAATATGAACAAGAAATAAAGATAGTAAAACAAGTGATACACAACAACTTGATTACCTTAATTTTTGATAAAATAGTAACAATAGGAAAAATGAAGAAGATGGAGAGAGAGAGAGAGAGAGAGAGAGAGAGAGAGAGAAAGAGAGCAAAGATAAATTATTCTTTGAATTTCAGAAAAGAATAAGAATGGTACAAAAAAAAGAGGGGATGATAGCCTTCTGGTAATAACAAGATTTGGAGAGGCTAACTTAGGAAAGTTTGCTCTTGTAAAAAAGTTATATAACTTGGAGAAGGGGAAAGGGAGTGGGGTGGATGGTTTTGGAGGTGCTTTGGGTTGGATTATATTGTATTTTTAAGATATGGGAAGGACATTTGCTACAACAATTAATTAGATATAGTATTTAGGCTAGTTACATGTTTAAAGGTCCATGTAACAATTTATTATATTATAAAATGAAAGAAACACACTTATGAGTTATAACTTATTATATATAGGGAAAATACATACATATATAATGTATATATATATATATTACTTATTAGGGACCCCGAATATCAAGTTAGGTTATATGAGTTTCCAAACGCTTTAAATACATAAATCAGTATAAGTAACGATGTGAGGTAATGATTTTTGATTCATCAAGACTTGCGAATATGTTATCATAGTAAATACGATATAAATTTAGTATCGATGACCAATAACATGATTAAAACATAGGCATCCAACATTTCATTGATTAAAAAGGTTTCTAATCACATCAAAAACTAAAACGAGTCCGGTTTCGAGTTTGAAAATTAACCAATGTCACATCAATCACCTTTGGAATGGAGATTATAAAAAGGCGTTGAAACTATCAATAGTCGGAGTTATACATTGACTCTGGCAACAAAATTCAAAGTGGCGAAGACGCATCATCCAGAGTGGATGAACCTATGTGATATGTAAACCATAGGACAACAACATATCTTGAACTAAAGTACTATTAGGAATGCGAAAGTTTCCGTGGTCGAAAATCTCAGAATATAAAGCCAGTTTACCGGTTAGAGCATCTTTGGCAGTGCTACCGTCAACAGGTAATTCCAGCTCCCATTTCGGCAAGATGTTGTAACGCCCGTAAAATTTCGTTGAGAAAAGAAAATGATGCTTATGCCTTGTATTATTCTATTTTCTACCGAGACTCGTCTTGAATCTTCAGGGGCCTCCTAGACGAGCCCATAAGTTGAATTACTTAAGTTTCATTCTAGTGTCGCAACTTTCAACTTGGAAGGGCCAGAATGTAACATTTTATATTATAACCAAAATCAAAACCCTAGCCCCTCTATGACTTCCGATCGGCACAAGGAGCAGCACCTACAGCTTCGATTTTATTTTTTTGCAGCCATTTCCAAGCGTGAAACTTCAATTAAAGGTTGGTCCTACACACATGCTAGTCTTTTACACCTTAAACAACCTTTATATTGCGCGTATTGATCGAAAAACGTCTTGTTGTAGGCTAACCGGGTGACTGTCCAATTAAGCTTTTCCGGGCCTATTTTGAGTGAGGTTTTCGCATCAAAATCCCACTAGGTATGGCATGTAGATAATATTATAATTTCATGGCCAATGGAGGTGTTTAGGTCGGTCAATCGATTTTAGTTCGAAAACTAGGGTTTATCGGGTGTAGGATCGGCAATTGTTGAGTTTGATGCGTTAATCGATCTGATGACCGACCGAATCAGTTTGTACAGCCCTAGGGGGGTCTAAGGGCTGTGGGAAAATTAAAATTTTGATACTCGGGGCTGTTTTGGTTGGTGATTGGTCAATCGAGTCGGCGGTGCGTGAATTTTCGTTTAAATGTTAAATTGAAAGTTGTAAAAAGGAACCGTCAACCCTATGAACTCGGGTGACATAATTTTGATGTAAGAAAAAGGTTAAGATGGGAATTTGATCCATTTGGGGCTGATTCGTTTGACAATTTGTTTTAAGATTTATTACGCGCGTATTCGACTCGATTTGATTACCGGCGAGTAAGTTGTGCATCATGGTTAGCCCCGGCCTTAATCGTAGGGTGGATTTGGTTAGTTGAAAGGTTTTAGGGGCTGAGGTAAAGTAATTGGGTTTGGGTTGGGCCTCGGCCCTAGTTGTTGTGCCTTGGGCCAAGTGTTGGGTCTTGGGCCAAAGTGTTGGGCTTGAACGGCCCATTAGGCAAGAGTGTTCTTACGGTCCAATTTAGTGACGCGTTGCGTGCAATTTGCAGGCCCTTTCTTGTGAGTGAGTACTTAGGGAGTCCTTAGCTCGTTGCTGGTGTTTGGTTGACCTCAGGTGAGTTCATGATGCCCCTTTTAAATCATTTTACGTTTTGGGCTAGCATACACACCGTAATACAATTTTATACGATTTTACTCGTCACAACTATTTGGATGGTATTACATAGCCTTACCTGTATTAGTGCATTTATAAAACTTTGAGTGGACTATATATTCTATGCCTTAGGATAATTTAGACTCGTTATGGTCATATATTCCTTAAGGTTATATACCTGATTATGGTCTAGACTCGATGATGTTAATAGGCTTGGTAGTAATTGAATACGAGTAGACCTATTTACTTAGTTCATGTATTGGACTGATTATTATATATTACCTTATCGCCCATAGGCTTACTTGTAATTTGGAATGTCTTGGGATGATATATATATATATACACATATATATATGTATGTATGGAGGTATGTATGTATATATGAGTATGTGTTACCTTATAGCCTACGGTTGTGTGATGATATTTAGTTCCTCGTGACTAAGAATGATGTGAGTAGGCTTATTGATGTGTGTGTGCATGGTGATCACGGCCTGGTCAAATATATTACTCGGGGTTTCAAATCCCGTGGTGGAGAGGCCCGTGTGGCGTGATAATCATTTTGGCGGGTTAAATATATTACTCGGGTTTTAAAATCCCGTGGTGAAGAGGCACGTTGTATGTTGAGCCGTGATCGGGTCAAATATATTACTCGGGTTGTACCCGTGGTGGAGAGGCCCGTATCACGTGCTTGGATGTGTGAGCCGAGATCGGGTCAAATATATTACTCGGGTTGTACCCGTGGTGGAGAGGCCCGTATCACGTGCTTGGATGTGTAAGCTGTGACCGAGTCAAATATATTACTCGGGTTTGACCCGTGGTGGAGAGGCTCGTGTCACATGCTTAGGTATTACCGCGTCTGGGTCAAATATATTTCTCGAGTCTTAACTCGTGGTGGAGAGGCCCGTGTACGTGTGTTCGACGATGAATGTATTATTTGGTGAATTATATTAATTATTTTATTATTATCCTCTCTATTGTTTAGAACTATAATTCTGAGATAAAGTATGAAATATTGTTTATGAAAACTTGAACTCACTCAGCTCAAGCTGACTTTGTGTGTATGTTAGTTTGACTTTCAGGTTAAGAAGTGGATGCTACCGCTTGGACGTGCTGGATGCTACTTGGGAGGTTGAAGGCATTTCTGGTCAAGGATTTCAAATAAAACGAATATTTTATTTACAATTGATTTTGGACACATGTACCCGTGTTTTGGGATTTTTAATACTTAAACTTTTCCGCTGTTATTTACTCTAAATTGGTTTTAAATACAAAGAATTGTTGGGTTTTTAAATTTTTGTGAAAGTATGGATGTGATTACCAATTGTAGGATTCCCGGGATTCGGGGTCTTACAGATGTGGTAGCTAGAAATTAAGGTTTCATAAGGAGACCGTTTCCACTTAATGGTGATATGGTCAATTGATGAGGCACCACTCTTTTTCCCTCTTTTCTTCCACCCCGTCTTCTCACCAGTAGAGGAAGTCGCCATCAATCGTTGGCAAACGTTAAACGAAAAAAATAGACAAAAAATCTTGAAAACGAATGATGAGACTTCAGAAATGAAAGAAGAAAAAGGAAGATAGAGAAAGAAATGGTGTAACCGACCTATTTATACTAACCGCCGACGAAAACAAAGGTTGAAGACGAAAATTACGAAAATACCGTAGCCCAATAAGAATGTGACATGTCACGCGGGAGTTTTGTTGGGTCGGATATCTACGAAGGAAGATTGGAATCTTCTCAACCTCCTCAAGAAATCGGCTAACCATGGAATACGAGCAAGCCTAGATCATCGACCATGGTTTACTACCGCGAGCATGGTCTTTCAGCATATTCATCTAAGTGTTGAAGGCTTCGAGAAAGCTACACTTCTCCGAGCAAGACTGTTCTTCTATCGAGTATGGATTGCCAATCGAGCAAACAACTTGATCATTCAAATTTTTGCCAAGTGATCCGAGCACATGATGTCCGAGCACATTGGTGACGAACATGGATGCAATAAGAAGATGTCATATGTTGCGAAGTATAGACTTCGAGCATGGTTCATTTCTGGGCAAGCTTCACATTTGAGCATACTGAAGATTGCTAAATGAGTTCAAGACATAATTGAAGACATCAAGAAGAATAGGCTTGCTCAAAGGACAAATTCAAGCTCAGTTATTTTGGTTCTTAATCTCAAAGTCTCTTGAAACTGACTTTCAATAATGCTTAATTTAGTGGAAACTTCCACTTTCAAATTATGATTACTAACGGACAAGGCATCAATATTATCTTTAGATTTTTATCAATTTCAACCACTTGTCGATAGTTATCACGAATGATAGTTAAATCACATATCAATTGCTCATTGTGGTGATGAATTGATTCAAGTTTAGACTTGTATTCACCACAATGAGAACACTCAATTTTCTGAGTTTCATCAATAACAGATGAATTTAAAATCTCAGCACAAGTTTCACAAACAAATGAATTAGATGGTTCAAAAATATTTTCAAGAAGAATCACCTGGGTAGGCATGATAATCTCCATTGCATTTGGATATTTATTAGCATTCATCTATGAGGTGGTCTTGGATATATCATCTGCAAGCATAGACCAATCATCATCAATATGAATTTTCTTCAAATTCATTAACCACCCTTCATCCACTTCAAAATCGACAGATTCCAATAATGAAATGGAAAAATCATAAGTCATTCTTGATGTAGCTTCAAGTGTCATGCTATCAAGAATATTGGCGTCTTGCTCTATTTGTTCCAAAACCTTTCACTAATAACATAAGGAAGGCTAATGATTAGCTTTAGATGAACTTTTACATTTTAGTTCACACTCCCTCAATTTTTCTAAAAAATCGATGCATTTGACATCTGGCGTTTCTTAATGCCCAATTTCAGTTAACCCTAGCACATAGGTTGAATTTACTTTGAAAGAGTAACCTTCAAAGTAACAATCCTATCCATTTCCTCTTCATGCAATTCATACTGATCCATCGTGGTCAATAAGAGACAATATCTGGTCAACATTTCTTCAACAATCTCATTTAGCATTTTGTGGAAATCCTTATACTGGAACTTCAGCATAGACTTCTTCCCTTCTAGAGTACTGTCAAGACCTCTTAACTATATTTACTGACACAAGGGAGCATCTTGCTTGATATGATTGAAAACATAATATGATAAGGCCATTATAAAAGTAGAATATACCTTTACTTCTATCTCATAAGCTTTTCTTCCTCAGCTGTCATTTGAGAAATAGAATTTTCCATTTAACCAAAACCAGGAAACTTAACCATCAATGGTATATAAGTATGCTCCAAGCTTTGCATACTTTCTGGATGACCAGCTCCTAAATGAGCTCTAAATCTCAAATCCCACTTTGGAAAATCACTGAGATTCATAAGCCTTGGGCATTTGGTATGAGAACTAATATCATTGTCATAGTAATTTGTCATCTTGAATTTTAACGAATAAGCGAGCTGAGCACCAAAACGAGGATCGAAAAATTTTTCTTGTTCTAACTTGAAATAACGTCTTTGATCGAATCAGACTTTATACCGTTAAAAAGTATGATCCAAAGATGTTCATTGAACTTTAAACAAATTCCGAACTTGAAAATTAGCACGTTAACAACAAACCACAGCTCGTTAACAGCAAATTCAGTAAATTTCAGCAACTGTCAGCACGAAGACAGCTCGTTTCAACAACCTTTAACACAAAAACAACACGTTTATCAGCACATTCAGCTCATTTTCAACTTGTTTTAGCATACGTCAGCGAGTTTTTGGCACTATTGAGTTCGTTTTGGCACGTTTCAGCACTTAAAGCAATGTGGTTCAGCTCAGTTCAACACAGAACATTCCGTTAGAACCACCAGAAAAAGGTTATTAGACCGGTATCTCACCAGAATCATCAAAAATCACAATGGAACTCAAATTGAACTCAGATTTGGAAACGAATACACTTGTAGATGAATCCTAAACAGTTCACTATATCAAATATCAACCGATTTTGATCCGAAACACTAGAAAATCAAGCCGATGACATGAACGCTTAGGAACCAAAATTGAACACGTTAAAAGTAACGATTAAGCATGAGATTTAGCAATTAGATGTAGAATCGAGCACCAAAAGCTCTGATACCACTTGTTTTCCCCGATTAGGGTCGATGAACTTAATATTGATCTACGAAACCGAAAACGCATGGTATTCGTTTTGGTGTCTTTCGGTACTAATCAATGAACGAAAATGACAGAGCACATATACAAGATGTAAAGATTAATGCATTTAAGCTCTATTAGAAAATTCGGAAGAGTAACGGTAAAAATCGGTGTCTCATAAAAACAAACTATTCTAACTAACTTAAATGAAACCTATATTTAGTATATCACTCAGTCATCAAACTTGAAATCACATTAGTTACACTTGACATGCACATTCGTTACCCATTCATGCTCTTCATTCGTCATCCAATCCTTCCCATTCATCTCCTATGCATGCTCAACTAATGAATGAGACTCCTATGAAATCTCATTCACTATTCTCATTATTTAAAATCCACATTCTCTATCTTTCATCTTATACGAAGACTAAGCGACTCGTCGGTTCAACACTCAACACTTGTCACATTTCATGTACTGACAAACTCTTATTTTTCCCGATAAGGATCGATGAAATCGACATTGATCTACTAAACCGAAAAAGTAGTGTTTGTTTCGGTGCATTTCTCGATGAACGAAAATGACCGATCACGTACACAAGATGTAAAGATTAACGCATTGGAGCTCGCTCTATTAGAAATTTCGGCAGAGTAACGGTATAAATCGTTGTCTCGTTAAAATGAACTATTCCAAATAACTAAAATTAAACATATATATATACTACAATACCCATTCAACAAACTTGAAATCACATTCGTTACACTTGATATGCACATTCGTTACCCATTCATGCTCTTTATTCGTTATCCAATCCTTCCCATTTATCTCATATGCATGCTCCACTAATGAATGAGACTCACATGACATGTTATTCGTTATTTTCATTCTTAGACTCCTCATTCTTTATCTTTCATCTCATATAAAGACTAAGCGACTCGCGGTTCAACTATCAGCACTTGTCACCTTTCATGTACTAACAAACTCTCCCTTGACAATTGCTGGAACTCGTTAAGCTTTAGTCTTTGTCGCTTTCGGTTGGTCTCTCACTTGATCGTCAAGTGTGTTTTTATACAGATAATGCCATGCAGACAATGCACTAAAAAAATGGAAGCCAAATCAACTGTCACACCTAGACCAAAGGTGGCGGAATATGTTAGGGCTTAACGTATTAATCGAACAATAGCTCATAAGTCACTAACTAAAGCGATAATAATTATTCAATTCATTAATATTAGAACAAGTACGCCATCACAATAAATGAAATCAATTACATTTAATAAACTTATATTTTTTGATTAACTATCATAAGGTCAAACTAATGTTTTCAATCTTGGACAATTTCAACTACTTATACCTATAGCATGTATATAAATAGAGTTTGTCAACACGAATGTTGGTGAGAATATATAAGTTTATATATATATATATATATAGATAGATAGATAGTTATATCATAATTCATATGTTAATGGTGAGCATACTATATGAGAATAGATGAGGATGAGATACCAAACCACAAACCAATAAAATAAACACTTAAGCACATAGATCATAATCATAAAGAATGCAACAATCACACATAAACATGAATTGAATTGTATTTTAAATATATGGTGATGATAAAACTCAAATAGTACATATACATGCTACCCTTAATATATATAAAAGATGAAAAAGGGGGTATTTAAAACTCATCTTGAATTTGGTGGGTTAAAATATTAAGATCTTTAAGCGTGTGAATGTCCAAACGTGTAAGCCCTAAATAAAAGTAATATGGCTAGTTTTAGTTTGTATTTGACGATTAAATAACAAAGGAATATAATGGTATGATAATATTATAACTTGTACTTGAAAAAGGAAAAGAAAGATGAAAATAAAATTTGGTAAACTTGCTGTCACAAAATAGATAAATTATTAAAAAAATTATAAAACAATTCCCAAAAATTATATAAAACTCCATTTTTCTAAAAGGGTATAGATTTGCTCACTAATTTTAATTTGACCACTATGGAGTCATATAATGAATTAAAATGCAAATAAAACATCATTAAAACCTTTATTGGCCAAGAATTCAATCAATTCTGAATCATTACAACTAGCAATTTCCTTTACACATTGAAATTGTTTTTGATGGAAATAAATTAGAAGCCATTGATGGGGAGATGAATACATCATACAAAGTATATTTATCATCAAACCCTTATGGTTAATGTATCAAAGAAAATCAAATTAAAACATAAAGTTACAAGGAACGTAAGAACTTTGTTAAGGTGTGATCATTGAAGATCATCTTCCAACCTTTAGTTCTTTATCTCCGCCACAGCACACACCATGGTGTATAGATTATGTGGGATCCTTGAAATTGACATATGATGACTTTGTAACCATGTAAATAGAGAATATGAACAAGAATTAAAGAAAGATTAAAGATAGTACAACTATTGATACACAACTTGATTACCTTAATTTTTGACAAAATAGTAACAATAGGAAAAATGAAGAAGATGGAGATATGAGAGAGACAGAGAGAGAGAGCGTAGACAAATTATTCTTTGAATTTCAAAATAGAATAAGAATGGTACAAAAGAAAAAGAGGGGATGATAGCCTCCTGGTAATAACAAGATTTGGAGAGACTAACTTAGGAAAGTTTGCTCTTGTAAAAAAGTTGTAAAACTTGGAGAAGGGGAAAGGGAGTGGGGTGGATGGTTTTTGAGTTGCTTTGGTGTAAGGCCCCGAAACCCGGGAACCCCACAGTTGGTATTCGTTCCAAAACAATCGTAAAAATAATAAAACTTAAAAACAATTTTTTGCATTAAAATAACATCACAGAGTATAATTCGGCGGAAAACATAAATAAATGAATGAGTTCCCAAAACCTGGGGATTTAACCCCAAAACCAAAATTAAGTATAACTTTTATAAGTCTGTTGAAATAAAATGTTCATAAACAATTCTTCATTCCAGTATGCCCTTTACCGTCCAAGTAGCTCCGTGCACGTCCAAGCGATAAGGCATCCTCTTCCTAACCTGAAATCTCACACTAAAATGCACACAAAGTCAGCTTAAGCTGAGTGAGTTCAAGTTTTAAAGAAGTAGCAAAAGTCTTAATAATCATCCCAACGGTTTTGAAACAGCAACCGGAAGTACATCGGTTAGGTCACCACATTCAATAAATAGTCATTCTTACGTATGAGCATCTCTATACGTGCATTCCTATATATATCAATATATATATATATAACATTCAATAATAACATTCCGGGCCGAGAAAACGTACAACCCAAACACGTAACATTCGGCGCATGCAAACACAAAGTAGGTATACGCAACATTCAGTAGTCGAGACGACTACAACATTCGTCAAATATTGGCCATTCTAAATATATATATACACATACACATTCTATAACATTCCAAGTCCTACCAATACTAGCAAGCCTATGTAAAACCATTTAAAACATTTCATAAAGCAAAATCACTTAGGTGTGCATGCTAGCCCAAAACTTAAAAAGATTTAAACGGGGCATCAAGAACTCACCTGAAATCAATCGAACACCTGCAACGAGCTAGTAAATCCCTAAGTGCACAATCACAAGCTAGGGCCTGTAAAGTATACACAACGTGTTACTAAGCTAGACCGTAAGAACACTCTTGTCTAATGGGCCATTCAAGCCCAACAACTTGGCCCAAGGCCCAACACTTGGCCCAAGGCTAACCAAATCGAGTCGAATACGCGCGTAATAAACCTTAAAACCATATGTTAAACGAATCAGCCCCAAATGAACCAAATTCCCATTTTAAACAATTTCATTCATCATAATTAAGTCACCCGAGTTGATAGGGTTGACGGTTCCTTTTTACAACTCTCAATTTAACATTTAAACGAAAATTCGTGCACCACCGACTCGATTGACCAAGCACCAATCAAAACAGCCCCGAGCATCAAAAAATAATTTTCCCACAACCCTTAGACTCCCTTAGGGCCGTACAAACTGATTCGGTTGGTCATCCAACCAATTAACGCATCAAACTAAACAATTTGCAATTCTACACCTGATAAACCCTAATTTTCGAACTAAAATCGATTGACCGACCTAAACACCTCCAATGGCTACGAAATTTTAATATGATGTAAATGCCATACCTGGGGATCTTTCTACACTGGAAACTCTAATTTTTATCCAAAGGAAGTGGGTCAATTACACCTTGGCCGAAAATCTGTCCAACGAGAAGTATCGGCAAAATTAAGCATCAAAACAATTAGGGGTGAACAAAAAGAGTGTTGGGGATTGTGGTACATACCTTGAACAACTTCTAGGAGCTTGGAATCGATCAAAAAGTCGAAGCAAGGAAGGGATGGGGCTGTTCCTTTGGGCCGATCGCTACTGCAGCTAGGGTAGGGGTTTAGGGTTTTTTGTTTATTGTTATATTATAAAACATTTTCATTCTAGCCCCCGGAATTTAATAATAATGCAACTTGGAAGAAATGTTAAGCGATTAGACGTACCGGGATAACGTAAAGGCTTCCGAGAAACGTCAGATAAATCCCGAGAATTATACATACTCTACAAGCTTTAGTTCTTGAACCTGGAATTAACGGGCGTTACAAGTCTACCCCCTGACAACGGGATTCGTCCCCGAATCCCGATGCGACAGGAACAACTGCGGATAATGCTTCATCATCTCGTCTTCGGTCTTCCAAGTGGCCTCGGAACCCCTATGGTGTTTCCATTGCACCTTCACCTGTCTAACCACCTTATTCCTCAAACGCCTCTCCTGAAGGTCAAGAATAGCAATCGATTGTTCAACGTAGTTCAGCTTACTATCGGGTTCAATATCATCGAGAGGCACATGGGCCTCTTCATCCGCTAAGCATTTCCTCAGGTGGGACACGTGAAAAGTAGGATGAATCCCGCGAGCTCCTCGGGCAATTCCAGCCTATATGCTACCTCACCTACTCGGGCCAATATATGGAACGGGCCAATAAACCTCGGACTGAGCTTCCCCCTCTTACAAAAACAAATAATGCCCTTCCAAGTAGAAACTTTTAACATAACCCGATCCCCAGCCTCAAACACAATAGGCCTTCGCCTTTTATCTGCATAAGACTTCTGACGATCCTCCGCGGCCTTCATAAATGCTTTAATCTTTTCGAGTTTCTTAGACGTAGCCTTGACCACCTCCAAACTACCCAACTGCTTCTGACCAATAGAACCCCAACAGACTAGAGTCCTACACCTCCTACCATACAACATCTTAATCGGTGGCATCCCAATTGTGGCGTGATAATTGTTATTATACGAGAACTCTACCAGCGGTAAGTGACGGTCCCAACTACCTCCAAAATCGATAACACAAGCCCGCAACATATCCTCGAGAGTCTGAATGGTCCTCTCGGACTGACCATCCGTCTGCAAGTGATACGCAGTACTGATGAGGAGTTTGGTGCCCATCTCCTCGTGAAACCTTTTCCGAAGCCGGGAGGTGAAACGCGTATCCCTATCCGAAACAATAGATACCGAAACCCCGTGCCTAGAGACGATCTCACGAATAAACACATCGGCCAGCTGCTCAGAATTAAAAGTCTCTCGAATTGGTAAGAAGTGAGCGCTCTTGGTCAGTCTATCCACGATTACCCAAATGGTGTCGTAATTACCCCTAGGAGTACGAGGCAGTTTAGTCATGAAATCCATAGTAAGATGCTACCATTTCCACTCAGGTATAAGGCTGAAGTTTCCCAAACGGCTTCTAATGCTCGGCCTTAACTTGCAGACACGTCAAACACTTACTCACATACTGAGCCACCTCAAATTTCATCGCAGGCCACCAATAATTTTTCTTCAAGTCTTGCTACATCTTGGTCGCGCCCGGGTGAATAGAATAGTGCTACTTGTGTGCCTCATCCAAAATTTTATCCCTGAATCCCCCATATTTCGGTACCCATAAACGACCATCCTTATACTTCACCCCGTCACCGACGTCTTCCAACAATTTCTCCTGACCCTAAACACGTTCTGAAATAATCCATTCCACCTGCAAAGCCTCATTTTGAACGCTGGCTATTTGCTTCAAAATATCGGGTTTAAGGATGAGCTGGTAAGATTTTACATGAATCGGCTTCGGTCTCTCCTTCCGGCTCAACGTGTCAGCCACCACGTTGGCCTTACCTGGGTGGTACATAATATCCAAATCGTAATCCTTAATCAACTCCAACCATCGACGCTGGTGCATATTCAGTTCCTTTTGTTCAAAGAAGTATTTTAAACTCTTATGATCGGTATAGATAACGCAGGGAACACCGTACAAAATAATGCCGCTACAACTTAAGCGCAAACACAACGGCTGCATGCTCCAAATCGTGAGTAGGATAATTCGCCTCGTGAGGCTTCAACTGCCGTGAGGCATAAGCGATGACTCGACCTCGCTGCATCAAAACACACCCAAGCCCCTGATAAGAGGCATCAGAATACACCACCAAATCATCGGTGCCATCAGGTAAAGCTAAAATCGGGGCATGCGTCAATCTGTTCTTCAACTCGAGAAAAGCCTCCTTCTATTCCGTACCCCAAACGTACTTAACAATCTTCTTAGTCAACTTGGTCAATGAAGAAGCAATTTTTGAAAAATCGAGAATAAAGCGGCGGTAAAACCCTGCCAAACCCAGAAAACTACGGATTTCAGACGGACACTTAGTAGACTCCCATTCATTCACGGCTTTCACCTTTGCAGGGTCAACCAGAATACCACTCGGGTTAATAACATGACCCAAGAATTGAACCTCACGCAACCAGAAAGAGCACTTAAAAAATTTTGCATACAGTTTGTTCTTCCGCAGAGCCTCCAACACTTCCACGAGATGACCGATGTGATCGGATTCACTTTTTGTGATATTTGAGCCAAAACAAGGTACACCTCAGTACGTATTTACCGATTAAGCAAATAAACGCCTTTTGCGTAACAAACGAACGATTGACCGAACGGGTCGGGTTATGACCCAGATATCTCGGGGGGGCCATCGATAAGTGATATACGATCAATACAAGCTAAAATATTAAAAATATGGTCTTAGTTTAATAGCTGTCAAGTTAAACGAAAATATGCTCGTTTAACTACCCGCTATAGATTTAAATGCGTAAGATAGTTACAAACCAAGAATTGTATCATCCGTTAAGCCGAAAAAGACTTACCAAACACTTACTTGAAATGTTTTAAGCGATCCGTGAAAATATTTTTGATTTTTACAAACATATAGTATGTTTTTATAATTTAACACAAAACTAGCCGAAAAACACTTGTTTTCGCGTTGTTTAACGCACCCGATAAGTTTTTCGCGCCAAAAACCAAACCCGAACTAAATTTGGACTGGGCTTTTCGTATTTGGGCTTGAGAAACCAGATTATTGGGCCAAAACAGCCCAAGGGGGAGGCCCATGGGTTCCGATCGGCCAGCCCACCCCCACCCCCCATTCTTTTTATAAAACTTGTTTTGGAAGCTTGGTTATTCAATTTGGTTTATAAAAACTGAGGTCCAAACAGCTGCAAGCTGATTTTCCAGAAAACCTTCAAACCCTAAGGTAAGGAGCTTAAATAAGTAGCTTTTGTACTTGTTTAACTTTGATTAATACCATAAAAACAAGTCTTGGTTACTAAAAATCATTCCTAACCGTGTAAAAATCCTAAAAATGGTCCATAAACATGTTTTGATCACAAACACGGTAAGGAACCTGTTTTGATAGTTTTTTTTGGCCATAAACACGGATTAAAGGGTTGAAACGGCGTTTTTACGGTTCAAAAGTTCGTTTTTGTGCACTAGCCGAAAACCTAAGTTACGGGCTGTTATGTTGATGAAAACTTGCTTGGTTTGTGATAAAGGACTTGTACCTAGCTTGCTTAGAAGCACAAGAACCTGAAAACTTGATTAAAAAGTCGGAAACGAGCCAAACCCACTAAGGTAATGCCGAAACACTCGCTTACGGGCTGTTTAGGTTGAGGTTGTGATGTGCATATTATTAGGCCTTGAAATTTTGCAGGGATATCAGGGACCATGTCATTGAGTCCCTGTTCAAATTCGGTAATTTTTCGACCATCCGAGAATATTTGGCGAATTTATTACCAAATTGGGACGTTTAATGGGGAAAAATAGTTAAAATGCTCCAAAAATTATGAAATTTTTCTAGGAACTCAGATTTAATGTATATGCGTTCGTGTGAATTTTGGGATCATTTGGAGAAGTCTAAAGGTGTTTTGTGTATATGCGTTCGTGTGAATTTTTATAGCCGAATTTGGGCTGAAAAGAATATTGCACGAGCTTTTTACATTTTGGAATTGATACAGGTTGTTTTGGGACATAATTTGAGTATTCAGGAATTTTGATGGAATTTTTGGAAATTGTTTGGGATAAACGGACGAATTTCAGGCGAAATATAGCTGCTAAATGAATTTTTATAAGTTAATAAATCAGTAAATAATTCCAGAAATAATTTTATTAAAATATGCATATTTTAATTGATAAGTGGCTAAATTTTCATAATTTAATGATTAACGGTTAATTAATTATGCTAATTTGAATATTAAACAAATTCAGTTTTAATAAAAACCGGCAAGTTCGCGACTAACGAACCTGCGAAAATATCAAAACACCAAGAGTGATCAAAAATCATATTTTTGAACTAATTAAGTAAAAACAAACTTTTCTATGAAAAACCTGGACAATCCGGATGGATTGTGCGCGTTTCTTCTTAAATCAAACTGAATAAACGGAAACGGGCCCCATGGCTAATCCGGGACCCCAGTATGTGATCTTTCTTTATAACTTAATCATTCTGTTAACCAATACATTTACCCAAGCTTATTTTCCCATAACTGTTTTCTGAACGTATAAACGAACAACTTGGCTCAGCTGGGAAGTCGGGAATCTGAGCCAAGTTCGGTTTTAAGTATTAGACATTAAACAACATCACAACCTAAGCCTATTGACACTTTCGGGGCGTTCCAGCTACACCCAGATTAGTTATATAGCCCAGTTTAGTATTGAGATTATAATAATATTAAAATATTAATATTATTATAATATTGATTATAGGAACTACTGATAGCGGACCAAACAAACCACGAGCTGATACAGTACTGAATATCTACTAAACCGTGAGTTTCATGACCCCACTTTTAAACTGTTTTACGAACTTTTGGGGTGAAAAGCGTGTTTGCTTATATCTATATACTTATCTGAAACATGTGATGATGTGAATTATCTAAGTGCTAACACACGAAAGTCCCCTCGATCAGAGTGATTAACTTCGAGCCGGTGGCTTGTGAATAGTACTATTGGTTTGACAAACCCAGGTGGGGCCAGCACGGTTGCTGAGACATTATCCTGTTTGCACATGTCCATATTTTTACGAACCAGCTATGTAGTGTTAGACATAGCTACCGGGGCATGTTGTGGGCGGAATGGGGCCACAGTGGTTGATTTGAGCGTGGGAAATGGAGGCACGCAGCACGAACAGTCCAGGCTTCACTGTAGCTTAGCATAATTACATCACATACATCATTTACATACATACGTACTTATTTCATGATTACAAGTGTTGACTTGTGAATATTCATTACTGTTTTCTTGAAACTCGTGAAACTCACCAACTCTAGTAGTTGACCCGTTTTAAACTGCTTTTCAGGTGTACCTAAATCGGAATGATTTGGTGATCTGTTACTTGCCTGAGGTGTGTGGTTGATGCTATGTGAATAGAAGCAAGGGTGATAGTAGTAAGAATGTATAGTTAACGACCTAGTTTTGTTTGTATCACCTAGACTGTAAAACAATAATAGAACAATTAGATGTAATATATTGTAAATTAGTTTGTAATGTTTCTTTATAAACAATGTGTTGATACCAGAGGTGTCTATTACATTCACGTTTTACGCTTCTGCATTGTGTTGGTCGGGGTGTGACAGAAGTTGGTATCAGAGCCATTGGTTATAAAGGATTAGGTTATCCCTTAGGGTATCTAAAATATAACCGTAGGCTCGATTAACTCTGGGAAAATATTTAAATAATAAATTTATATTATATACTAATGGATGTCGGGATGAACTTGTAGGGCAAGTGAGTTATTGTGGTCTGGAACATAATAACAGACTTGCTTGTACGAGGGAATTCGGGGAGAAGTCGCGGAACGTGTGGCTAAGTAAAAATGGCAACATATGTGTATAAAATGTAATATGAAAGTATATATATATATGTAACACTCATACGTGCTTATGTGAAACAAGGTGTATGAATACGTGTACGTACGATACTGTTGATGACGGTAAATTTTACTATGAATATTATATTCATTTATATTCAATATTGATTTAAATAATAATAATAATAATTAAAATTTTAATAAAACTAATATCATATTCTAATATAATTACTATTAAATTTGGCTTAACTAATTAATCCTTTCGACAATAGTTAGCGCCAGCAATAGATATTATTCTTATAACTAACCTTTGTGCAGAGTCATGTTAAGGAATAACGATTACGTATCGGAAAAAGAACCGGTAATCTCTGCTGAGGAGGACCCAGAGGAGGAACCGGAGGAGGATCCAGAGGAGGAGGACCCAGAAGAAGAACTGGAGGAGGATGAGGAAGAGGCGGAAGAAGAGGTTATTTGTAGAGAGCTACCCAGGAATGTGCCTGATCTATCCGGCTACAGATGCGATAGCTAACCACCCAGGTCACCACGCAGAGATCAAAACGAAGTTAACAGTCAGTACCATTCACCTCCTAGAGTAGCCAGATCACCCACTCCACCTATAAACCTGTCGCCGACGACTTTGGCTACTGCGCGAGTCCGGGGAGGACCTTCACGTCCTAGGGCGGATATTTCATCTTCCCGTTCGTTGAGTATACCTACTCCTCGCCCTGACCTCCCAAACGTAGGAAACAACTCTTGGATGGCTGTCCTGACTGACCGTGTGATAGACCACTTGATAGCCATAGCTAACATTAACCAGGAAAGGAGGGACGTGACCCAGTACTTAACGACGTTACATCAGATAGTACTGAACTTGCAGCAGTCAGATGCCTACCACCACTGGTGTTTGAATAGGGTGACAGTTCGGCTGTGGTATTGTTACTGGGTGATTACGGTGCTGTTGTTTCTATGTTTGTGGCTAGCCTATCGTCTGTATGGATAGATGCGGAATATTACAATTATGTGTACATGATCTTTTGATACTCCATGTATGTATATAGTAGTATGTTATGTTAACTTGAGGCACAATTTTGTACATTATTACAAGCACTGACCCTTATAGGGTTAAGTCTAGCAGTCACTTAGTGACAGATTTTGATATATACATGCAAGCACTGGCCTTTATTAGGCTTAGTCTGTATACCTTTCATTATCAATGTACAGAACAATTTGTGAAATGTTAGTATGTTATTTGGTTTACCTGCACAACATTTACTGTGATTATTATTACACAGTGCCGTAGACTGGAATTAGTACTAATTGGCGTATATTTGTTTATCATTATAGAATGGCCCCAAAGAAAGCAAACCCTATGACTGAGGCAGAAATAGCCGAGATGATTGCTCGGCAAATGCAGGCAGTGATCCAACTTATCGTAACACAAGTAACTGCCGGTGTAAACGCAAATATGCAAACAAACCAACAACAAAACAATAATGCTCCCCCAACCAACAATGAAACAGTTACAAATAACAATCCCCCACCTAATACAAATGCCCCTACCAATGCAAATAATCCCCCACCGAACCCAAACAATAACAATAACAACCCTAATCCACCTCGAAGAGAATATTTGATTAAAAACTTTATGGCCTGTAAACCAATTGATTTCAAGGGCACTGAAGGGCCAAACGGGTTAATCAAATGGATAGAGAAGACGGAATCTGTTCTCAATATTAGTAATTGTCCACCCGAAAACATTGTCAAGTATGTTGCCTCTACTTTTACGGATCATGCTTTGATGTGGTGAAACACTACAATTCAGATAAAAGGGCAAGATACGGTTAACCGCATGACTTGGGCTGAACTCAAAACATTAATGCTAGATCATTTCTGTCCAAAGAACGAAATACAAAGGTTAGAACACGAACTCTGGAGTCTGGAAATGAAAGGAGCGGATCATTTGGGATACACGAACCGCTTCAATGAATTGGCCCGCTTAGTACCCTGGTTAGTAACTCTCGAGGACAAACGATTCGAACGTTATATTTGGGGTTTAGCCTCGGAAGTGAGGAGTTTGGTAAACTCCGTGGGTCACACATCGTTCGAGAATGCCGTGACTCAAGCCGGCATTGTGACTTTTGACTTGGTAAGGAGTGGAGTATTGAAAAAAGGCTGGAAAATCAGTGGGTATGAAACGAACCGACTACGGGACGAGAGCACAAGGAGGACAATCAAGCAAACGTGCACGTCCGACAATAAGAAATTATGCTATAACTGGTTTCGATATGAAGCAGGACAGGTATAAGGGACCCTTGCCAAAGTGTGATAAATGTAATTACCATCATATGGGAGAATGCAGATTCCCGGTATGCCAGAAATGTGGTCGAACTGGGCATTATGCCCCTAATTGCAGAGCAGGTACAGCAATGGTGAACCGATCAACCCAAACAACTCAACCTCATCGTCCACAGCCTCCCAGACCTCAGCCAATCCGCCAACAACCTATCCAGCAGACTGCAGCCGCAACCACCTACAGTGCCTGCTATGAATGTGGCAGTACATAACATATTAGAAGAAACTGCCCCATGTTGAATCCAAGAGGAGTTACTAGACCGAACCAAGCATCGACGTCAGATGCGCCTAGAGGACGTGCGTTTGTAATTGGGTAAGGAGAAGCACGATATGACCCGAATGTGGTGACAGGTACATTTATAGTCTCTGATCATTATGCTTCAGTATTATTTGACACGGGTGCCGATAGAAGTTTTGTTTCCACTAGCTTTGTATCCCTGGGTAATATGCCAGTTAGTGAACTAACAAATCCCTATACTATAGAACTCGCTAACGGTAACTCTATAACTGTCAATCAAATAATCCAAAATTGTTCCATTATTCTTAATGACCACCTATTCCTTATTGATCTACTCCCGGTAGAGTTAGGAAGTTTTGATGTTATTGTCGGCATGGACTGGTTAACCAAGAATAAGGCAGAGATTGTGTGTAACGACAAGACAGTTAAAATTCCCTTTTCGAATGGTGAAATGATTATGGTACAGGGAGAGAAGTCTGGTTCGATTTTACCTCTTGTGTCTCATCTTAAAGTGTTGAAATGTTTACGCCAAGGTTGTATGGCATTTTTGGCAAACGTGACTATAAAGAACCCAGATGAGAAATGTATAGAAGAGATTCCCGTTGTACGTGAATACCCCGATGTCTTTCCCAATGATCTACCTGGATTACCACCGAACCGACAGGTTGAATTCCGTATTGACTTAATCTCAGGATCAGCCCCTATTGCTAAGGCACCATACCGGCTGGCACCCTATGAAATGCAAGAATTATCCAACCAGTTACAGGAGTTATTAGATAAGGGTTTCATTTATCCTAGTTATTCTCCTTGGGGAGCACCGGTATTGTTTGTAAAGAAGAAAGATGGAAGTTTTAGAATGTGTATCGATTATCGGGAATTAAACAAAGTTACCATCAAAAACCGATACCCTCTTCCACGAATAGACAACTTATTTGATCAACTTCAAGGGGCAAAATATTTCTCGAAAATTGACCTTCGATCCGGTTACCATCAAGTTAAAATTCAAGAGGAAGACGTGTCTAAAACGGCGTTCTGAATCGTTATGGCCACTACGAATTCTTGGTTATGCCGTTCGGACTTACTAATGCTCCCGCAGTTTTCATGGACCTTATGAATCGAGTTTGTAAACCGTACCTCGACAAATTCGTTATCGTGTTTATTGATGACATTTTGATATATTCGAAAACCAAGGAGGAACACGAGCAGCATTTACGAACAATCTTGGAGCTGTTGAGGTAGGAAAAGTTGTATGCCAAGCTGCAAAATCTGAATTCTGGCTACATGAGGTACAATTTCTAGGGTACGTTGTTAATCGACACAGAATTCATGTAAACCCGAGCAAAATTGAAGCCATTAAAAATTGGCAAACCCCAAAGTCACCGAAAGAGATCTGCCAATTTTTGGGTTTAGCTGGGTATTATCGACGCTTTATTGCTAATTTTTCCAGCATAGCCCAACCTTTAACTCTTTTGAATCAAAAAGATCGTGCTTATGTTTGGGGAGAAGAACAAGAAGCGGCTTTTCAATTGCTGAAACAGAAACTATGCCAAGCCCCGATACTGAGTCTTCTAGAGGGAACTGATGATCTGGTAGTTTATTGCGACACGTCCCGGAAAGGGTTGGGATGCGTACTTATGCAAAGAAACAAAGTCATAGCATAAGCTTCTCGACAATTAAAGGTGCACGAGAAGAATTATACTACCCATGATTTGGAACTGGGCACGGTTATTTTCGCACTTAAGATCTGGAGGCACTATTTGTATGGCACCAAATGTACAGTATACACCGACCACAAGAGCCTGCAGCATATTTTGGACCAGAAGGAACTAAATATGAGGCAGAGGAGATGGGTAGAATTGTTGAACGATTATGACTGTGAGATTCGATACCACTCGGGCAAGGCTAATATAGTGGCAGATGCTTTGAGTAGAAAAGATAGGATCAAACCACTACGGGTCCGAGCACTTGGAATGATCGTCCAATCTAGTCTCACCGAACAAATTCATATTGCTCAAAAAGAAGCTCTGAAAGATGATCACTTAGAAGATGAAAACTTGCATGGGACCGAACAAAACTTTGAAGAAAGAACTGACGAAATTCTATACTACAAAAACCGAGTTTGGATTCCCATTGTCAGCAATCTGCATGACTTGATCATGGACGAAGCCCATAAGTCTAAATACTCCATTCACCCAGGAACAAATAAGATGTACAAGGACTTGAAGGAGTATTATTGGTGGCGATGTATGTTGGTAAATGTTTAACTTATGAAGAAGGATATAGCCACGTATGTTGGTAAATGTTTAACTTATGTGAGGGTTAAAGCCGAATATCAAAAGCCTTCGGGAATGTTGCACCAACTGGAAATACCGCAATGGAAATGGGAACAAATTACCATGGATTTTGTAACACACCTCCCTAAAACTTCCCGAGGAAATGATGCAATATGGATGATAGTTGACCGACTAACTAAATCCGCACACTTCCTTCCAATCCGAACCACTTACACAACCGAAAAACTTGCTCACATTTACATAAATGAAGTCGTATCCCGACACGGTGTACCCGTTTCAATCATCTCTGATCGTGATGGCCATTTCACCTCTCGTTTTTGGCAAGCCGTACAAGAAGCTCTGGGAACCCGAATTGACCTAAGCACCACCTACCATCCCAAAACCCGACGGTCAATCTGAGCGAACCATTCAAACCTTAGAAGATTTGCTTCGCGCTTGTGTACTAGACTTCGGTGGAAACTGGGATCAACATCTTCCACTGGTTGAATTTTCGTACAACAATAGCTATCACAGTAGCATTCAAGTGGCACCATATGAAGCACTGTACGGGCCGAAATGTAGATCACCCTTGTGTTGGACTGAGGTGGGAGATACCCAAATTACTCGATCTGACTTGATTCAAGAAACCACTGACAAAATCCGTAAAATCACAAACAAATTAAAAATCGCCCGAGATCGACAGAAAAGCTACGCTGATGTTCGTTGGAAACCGTTATCCTTTGAAATAGGCGATAAAGTATTCCTCAAGGTATCCCCATGGAAAGGCGTTATTCGATTCGGTAAAACTAGTAAACTAGCTCCGTAATACATTGGATCGTATGAAGTAATTTCTAATTTAGGTCCGGTAGCTTACCGACTAAAACTTCCTGTGGAGTTGAGTTCTATTCACGATGTCTTTCACGGTTCGAACCTGAAAAAGTGTCTTACCGATGAAACTGAAATCGTGCCATTAAAAGACTTCAACATAAACGAAAAACTGAATTTCGTTGAAGAACCGGTGGAAATAATAGAGGGAAAAATAAAACAATTAAGATACAACAAAATCTCTCTAGTCAAAGTTCGATGGAACTCAGAACGGGGACTCGAATTCACGTGGGAGCGGAAATCCGAATTCAAAAAGAAATACCCGCGCCTGTTTCCAAACAAAGACAAAGTTGAATAATCAAATTTCGGGGACGAAATTTTCTAACGGGGGGAGAATGTGACATTTGAGCCAAAACAAGGTACACCTCAGTACGTATTTACCGATTAAGAAAATAAACGCCTTTTGCGTAACAAACGAACGATTGACCGAACGGGTCGGGTTATGACCCAGATATATTGGGGGGCCATCTATAAGTGATATACAATCTATACAAGCTAAAATATTAGAAATATGATCTTAGTTTGATAGCAAACAAGTTAAACGAAAACATGTTCGTTTAACTACCCGCTATAGATTTAAACGCGAAAGATAGTTACAAACCAAGCATTGTATCATCCGTTAAGCCGAAAAAGACTTACCAAACACTTATTTGAAATGTTTTAAGCGATCCGTGAAAATATTTTTGATTTTTAAATTTGGACTGAAAAGAATATTGCACGAGCTTTTTACATTTTGGAATTTGTACAGGTTGTTTTGGGACATAATTTGAGTATTCAGGAATATTGATGGAATTTTTGGAAATTGTTTGGGATAAACGGACGATTTTCAAGCGAAATATAGCTGCTAAATGAATTTTTATAAATTAATAAATTGGTAAATAATTCCAGAAATTTTTTTATAAAAATCTACATATTTTAATTGATAAGTGGCTAAATTTTCATAATTTAATGATTAACGGTTAATTAATTATGCTAATTAGAATATTAAACAAATTAGCATAAACGGAAACGGGCCCCATGGCTAATCCAGGACCCCAGTATGTGAAGTTTCTTTATAACTTAATCATTCTGTTATCCAATACATTTACCCAAGCTTATTTTCCCATAACTGTTTTCTGAACATATAAACGAACAACTTGGCCCAGCTGGGAAATCGGGAATCTGAGCCAAGTTCGGTTTTAAGTATTAGACATTAAACAACATCACAACCTAAGCCTATTGCCACTTTCTGGGCGTTCCAGCTACACCCAGATTAGTTATATAGCCCATTTTAGTATTGAGATTATAATAATATTAAAATATTAATATTATTATAATATTGATTATAGGAACTACTGATAGCGGACCGAACAAACCACGAGCTGATATAGTACTGAATATCTACTAAACCGTGAGTTTCATGACCCCACTTTTAAACTGTTTTACGAACTTTTGGGGTGAAAAGCATGTTTGATTAAGCGAGCCAGATCGGGACATAAGCGAGCCATCTTGTTGAACTTTGTGGTGTATTCCCGATGTGTCATACTGCCCGCCTCCAAGGCCAAGAATTCCTGTTCAATTATATCCAATTCGGGTGGAGGACAGAACTGATCGAGAACCAACTTCTTCAATCCATCCCATGTCATCCTCCTAATCGATCAATCACCCATAGCCTGCACCAGATTATCCCACCAACATAATGCCTCGGAACGAAACGAGGCGGTAGCATAAGTGACCATATCATCCCCCTTGCACTTACTAACCCTCAGAAAGGCCTCCATCTCTCTGACCCACTGATGCGCTGCCAAAGCGTCTTTACTACCATCGAAGGAAGGGGGGTCGCACTTCTTAAAGTCACCATACGAGCAACCCCAGGTCGATACACTAACAGTCCGCACCTCATCTTCATCCCCACTCGGCACATACACTTCCTCTTCCTCTTCGACCTGCACCTCCTTACTCTTCCTTCCCCTATCCAGACCCTTACGAACCAGCGACTCCTCCATTGCCCTGACGGCCTCAGCAACGATCTCAGGAATGGCGCTATGGAGCACCTGGTAAACCTCATCCGCGATAGCCGCACGCAAAGCTGGATCTAAGGTGGGGTTATCCCCCTCCTCAAGAATCGGGGTCTCCTCCCGCTGGGGAGTAGGAATCTCTCTCTCGGCTTCGGCACATGGCTTACGACCACGCTCGCGAACACTAGGACCACCTCTCTTAGCAGCTCGAGTATTAACCATGACTTATCCTTACAAAGACAGAATTTTAACACGGTCAAGTACAAGTGGTAATTAGAACACGTAAGGTAAGGGTAAACTGCTAATGACGTTGATTAAGTGTAATTAGTCGTTTACTTTACCCGCCCGTCCTAACCACCCCCTGCCCCTAAACTCGTTAGCCTTCTATCTAACACTTAAACAGTTAATCACATACTGAAAATTTTAAATTTAAAGTAATGATTAAATAATTAAAAATAACCTCTTGGCGTGCAGCTACTCGCGGTGGGCATACTGGTCTCTTTTCTTACAGTTCGAGTCCAAGCATTCGGGATGCTCGGATCCCTCGAACCAAGGCTCTGATACCAACTTGTAAGGCCCCGAAACCCGGGAACCCCACAGTTGGTATTCATTCCAGAACACTCGTAAAAATAATTAAACTTAAAAACAATTCTTTGCATTAAAATAACATCACAGCGTATAATTCGGTGGAAAACGTAAATAAATGAATGAGTTCCCAAAACCCGGGGATTTAACTCCAAAACCAAAATTAAGTATAACTTTTATAAGTCTGTTGAAATAAAATGTTCATAAACAATTCTTCATTCCAGTATGCCCTTCACCGTCCAAGTAGCTCCGTGCACGTCCAAGCGATAAGGCATCCTCTTCCTAACCTGAAATCTCACACTAAATTGCACACAAAGTCAGCTTAAGCTGAGTGAGTTCAAGTTTTAAATAAGTAGCAAAAGTCATAATAATCATCCCAACGGTTTTGAAACAGCAACCGGAAGTACATCGGTTAGGTCACCACATTCAATAAATAGTCATTCTTACGTATGAGCATCTCTATACGTGCATTCCTATATATATCAATATATATATATAAAACATTCAATAATAACATTCAGGGCCGAGAAAACGTACAACCCAAACACGTAACATTCGACGCATGCAAACACAAAGTAGGCATACGCAACATTCAGCAGTCGAGACGACTACAACATTCGCCAAATATTAGCCATTCTAAATATATATAAATATATATATATACATACACATTCTATAGCATTCCAAGGCCTACCAATACTAGCAAGCCTATGTAAAACCATTTAAAACATTTCATCAAGCAAAATCGCTTAGGTGTGCATGCTAGCCCAAAACTTAAAAAGATTTAAACGGGGCATCAAGAACTCACCTGAAATCAATCGAACACCTGCAACGAGCTAGGAAATCCCTAAGTGCACAATCACAAGCAAGGGCCTGTAAAGTATACACAACGTGTTACTAAGCTAGACCGTAATAACACTCTTGTCTAATGGGCCATTCAAGCCCAACAACTTGGCCCAAGGCCCGACACTTGGCCCAAGGCCCGACAACTTGGCCCAAGGCCCGACACTTGGCCCAAGGCTAATCAAATCGAGTCGAATACGCGCGTAATAAACCTTAAAACCATATGTTAAGCGAATCAGCCCCAAATGGACCAAATTCCCATTTTAAACCTTTTCATTCATCATAATTAAGTCACCCGAATTGATAGGGTTGACGGTTCCTTTTTACAACTCTCAATTTAACATTCAAACGAAAATTCGCGCACCGCCGACTCGATTGACAAAGCACCAACCAAAACAGCCCCGAGCATCAAAAAATAATTTTCCCACAGCCCTTTGACTCCCCTAGGGCCGTACAAACTGATTCGGTTGGTCATCCAACCGATTAACACATCAAACTCAACAATTTGCAATTCTACACCCGATAAACCCTAGTTTTCGAACTAAAATCGATTGACCGACCTAATCACCTCCAATGGCTACGAAATTTTAATATGATGTAAATGCCATACCTGGGGATCTTTCTACACAGGAAACTCTAATTTTTATCCACGGGAAGTGGGTCAATTACACCTTGGCCAAAAATCTGTCCAACGAGAAGTATCGTCAAAATTAAGCATCAAAACGATTAGGGGTGAACAAAAAGAGTGTTGGGGATTGTAGTACATACCTTGGACTACTTCTAGGAGCTTGGAATCGATCAAATAGTCGAAGCAAGGAAGGGAGGGTGCTGTTCCTTTGGGCCGATCGCAGCTGTAGCTAGGGTAGGGGTTTAGGGTTTTTTGTTTATTGTTATATTATAAAACATTTTCATTCTAGCCCCCAGAATTTAATAATAATGCAACTTGGAAGAAATGTTAAGCGATTAGATGTACCGGGATGACGTAAAGGCTTCCGAGAAACGTCAGATAAATCCCGAGAATTATACATACTCTACAAGCTTTAGTTCTTGAACCCGGAATTAACGGGCGTTACATTTGGGTTGGATTATATTGTATTTTTAAGATATGGGAAGGACATTTGCTACAACAATTAATTAGATATAGTATTTTGGCTAGTTACATGTTTAAAGATCCATGTAACAATTATTATGTTATAAAATGTAAGAAACACACTTATGAGTTATAACTTATTACATATAGGGTGAATACATACATATATAATGTGTATATATATATAACTTATTAGGGACCCCGAATATCAAGTTAGGTTATATGAGTTTCCAAACGCTTTAAATACATAAATCAGTATATGTCACGATGTGAGGTAATGATTTTTGACTCATCAAGACTTGTGAATATGTTATCATAGTAAATACGATATAAATTTAGTATCAATGACCAATAACATGATTAAAACATAGGCATCCAACATTTCATTGATTAAAAAGGTTTCTAATCACATCGAAAACTAAAACGAGTCCGGTTTCGAGTTTGAAAATTAACCAATGTCACATCAATCACCCTTGGAATGGATATTATAAAAAGGCGTTGAAACTATCAATAGTCGGAGTTATACATTGACTCTGGCAACAAAATTCAAAGTGGCGAAGACGCATCATCCAGAGTGGATGAAGCTATGTGATATGTAAACCATAGGATAACAACATATCTTGAACAAAAGTACTATTAGGAATTCGAAAGTTTCCGTTGTTGAAAATCTCAGAATCAAAATCCAATTTACCGGTTAGAGCATCTTTGGCAGTGCTACCGTCAATAGGTAATTCCAGCTCCCATTTCGGCAAGCTGTGGTAGCTCGAAATTAAGGTTTCATAAGCAGACCGTTTCCACTTAATGTTGATATGGTCAATTGATGAGGCACCACTCTTTTTCCCTCTTTTCTTCTACCCGGCTTCTCACCAGTATAGGAAGTCGCCATCAATTGTTGGCAAACGTTAAACGAAGAAAATAGACAAAAAATCTTGAAAACGAATGATGAGACTTCAGAAATGAAAGAAGTAACAGGAAGATAGAGAAAGAAATGGTATAACCGAGGTTGAAGACGAAAATTACGAAAATACGGTAGCCCAATAGGAAAGTGATATGTCACGCTGGAGTTTTGTTGAGTCAGATATCTACGAAGGAAGATTTGAATCTTCTCAACCTCCTCAAAAAATTGGCTAAGTATGGAATACGAGCAAGCCTAGACCACAGTTTACTACCTCGAGCATGGTCTTTCAGCATATTCTTCTAAGTGTTGAAGGCTTCGAGAAAGCTACACTTCTCCGAGCAAGAGTGTTCTTCTATCGAGTATGGATTGCCAATCGAGCAAACAACTTGATCATTCAAGTTTTAGCCAAGTGATCCGAGCACATGATATCTGAGCACATTTGTCACACCCCGACTAGCACAATGCGGAAGCGTAAAACGGGAATGTAACAGACACCTCTGATATCAACACATTGTTTATAAAGAAACATTACAAACTAATTTACAATATATTACATTTCTTCGTTCTATCATTGTTTTACAGTCTAGGCGATACAAACAAAACTAGTTCTTTAACTATACATTCTTACTACTATCGCCCCTTGCTTCTATTCACGTAGCATCAACCACACACCTCAGGCAAGTAACATGTCACCAAATCATTCCAATTTACGTACACCTGAAAAGCAGTTTAAAACGGGTCAACTAGTATAGTTGGTGAGTTTCACGAGTTTCAAGAAAACAGTAATGAGTATTCACAAGTTAACACTTGTAATCATGAAATAAGTATGTATGTATGTAAATGATGTATGTGATGTAATTATGCTAAGCTACAGTGAAGCCTGGACTGTTCGTGCTGCGTGCCTCCATTTCCCACGCTCAAATCAACCACTGTGGCCCCATTCCGCCCACAACATGCCCCGGTAGCTATGTCTAACACTACATAGCTGGTTCGTAAAAATATGGACATGTGCAAACAGGATAATGTCTCAGCAACCGTGCTGGCCCCACCTGGGTTTGTCAAACCAATAGTACTATTCACAAGCCACCGGCTCAAAGTTAATCACTGTGTTAGTGGGGACTTTCATGTGTTAGCACTTAGATAATTCACATCATCACATGTTTCAGATAAGTATATAGATATAAGCAAACATGCTTTTCACCCCAAAAGTTCGTAAAACAGTTTAGAAGTGGGGTCATGAAACTCACGGTTTAGTCGATAATCAGTACTGTATCAGCTCGTGGTTCATTTGGTTTGCTATCAGTAGTCCCTATAATCAATATTATAATAATATTAATATTTTAATATTATTATAATCTCAATAATAAATTGGGCTATATAACTAATCTGGGTGTAGCTGGAACGCTCAGAAAGTGGCAATAGGCTTAGGTTGTAATGTTGTTCAATGTCTAATACTTAAAACTGAATTTGGCTCAGATTCTCGTTTTCCTAACTGGGCCAAGTTGTTCGTTTACGCGTTCAGAAAACAGTTATGGGAAAATAAGCTTGGGTATATGTATTGGTTAATAACATGATTAAGTTATTAAAAAAGTTCACATACTGGGGTCCCGGATTAGCCACGAGGCTCGTTTCCGTTTATTCAGTTTGATTTGAGAAGAAACGCGCACAATCCACCCGGATTGTCCAGGTTTCTCATAGAAAAGTTCATTTTCACTTAATTAGTCCAAAAATATGATTTTTGATCACTCTTGGTGTTTTGATATTACCGCAGATTCGCTAGTCGCAAACTTGCCGGTTTCTATAAAAACTGAATTTGTTTAATATTCAAATTAGCATAACTAATTAACCGTTAATCATTACATTATAAAAATTAAACCACTTGTCAATTAAAATATTTAGATTTTTATAAAACTATTTCTGGAATTATTTACTGATTTATTAATTTATAAAAATTCATTTTATCAGCTATATTTCGCCTGAAAATCGTCCGTTTACCCCAAACAATTTCCAAAAATTCCACAAAAATTCCTGAATGCTCAAATCATGTCCCAAATCAACCTGTATCCATTCTAGAATGTAAAAAGCTCGTGCGATATTCTTTTCGGCCCAAATTCGGCTATAAAAATTCACACGAACGCAAATAAACAAAACACCTTTAAACTTATCCAAATGATTCCAAAATTCATATGTGTTCAAAATCCATCAAATCTGAGTTCCCAGAAAAATTTCATAAATTTTGAAGTATTTTAGCTATTTTTCCCAAATAAACGTCCCAATTCGGTAATAAATTCGCCAAATATTCTCGGATGGTCGAAAAATTACCAAATTTGAACAGTAACTCAATGACATGGTTCCTGATGTCCCTGAAAAATTTCAAGTCCTAACAATATGCACATCACAACCTTAACCTAAACAGCCCGTAAGAGAGTGTTTCGGCATTACCTTAGCGGGTTTGGCTCGTTTCCAACTTTTTAATCAAGCTTTCATGTTCTTGTGCTTCTAAGCAAGCTAGGTACAAGTCCTATATCACAAACCAAGAAAATTTTCATCAACATAACAGCCCTTAACTTAGGGTTTCGGCTAGTGCACAAAAACGAACTTTTGAACCGTAAAAATGTCGTTTCAGCCCTTTAATCTGTGTTTATGGCCAAAAAAACTATCAAAACAGGTTCCTTACTATGTATATGATCAAAACATGTTTATGGACCATTTTTAGGATTTTTACACGGTTAGGAATGATATTTAGTAACCAAGACATGTTTTTATGGTATTAAACAAGTTTAAACAAGTATAAAAGCTACTTATTTAAGCTCCTTACCTTAGGGTTTGAAGGTTTTCTGGCTGGAACATAGCTTTTGTCCAGAGTTTTCAAGAAATAATGTTGAAAATATCTTGTATCTAGTTTAAATGTGAAAGAATAAAAAGGGGAGGGGGGCTGCTGTTTGCGATCGGAGGTCCATGGGCCCATTTTGGCCAAAGTTTCTGATTTCTCAAGCCCAAATACGAAAAGCCCGGTCCAAATTTAGTTCGGGTTCGGTTTTTGGTGCGAAAAACTTCTCGGGTGCGTTAAACAGCGCGAAAACAAGTGTTTTTCGGCTAGTTTTGTGTAAAATTATAAAAACATACTATATGTTTGTAAAAATCAAAAATATTTTCACGGATCGCTTAAAACATTTCAAATAAGTGTTTGGTAAGTCTTTTTCGGCTTAACGGATGATACAATGCTTGGTTTGTAACTATCTTTCGCGTTTAAATCTATAGCGGGTAGTTAAACGAGCATGTTTTCGTTTAACTTGTTTGCTATCAAACTAAGGCTATATTACTAATATTTTTGCTTGTATAGATCGTATATCACTTATAGATGGCCCCCCGAGATATCTGGGTCATAACCCGACCCGTTCGGTTAATCGTTCGCTTGTTACGCAAAAGGCGTTTATTTGCTTAATCGGTAAATACGAACTGAGGTGTACCTTGTTTTGGGTCAAATGTCACAACATTGGTGACGAACATGGATGCAATAAGAAGATGTCATATGTTGCGAAGTACAGACTTCGAGCATGGTTCATTTCCAGGAAAGCTTCACATTTGAGGATGCTGAAGATTGCTAAATAAGTTCAAGACATAATTGAAGACATCAAGAAGAATAGGCTTGCTCAAGGTACAAATTTAAGCTCAGTTGTTTTGTTTCTTAATCTCAAAGTCTCTTGAAACTGACTTTCAACAATGCTTAATTTAGTTGAAACTTCCACTTTCTAATTATGATTACTAACGGACAAGGCATCAATCTTATCTTTAGATTTTTATCAATTTCAACCACTTGTCGATAGTTATCACGAATGATAGTTAAATCACATATCAATTGCTCATTATGGTGACGAATTGATTCAAGTTTAGACTTGTATTCACCATAATGAGAACACTCAATTTTCTGAGTTTCATCAATAACAGATGAATTTAAATTCTCAGCACAAGTTTCACAAACAAATGAATTAGATGGTTCATAAAGATTATCAAGAAGATCACCTGGGTAGGCATGATTATCTGCATTGCATTTGGATATTTATTAGCATTCAAATATGAGGTGGTCTTGGATATATCATCTGCAAGCATAGACCAATCATCATCAATATGAGTTTTCTTCAAATTCATTAACCACCCTTCAAAATCAACAGATTCCAATAATGAAATGGAAAACTCATCAGTCATTCTTGATGTAGCTTCAAGTGTCATGCTATCAAGAATATTGGCGTCTTGCTCTATTTGTTCCAAAACCTTAACATAAGGAAGGCTCTTGATTAGCTTTAGATGAACTTTGACATTTTAGTTCACACTCCCTCAATTTTTCTAAAAAATTGATGCATTTGACATCCGGCGTTTCTTAATGCCCAATTTCAGTTAACCCTAGCACATAGGTTGAAATTACTTTGAAAGAGCAACCTTCAAAGTAACAATCCTATCCATTTCCTCTTCATGCAATTCATACTGATCCATCGCGGTCAATAAGAGACAATATCTGGTCAACATTTCTTCAACAATCTCATTTAGCATTTTGTGGAAATCCTTATACAGGAACTTCAGCATAGACTTCTTCCCTTCTAGAGTACTGTCAAGACCTCTTAACTATATTTTCTTATACAAGGGAGCATCTTGCTTGATATGATTGAATTGATAGAGAACATAATATGATAAGGCCATTATCAAAGTAGAATATGCCTTTACTTCTATCTCATATGCATTTCTTCCTCAGCTGTCATTTGAGAAATGGAATTTTCCATTTGACCAAAACCAGGAGACTTAGCCATCAATGTTACATAAGTTTGCTCCAGGCTTTACATACTTTCTGGATGACCTGCTCCTAAATGAGCTCTAAATCTCAAATCCCACAATGGAAAATCACTGAGATTCATAAGGCTTGGGCATTTGGTATGAGAACCAATATCATTTTCATAGTAATTTGTCATCTTGAAGTTTAACAAATAAGTGAGCTGAGCACCAAAACGAGGATCAAAAAAATTTTCTTATTCTAACTTGAAATAACGTCTTTGATCGAATCAAACTTTATGCCGTTGAAAAGTTTGATCCAAAGACGTTCATTGAACTTTAAACAAATTCCGAACTTGAAAATTAGCATGTTAACAACAAACCACGGCTCGTTAACAGCAAATTCAGTAAATTTCAGGAACTGTCAGCATGAAGACAACTCGTTTCAACAACCTTTAACGCAAAAACAACACGTTTATCAGCACATTCAGCTCATTTTCAACTTGTTTTAGCACACTTCAGCGTGTTTTTGGCACTATTGAGTTCGTTTTGGCATGTTTCAGAACTTAAAGCAATGTGGTTCAGCTCAGTTCAACATAGAACATTCCGTAGAACCACCAGAAAAAGGTTATTATACCGGTATCTCCCAGAATCATCAAAAATCAACTCAGATTTGGAAACGAATACACTTGTAGATGAATCCTAAACAGTTCTCTATAACAAATATCAACCGATTTTGATCCGAAACACTAGAAAATCAAGCCGATGACATGAACGCTTATGAACCAAAATCGAACACGTTAGAAGTAACGATTAAGCATGAGATTTAGCAATTAGATGTAGAATCGACCACCAAAAGCTCTGATACCACTTGTTTTCCCCGATTAGGATCGATGAACTCAATATTGATCTACGAAACCGAAAACGCATGGTATTTGTTTTGGTTTTTTTCAGTACTAATCAATGAACGAAAATAACAGAGCACATACACAAGATGTAAAGATTAATGCGTTTAAGCTTTATTAGAAAATTCGGTAGAGTAACGGTAAAAATCGGTGTCTCATAAAATCAAACTATTTTAACTAACTAAAATGAAACCTATATTTAGTATATCACTCATTCATTAAACTTGAAATCACATTAGTTGCACTTGACATGCAGATTCGTTACCCATTCATGCTCTTCATTCGTCATCTAATCCATCCCATTCATCTCCTATGCATGCTCAACTAATGAATGAGACTCCTATGACATCTCATTCACTATTCTCATTATTTAAAATACACATTCCCTATCGTTCATCTTATACAAAGACTAAGCGACTCATCGGTTCAACACTCAACACTTGTCACTTTCATGTACGGACAAAGTCTTATTTTTCCCGATAAGGATCGATGAACTCGACATTGATCTATTAAACCGAAAACGTAGTGTTTGTTTCAGCGCATTTCTCGATGAACGAAAATGATCGATCACGTACACTAGATGTAAAGATTAACGCATTGAAGCTCGCTCTATTAGAAATTTCGGCATAGTAACGGTATAAATCGTTGTCTCGTAAAAATGAACTATTCCAACTAACTAAAATTAAACATATATATATACTACAATACCCATTCCACAAACTTGAAATCACATTCTGTTAGATATGCACATTCGTTACCCATTCATGCTCTTCATTCGTTATCCAATCCTTCCCATTCATCTCATAAGCATGCTCCACTAATGAATGAGACTCACATGACATGTTATTTGTTATTTTCATTCTTAGACTCCTCATTCTCTATCTTTCATCTCATATAAAGACTAAGCGACTCTTCAGTTCAACTATCAGCACTTGTCACCTTTCATGTACTAACAAACTCCACCTTGACAATTGCTGGAACTCGTTAAGCTTTAGTCTTTGTCGCTTTCAGTTGGTCTTTCACTTGATCGTCAAGTGTGTTTTTATACAGATAATGCCATGCAGACAATGCACTAAAAAAATGGAAGCCAAATCAACTGTCACACCTAGACCAAAGGTGGCGAAATATGCCAGGGCGTAACGTATTAATCGAACAATAGCTCAAAAGACACTAATTAAAGCGATAATATTTATTTAATTCATTAATATTAGAACAAGTACGCCATCACAATAAATGAAATCAATTACATTTAATACACTTATATTTTTTGATTAACTATCATAAGGTCAAACTAATATTTTCAATCTTGAACAATTTCAACTACTTATACCTGTAGCATGTATATAAATAGAGTTTGTCAACACGAATGGAGGTGAGAATATATAGGTTTATGTATATATATGCAAATAGTTAAATAGATGTGGACCCGTTCCAGTTGATACAAAATCGATGTACTTGGGCAAATGTATGATCATACTATATGAGAATAGATGAGGATGAGATACCAAACCACAAACAAATAAAATAAACACTTAAGCACATAGATCATAATCATAAAGAATACAACAATCACACATAAACACAAATTGAATTGTATTTTAAATAGATGGTGATGATAAAACACAAATAGTACATATCCATGCTATCCTTAAAATATATAAAAGATGAAAAATGGGGTATTTAAAACTCATCTTGAATTTGGTGGGTTAAAATATTAAGATCTTTAAGCGTGTGAATGTCCAAACATGTAAGCCCTAAATAAAAGTAATATGGCTAGTTTTAGTTTGTATTTGACGATTAAATAACAAAGGAATATAATGGTATGATAATATTATAACTTGTACTTGAAAAAGGAAAAGAAAGATGAAAATAAAATTTGGTAAACTTGCTGTCACAGAATAGATAAATTATTGAAAAAATTATAAAACAATTCCTAAACATTATATAAAGCTTCATTTTTCTAAAAGGGTATAGATTTGCTCACTAATTTTAATTTGGCCACTATGGAGTCATATAACGAATTAAAATGCAAATAAAACATCATTAAAACCTTTATTGGCCAAGAATTCTATCAATTCTAAATCATTACAACTAGCAATTTCCTTTACACATTGAAATGGTTTTGATGGAAATAAATTATAAGCCATTGATGGGGTGATGAATACATCATATAAAGTATATGTATCATCAAAACCTTATGGTTAATGTATCAAACAAAATCAAATTAAAACATAAAGTTACAAGGAATGTAAGAACTTTGTTAAGGTATGACCATTGAAGATCATCTTCCAACCTTTAGTTCTTTATCTCCTCCACAGCACACAACATGGTGTATAGATTATGTGGGATCCTTGAAATTGATATATGATGACTTTGTAACCATGTAAATAGAGAATATGAACAAGAATTAAAGAAAGATTAAAGATAGTACAACTAGTGAAACACAAAAACTTGATTACCTTAATTTTTGACAAAATAGTAACAATAGGAAAAATGAAGAAGATGGAGATATGAGAGAGAGAGAGAGCGAAGATAAATTATCTTTGAATTTCAAAAAAGAATAAGAATGGTACAAAAGAAAAAGAGGGGATGATAGCCTCCTAGTAATAACAAAATTTGGAGAGGCTAACTTAGGAAAGTTTGCTCTTGTAAAAAAGTTGTAAAACTTGGAGAAGGGGAAAGGGAGTGGGGTTGATGGTTTTGGAGGCACTATGGGTTGGATTATATTGTATTTTTAAGATATGGGAAGGACATTTGCTACAACAATTAATTAGATATAGTATTTAGGCTAGTTACATGTTTAAAGGTCCATGTAACAATTTATTATGTTATAAAATGAAAGAAACACACTTATTAGTTATAATTTATTATATATAGGGAAAATAGATACATATATAATGTGTGTGTGTGTATATATATATATAACTTATTAGGGACCCCGAATATCAAGTTAGGTTATATGAGTTTCCAAACGCTTTAAATACATAAAGCAGTATAAGTAATGATGTGAGGTAACGATTTTCGATTCATCAAGACTTGCGAATATGTTAGCATAGTAAATATGATATAAATTCAGTATCGATGACCAATAACATGATTAAAACATAGGCATCCAACATTTCATTGATTAAAAAGGTTTCTGATCACATCAAAAACTAAAACGGGTCCGGTTTCGAGTTTGAAAATTAACCAATGTCACATCAATCACCTTTGGAATGGAGATTATAAAAGGCGTTGAAACTATCAATAGTCGGAGTTATACATTGACTCTGGCAATAAAATTCAAAAGTGGCGAATACGTATCATCCAGAGTGGATGAATCTAAGTGATATGTAAACCATAGGACAACAACATATCTTGAACAAAATTAGTATTAGGAATGCGAAAGTTTCCGTGGTCGAAAATCTCAGAATATAAAGCCAGTTTACTGGTTAAAGCATCTTTGGCAGTGCTACCGTCAACAGGTAATTCCAGCTCCCTTTTCGGAAGATGTGGTAGCTAGAAATTAAGTTCATAAGCAAACTGTTTCCACTTAATGGTGATATGGTCAATCGATGAGGCACCACTCTTTTTCCCTCTTTTCTTCCACCCTGTCTTCTCACCAGTAGAGGAAGTCGCCATCAATCGTTGGCAAACGTTAAACGAAGAAAATAGACAAAAAATCTTGAAAACGAATGATGACACTTCAGAAATGAAAGAAGAAACAGGAAGATAGAGAAAGAAATGGTATAACCGAGGTTGAAGAAGAAGATTATGAAAATACCGTAGCCCAATAAGAAAGTGACATGTCACGCTGGAGTTTTGTTGAGTCAGATATCTACGAAGGAAGATTGGAATCTTCTCAACCTCCTCAAGAAATTGGCTAAGTATGGAATACGAGCAAGCCTTGATCATCGACCATGGTTTACTACCTCGAGCATGGTCTTTCAGCATATTCTTCTAAGTGTTGAAGGGTTCGAGAAAGCTACACTTCTCCGAGCAAGAGTGTTCTTCTATCGAGTATGGATTGCGAATCAAGCAAGAGTGTTCTTCTATCGAGTATGGATTGCGAATCAAGCAAACAACTTGATCATTCAAGTTTTAGCCAAGTGATCCGAGCTCATGATGTTCGAGCACATTGGTGACGAACATGGATGCAATAAGAAGATGTCATTTGTTGCGAAGTATAGACTTCGAGCGTGGTTCATTGCCGGGCAAGCTTCACATTTGAGCATGCTGAAGATTGCTAAATAAGTTCAAGACATAATTGAAGACATCAAGAAGAATATGCTTGCTAAAGGGACAAATTCGAGCAAAACAAGAATTAGTCAAGAAGGATGAAGCATGCTAGAGAAGAATAATTCCTATCAGAAATTATTCTAAGTAAAGTATGCTCGAAGTTCCTCATCGAGCATACATCACATATCAAGTCTGCTCCAGCAAGATACATATCATGCTCGAAGACTTTTACACTTGTATTTTATCTTTCAATCATTATGTAATCATTAGGGAATTCTAGAAGGAATGTCAGGGCTATAAATAGATTCCTAGGTTTCCATTTTCGAGGGGATAAGAACAGAATACGAGAGAGAAAACATTCCAACGAATATTCCCTTTGTCTTCACGTACACCCGCCGCCATCGTCACGAAACCCTAGACATTCCTTTCACTGTTTCATTGAATGATATATTAAATGCAGTGAATCTTTGTCTTAGATTTTGTTCTTATTGATTATCTATTATTGTTTCGTGTCCACTGTCTCATACCTTCGTTCCCATCCGTTGAATATTCTGATTCTTCCGGAATATTCAATAGGCTTTTGGGTTATTAGATCTGTGTGTTCTTGTCAACCTACTCAAGGTTTGCACCGAATTTACGGTCCTGACAAGTGGTATCAGAGCATTAGAAGCTCGCTGAAGGCCACAGGACTGAAGGTTTGTGACAAAGTTTGAAGCTTTACAAAGTTTTCATCTGTGAAAGTTCAGATCTGAGAAGATGGATGATCAAGAGGTATCAACAAACAAGATTCCAAGACTATTAAGACAACAAAACTTCATTAAATGGAAAGTCTTATTTGAAGTTGTTGTCAACTATAATGATCCTGAGCTGTGGAACTCAATCAGAGATGGACAGTACATTCATTCTCTCGTACCAAACAACAATGCCACCATTGAAAGCAAGATGAAGAAGCGAGATGGCAAGGCACTGTCTATGTTGAAGTTAGCTCTCTCTTGGGAGATATTGACCAGTGTCAATCATTACGAAAATGCAAAGGAGATGTATGATGCAGTGATAGACATGTTTGAAGGTAACACAGAGCTCAGAAACATCAAGAAGGACAGACGGTGTAAGACCCCGAATCCCGGGAATCCTACAGTTGGTGATCATACAATAAACTTACAAATTCTTAAACTCAAAACAATTCATTTCATTTCAAAAACCATTTCAGAGTATAAATCAGCGGAAAAATCATAATTATTAAACCAAGTTCAAAAAACCCAGGAATTATACCAAAATCAAATTTCAATGTATTATGTATTAATTGAAAAGGACAATGTTCATTAACAAAACCTTCCGACTAGATATGCCTTCAACCGTCCCAGTAGCCTCGAGCACGTCCAAGCGGTAAGCATCTTCCTCCCAACCTGAACTCATACTAACATACACACAAAGTCAGCTTGAGCTGAGTGAGTCAAGTTTAAATAATTGACATTTATAATAATAATTCCAAGAGTTTTAAAATAAAACGGGATACGAACAGTTAGGCCATCATCAACAATAAGTAGTCATACTTATATATATGTACATCTATATAATTATATCCCTATAAATATCATCCAAGTAATAACATCAGGGTCGAGCACCCGTACAACCTAAACACGTAACATCTCATCCAACGTATGCAAACACAAAGCAGGCATACGCAAACATCCTTAGTCGATAACGACTAATTAACATTGCCAATTATTGGCCATACAATAATACATGTATAAACATACGTCCAAACATACAATAACATCACAAGGCCTACTCTATACAAGTAAGCCCATGTAAAATAATTTAAACTATTCATCAAGCAAAATCGCTTAAGTGTGTATGCTAGCCCAAAACTTGAAAAAGGAGCATCATGAAATCACCTGACACAAGGCACAAATTCACCACGAGCTAGAGAACCCCTAAGTATCCCCACAACTCAAACGCCTGTCGGTTTACATACAATCATTACTAACGACACCGAAAGGACTCGTTTTTCCTACAAGATGTTCTAACATGGTTCGAGTTACCTAAAGCCTAGACCTCATCAAAATCAATCATAACAGCCCCCGAGTCCTTAAATTTAGCGACACGACCCATAGATACTCCCGGGAATAAAGAATTCCCAAATTACCCTCAGAAGCATTAGGTGAGACCAATATACGCGTTTAAGAGTTGTTTAGGTACATAACATCCAACTCAGCCTTGTGTGGACCCAATTAGATAAACTCACAGCCAATAAGTCCACACGATGCTACACGAGTTTAATGGGTCGGTAACTCGCAAGCACAATGCACTAACTATTCAATAAACGCAAATGCGCGTTGTACCGACCCATTTGAGTAACCGACAACCAATTCAGCCCCATTACTTATAAAAATAACTTTCCAACAGCCATACCTCAAACCGAGGTCACCCGAATGGAATTGGTAATTAATTACTTCAACCCTCGCATTAAACGCAACAATCTACTATTCTAGCCAACTAAAAACAATCTTTCAAACTACAACTAGTTGACCAATCAAACGAACACCAATGCGCATAATTTTGAAGTATGTTATACTAAACATACCTAAGAAGATGTTGGTGGAAAAACCTCCACCAAAACATTCCCGAAATTGCTCAATTGGACAGCCACCCGATTAGCCTAGAACAAGTCGTTTATCTATCAATACGCGAGATAAAATGACCAATTAAGGTGTAAAAGACTTGGGGAAACATGGAATTAACCTTCAATTGAAGTTTTACACCCTAATCTTGGCTGCACAAAAGAAAAACGAGGTGTTTGGGAGCCTTGCTTCCTGCCAATCGGATATTGAAGGGGGGGGGGCTAGGGTTTTGTTATAACATAAACAAGTTACACTCTAGTCCCTCCAATTCTAAAGAAGTGACATCTTGTTTGAAAAGTTAAATTAATTAACGTACCGGAAGGATGAGAAGGTCATCGAAGAAAGCCGGATAACTCCTGAGAATTGTACATACTTTACAAGATTTAATTCGATAAACCAAAAGTGACGAGCGTTACAAGTCCACTCCCCTTACAATGGGATTCGTCCCTGAATCCCAATGTGACAGGAACAACTGCGGGTAGAGTTTCATCATCTCGTCTTCGAACTCCCAAGTAGCCTCGGAACCCCTACGGTGCGTCCACTGCACCTTCACCTGCCTAAACACCTTATTCCTCAAACGCCTTTCCTGACGGTAAAGTATAGCAATAGGTTCTTCAACGTAGTTCAGTTTACTATCGAGCTCAATATCACCTAGAGGCACATAGGCCTCCTTGTCTGCCAAATATTTCCTCAAATGAGACACGTGAAAGTAGGTTGGATCCCAGCGAGCTCATCGAGCAAATCCAGTCTATACGCTACCTCACCAACACAAGACAAGATGCGGAACTGACCAATGAACCTCGGACTAAGCTTCCCCCTCTTACGAAAACGAATAATACCCTTCCAAGGAGAAACTTTTAGCATAACTCTATCACCATCCTCAAACACAATAGGCCTCCGCCTTTTGTCCGCATAGGACTTTTGACGATCCTGAGCGGCCTTCATAAAAGCCTTAATCTTATCGAGATTTTCAGTCGTAGCCTCAACCACCTCCAAACTACCCAACTGTTTCTAACCGATGGAGCCCCAACAAACTGGAGTCCTACACCTCCGTCCATGCCACATATCAAACGGTGGCATTCCAATCGTGGCGTGATAACTGTTATTATAAGAGAACTCAACTAACGGTAAGTGACGATCCCAACTACCACCAAAATCGATAACACAAGCCTGCAACAGATCCTTAAGAGTCTGTATGGTCTATTCGGACTGACCATCCATTTGCGTGTGATAAGCGGTACTAATGAGAAGTTTGGTACCCATCTCCTCATGAAACTTCTTCCAAAATCTGGAGGTAAAGCGCGTATCCCTATCCGAAACAATAGATACCGGCACCCTATGCCTAGAAACGATCTCACGAATAAACACCTCGGCCAGCTGCTCAGAATTAAAAGTTTCTCGAATCGGCAAGAAATGAGCGCTCTTAGTCAATCTATCAACTATTACCCAAATGGTGTCATAATTACCCCTAGGAGTACGAGGCAGTTTAGTCACAAAATCCATCATAAGATGCTTCCACTTCCACTTAGGTATTTCCAGGGGTTGAAGTTTCCCGAAAGGCTTCTAGTGCTCAGCCTTAACTTGTAGACACGTTAAACACTTACTCACGTACTGAGCCACCTCATACTTCATCGTAGGACACAAATATTTTTTCTCCAGGTCTTGGTACATGTTGGTCGCGCCCGGATGAATGGAATAGCGCGACTTAGGTACTTCATCCAATATCTTACTCCTGAATCCCCTATACCTGGGTACCCATAAACGACCATCCTTATACTTCACCCCGTCACCGACGTCCTCCAACGATTTTTCCTGACCCAGATACGCTCTGACATAATCCACTCCACCTGTAAAGCCTCATTCTGAACGTTGGCTATCTGTTTCAAAATATCGGGTTTGAGAATAAGCTAGTAAGATTTCACATGGATAGGCTTCGGTCTCTCCTTCCGGCTCAACGCGTCTGCTACCACGTTAGCCTTACCGGGATGGTACATAATCTCCAAATCATAATCCTTAATTAATTCCAGCCATCGACGCTGACACATATTCAGTTCCTTTTGCTCGAAGAAATACTTAAGGCTTTTATGATCGGTATAGATAACACAAGGGGCACCGTACAAATAATGCCTTCACAATTTAAGCGCAAACACAACCGCCACCAGTTCCAAATCATGAGAAGGATAAATCGCCTCATGAGACTTTAACTGCCGTGAGGCATAAGCGATGACTCGGCCTCGCTGCATCAGAACACACCCAAGCCCCTGATAAGAGGCATCAAAATAAACAACCAGATCGTTAGTGCCATCGGGTAATGCTAAAATCGGAGCATGCGTCAACCTGTTCTTTAATTCGAGAAAAGCCTCCTCCTGCTCGGTACCCCAAACAAACTTAACGCTCTTCTTGGTCAACTTGGTCAATGATGATGCAATTTTTGAAAAGTTGGGAATGAAGCGACGGTAATACCCCGCCAAGCCCACAAAGCTACGGATTTTGGACGGAGACTTTGGATATTCCCATTCGTTTATGGCTTCCACCTTTGCAGGGTTAACCAAAATACCACTTGGGTTAATAACCCCGCATAACCAAAAAGAACACTTAGAAAATTTCGCGTACAACTTGTTCTTTCGCAGAGCTTCCAAAACTTCCGTGAGATGACCGGCGTGATCGGATTCCTTTTGGAATACGCAAGAATGTCGTCAATGAACACAATAACCGAACGATCAAGCATCGTCCTACACACCCGGTTCATAAGATCCATGAACGTAGCCGGTGCGTTGGTCAAACCGAAAGACATCACTAGGAATTCATAATGTCCATAACGAGTGCAGAAGGCAGTCTTTGGGATATCCTCCTCCCGAATTTTCAACTGATGATACCCGAACCTAAGGTCGTTCTTCGAGAACCAACTAGCTCCTTAGAGCTAATCAAATAAGTCGTTGTTCCTTGGTAGAGGGTATCGATTCTTCACAGTGAGTTTATTCAATTCACGGTAGTCGATGCACATCCGCATGCTACCGTCCTTCTTCTTGACGAACAGGACCGGGGCACCCCAAGGAGAGATACTCGGTCGAATGAAGCCCTTGTCGAGCAAGTCTTCCAATTGAGCCATAAGTTCTTTCATTTCATTCGGTGCTAGACCGTAAGGGGCACGAGCAAAGGGTTTTGCGCCCGGCACAAGGTCTATCTGGAACTCGACCTCGCGATTCCGCGGCACATCTGACAAATCATCTGTAAATACATCCGGGAAATCCTGAACAATAGGAACATCACCGATGGTAGCCACCTCAGTTTTCACGTTTATAGCATACGCCGTAAACACCCCACACCCCCGCTGCATCAGTTTTCCCGCCTTAAGCATAGATATGATATGTGGCGTCGCACCATTCCGATTACCGAAGACCGTAATTTGGGTCCCATCCGGGGCCCTTAGATGTACAAGTTTCTGACCACAAACGATCTGAGCATCAACACTTGCGAGCCAGTCCATCCCAAGCACCACATCGAAACAGCCAAGTGGCATCAAGTACAGCCGCACCGGAAATCTATACCCAGACAACTCGATGGTACAACCCTGAATAGCCCTAGACACGAAAACGGACTTTCCTATGGCGACCTTAACCTCAAAGACATCGACTACGCGCTCGGGTGATTTATTCAACGAGGAACAGAAAGCGGTAGACACAAAACTTCTAGTGCCACCCGATTTAAATAAGACCGATGCCTGTAATTCATCAAGTAAAAGGGTACCTGGGATAGTATTACACTACTGCTTAGCTACACGATCATACATATGATTCTGAAAGAATGAGAAATTATAACGGTAGAGTATAAAGATGAATAAGGAAAATGTACCTGAAACAACGTTCGCATCATCCTTTGCCTCTCTCTTGGAGATGTTGAAGGCCCTCGCCCTAACCTTCGGCTTCTCTTCCACTTTCCCCCTCGAGCAAGTCCCCTGACCAGAACCCCCCCCCCCCCCCGCCTTGCTGGTAGGAAGTTTGATGCCAAGTGGCCAGCACCCTTACAGCGGAAACAAGTCAACATCGGACACTCGAAATGGGGTTGTCCAACCTTATCAAATCGAAAACAGGAACCAGACCCAATCTTGCATTCCCCCTTGTGCGGTTTCCCGCACTTCTTGCAATTACCAAACGCCGCATCCCTCTTAAAATCTGAAGTCTCAGTCTTTACCCTCTTCTCAGTCGAATTAAAGTTGTTTCCCCCGGGTTGTTTACCGTACGAATTTGAGCTCCACGTCTTCCTAGTCTCGGTCGGCGGAAACTTCTCCCTCTGATCATACAATGTGCCCGCTAGGGTAACCACCGAGTGAAACGAGCTCATGTCGGTGGTCACCATACCCCTACGAATATCCACTGGAAGACCCTTAACATACTTCTTAATCCTCTTAGTTTCGTGAGTAACCAGATCGGGACAAAAATGAACCATCTTATCAAACTTTGTGGTGTACTCCCGATGTGTCATACTACCCGCCTCCAAGGTCAAGAATTCATGTTCAATCTTATCCAATTCATGTGGAGGACAAAATTGATCAAGAACCAATTTCCTCAGCTCACCCAAGTCATCCTCCTAATAGAACGATCACCCATAGCTTGCGCCAGATTATCCCACCAACATAGTGCCTCGGAATGGAACGAGGCAGTAGCATAAGTCACCATGTCCTCCCCCTTACATGTACTAACCCTCTAAACGGCCTCCATCTCCCTCACCCACTGATGTGCTGCTAATGCATCCTTAGTACCATTGAAAGAAGAAGGATCACATTTCTTAAAGTCTCCATACGAACAACCCCGGGTAGATACACTACTAGCACGGACCTCCTCTTCATCCTCACTCGGCACAAACACCTCTTCCTCCTCGACTTGCGATTCATTACCCTTCCTTTCCTTATCCGAACTCTTACCAACCAAAGATTCCTCCATGGCCCTAACAGTCTCAGCAACGATCTCGGGAATGGCGCTATGGAGAACCTGATAAACCTCATCCGCGATGGCCGCGGGTATAGCAGGACCTAAGGCGGGTTATCCCCCTCTTCATGAATCGGGGTTTCTTCCTGCTGGGGAGTAGGAATCTCGCTCTCGGCTTCGGCACGTGGCTTACGACCATGACCACGAACACTAGGACCACCTCTCTTAGCCGCACGAGTATTAACCATGACTTATCCCTACAAATACAGAATTTTAACACGGTCAAGTACAAGTAGCGTTTAGAACATGTAAGGTATGGGTAAACTGCTAATGACGTTGATCAGGTGTAATTAGTCGTTTACTTTACCCACCCGTCCTAATCACCCCTGCCCCTAACTACATTAGCATTCTATTTAACACTTAAATAATTAATCATATACTGGAAGCTTTAAAATTCAAAGGAATGACTAAACAATTAAAGCTACCTCTTAGCGTGCAGCTACTCGTGGTTGGCATACTAGTCTTTTCCTTACGGTTCAAGTCCAAGCATTCGGGGATGCTCGGATCTCTCGAACCATGTCTCTGATACCAACTTGTAAGACCCCGATCCCGGGAATCCTACAGTTGGTGATCATACAATAAACTTACAAAATTCTTAAACTCAAAACAATTCATTTCATTTCAAAAACCATTTTAGAGTATAAATCAGCGGAAAAATCATAATTATTAAAACAAGTTCCCAAAACCCAGGAATTATACCAAAACCAAATTTCAATGTGTTGAGTATTAATTGAAAAGGACAACGTTCATTAACAAAACCTTCCGACTAGATATGCCTTCAACCGTCTCAGTAGCCTCGAGCACGTCCAAGCGGTAAGAATCTTCCTCCTAACCTGAACTCAGACTAACATGCACACAAAGTCAGCTTGAGCTGAGTGAGTCAAGTTTTAATAATTGATATTTATAATAATCATTCCAAGAGTTTTATAATATAACGGGATATGAACAGTTAGGCCATCATCAACAGTAAGTAGTCAGACTTATATATATGTACATCTATATAATTATATCCCTATAAATATCATCCAAATAATAACATCAGGGTCGAGCACACGTACAACCCAAACACGTAAAATCTCATCTAACGTATGCAAACACAAACAGGCATACGCAAACATCCTTAGTCGATAACGACTAATTAACATCGCCAATTATTGGCCATACAATAATACATGTATAAACATACGTCCAAACATACAATAATATCATCCCAAGGCCTACTCTATACAAGTAAGCCCATGTAAAATAATTTAAACTGTTCATCAAGCAAAATCGCTTAAGTGTGTATGCTAGCCCAAAACTTGAAAAAAGTAAAAAGGGGCATCATGAACTCACCTGACACAAGGCACGAATTCACCATGAGCTAGAGAACCCCTAAGTATCCCCACAACTCAAATGCTAAATAATTGATCAGGTGTAATAAGTCGTTTACTTTACCCACCCGTCCTAATCACCCCTGCCCCTAACTACATTAGCATTCTATTTAACACTTAAATAATTAATCATATACTGGAAGCTTTAAAATTCAAAGGAATGACTAAACAATTAAAGCTACCTCTTAGCGTGCAGCTACTCGTGGTTGGCATACTAGTCTTTTCCTTACGGTTCAAGTCCAAGCATTCGGGGATGCTCGGATCTCTCGAACCATGTCTCTGATACCAACTTGTACGACCCCGATCCCGGGAATCCTACAGTTGGTGATCATACAATAAACTTACAAAATTCTTAAACTCAAAACAATTCATTTCATTTCAAAAACCATTTTAGAGTATAAATCAGCGGAAAAATCATAATTATTAAAACAAGTTCCCAAAACCCGGGAATTATACCAAAACCAAATTTCAATGTGTTGAGTATTAATTGAAAAGGACAACATTCATTAACAAAACCTTCCGACTAGATATGCCTTCAACCGTCTCAGTAGCCTCGAGCACGTCCAAGCGGTAAGAATCTTCCTCCTAACCTGAACTCAGACTAACATACACACAAAGTCAGCTTGAGCTGAGTGAGTCAAGTTTTAATAATTGATATTTATAATAATCATTCCAAGAGTTTTATAATATAACGGGATATGAACAGTTAGGCCATCATCAACAGTAAGTAGTCAGACTTATATATATGTACATCTATATAATTATATCCCTATAAATATCATCCAAATAATAACATCAGGGTCGAGCACACGTACAACCCAAACAGGTAAAATCTCATCTAACGTATGCAAACACAAAGCAGGCATACGCAAACATCCTTAGTCGATAACGACTAATTAACATCGCCAATTATTGGCCATACAATAATACATGTATAAACATACGTCCAAACATACAATAATATCATCCCAAGGCCTACTCTATACAAGTAAGCCCATGTAAAATAATTTAAACTGTTCATCAAGCAAAATCGCTTAAGTGTGTATGCTAGCCCAAAACTTGAAAAAAGTAAAAAGGGGCATCATGAACTCACCTGACACAAGGCACGAATTCACCATGAGCTAGAGAACCCCTAAGTATCCCCACAACTCAAACGCCTGTCGGTTTACATACAATCATTACTAACGTCACCGAAAGGACTCATTTATCCTACGATATGTTCTAACATGGTTCGAGTTACCTAAAGCCTAGACCTCATCAAACTCAATCATAACAGCCCCCGGAGCCTTACATTTAGCGACACGACCCATAGATACTCCCAGGAATAAAGAATTCCCAAATTACCCTCGGAAGCACTAGGTGAGACCAATCTACGCGTTTAAGAGTTGTGTAGGTACATAACATCCAACTCAGCCCCGTTTGGACCCAATTAGATAAATTCACAGCCAATAAGTCCACACGACGCTACACGAGTTGAATGGGTCGGTAACTCGCAAGCACAACGCACTAACTATTCAATAAACGCGAATACGCGTTGTACCGACCCATTTGAGTAACTGACACCCAATTCAGCCCCCTTACTTATAAAATTAACTTTCCAACAGCCGTACCTCAAACCAAGGTCACCCGAACTGAATTGGTCATTAATTACTTCAACCCTCGCGTTAAACGCAACAATCTACCATTCTAGCCAACCGAAAACAATCTTTCAAACAATAACTAGTTGGCCAATCAAATGAACACCAATGCGCATAATTTTGAAGTATGTTATACAAGACAAACCTAAGAAGATGTTGGTGCAAAAACCTCCACCAAAACAGTCCTGAAATTGCTCAATTGGACAGCCACCCGGCTAGCCTAGAACAAACCGTTTAATGATCCCATACGCAAGATAAAATGACCAATTAAGGTGTAAAAGACTTGGGGAAACATGGAACTAACCTTCAATTGAAATTTTAAACCCTAGTCTTGGCTGCACAAAAGAAAAACGAGGGTTGGGAGCCTTGCTTGCTGCCGATCGGATATTGAAAGGGGGGCTAGGGTTTTGTTATAACATAAACAAGTTACACTCTAGTCCCTCTAATTCTAAAGAAGTGACATCTTGATTGAAAAGTTAAATAAATTAACGTACCGGAAGGATGAGAAGGTCATCGAGGAAAGCCAGATAACTCCCTAGAATTGTACATACTTTACAAGATTTAATTCGATAAACCGAAATTGACGGGCGTTACAGACTAAAGCAGCAGTTGGACCGTTTCAAGTTCAAGGAGGGTGAACGACTTAAGTTAGTATTGCAAAGGTTTATGACCATTGTAAATGAAATCAGAACAACTGACTTACAGATTTCTGATTTGAGCTGAATAAGAAACTGCTATCCTCTTTGTCTGGAGAATGGTACACAGCCAGCAAGTTCATTAGAGAGAAGGCTAACTTTCCCAATTTCAAATTGGATGATGTCTTAGCATTCCTAAAGGTTGCTGAGCATGAGATGATATAAAACATCATGATAAGAGAAGAGAAACCCAGCTTCCCAGTGACTAATGCTTTAGTGGCACCTATGGGAAATCTCACTATTAAGTCATAGCAGTAGCCAATAGTGGAAGAGCCTATTGAGTCTGGATCTATGTGTGGAGGAAGTCAAGCAAGATTTAATGTCTAAATGATTGAAGATGATGTTGCTTCTACAGCCAGTGGACAACTTCCTTACACACAAAACAACTCAAGTCATGGAACAGATTATCTAGCATTATTCTTCATGTTTACAGATTCCTACCATGCCTTTTTTGCAAAGAATCTGATAAACACAAGTATAGTACAAGAGGACCTTGAACAGATAGACATAGATGACCTTGAAGATATGGACATAAAATGGCACGCTGCAATGCTAGCAGTCACAAGCAAAAGGCTGTATAACAGAACTGGGAGATCATCTTTCTCAGGACCCAACGACCGTATTGGATTTGACTAGTCCAAAGCCATCTGTTACAATTGCCAGCAACCAGGGCACTTTGCCAGGGAATATAATCAGCCAACGCAATTTGGTAATCAAGTAAATCAAAATCAGTTCTATCAGAACCAGCATCAAAATTAACAAGGAACTCAACAGAGAAATCAGCTGGTTAATCACAATCTTTACCAGAATCAAAACAGACCCCAGCAACACCAAGCTCTGCCACAACAAAGAAATAATCAGCTTCAAATTCAAGGGAACCAGAACAGAATTAATGCAAATGCTGTGAATCAAGCTAGAGACCAGGGAAATGCTGCAGTAACTATGGTACCATAAGATGGGGAGTTTGACTGGAGCAACCATGCTGCATATATGGAAAAAGCAAATGTTGCATTGATGGCTAAAGTGTAGGATAAAGGAGAATCTTCAACATTACAGGTACAATCTGAACCCTCTATTTCTGATCTTCTTATAACTAATGATGAACTCAACAAGAAGATTGGAATATGGAACACTAAGTGTGGAAGGAAAGAGGCCTTTCTGAATGTCTATGAGACAGGTGAAGACACATATGAAAATCAGATTAAAAGTTTAGAGGAAGATTGTATGCAAGCCTACATGACTCAATCAAGGATGACTGTTGAGATTGAAGGTTTGAAGAAGATGTATGCTGAAAAGAAACTCAAAAACTCTGAGTTGCTGATTCAAATGAGTTTCTGAAGAATCTTGTGTCTACTGGAAATATTGTGGGATATGTTGAAAAGATGACACCTGAAGAAAAAAACAAAAAGGAACCACCACCTTTTTGTGACAAATATCCACTTAATGTAGACAAAGTGAACATAAATGAATACCTAAAGCAGTTCAAGATTGTGTTTGAAGATAAACAGGAGTTTGTGAAGAAGTATGAAAATGTAACTGTGAATGACGAAGATGAATTTGTCCTAAAGGAGAGTACAGAGTCAAAGGAAAAGGGAGTGGAAAAGACTGCTGGAAAGAAGAAATGGAGCAAATGCTCCAGTGAAGAAAGCAACTGTAGTTGCAGAAGTGGCAGATCATCAGTTGACAAGAAGAGAAATAAGAAATCTTCAATGAAAAAGAACAGTAAACAGATGCCAAAGCTGCTAAAAACAACCCCCAAACTTCAGAAACACTATGAAAAGATGAGGAGAGAACACAAGGTGTTTGATATATGTGAAACACCTCAATCAAAGAACAAGAATGTCAAATTAGAAAGCTACACATATGATCAACATCCTCCAATTTATCATGTGTTCTCCAACCATGAGTTGTTTAACATTGGGGATGTTGAGTACGTACCAATGAGAAGGCATGTGGCTAATAAAAAGGCAAGTTCATCAAGTCCTCCATCCAAACTAAAGAAGATCACTTTTGTCAAGGAAAAGTACCCTCAAATACCTGATGTGAGCAAGCAAATAAGAATGGACTTCACCAATTCTCTATACCCAAAAACCTCTCTAGGTTTTGACTTTCCTAAGCCAAGTAACAAGATAAAGGACAAACAAGTGCTTGAAGACATGGGAAGTTTTGCAAGAGTGTGGTGTAAGAAGTGTGATCCCTATGGACATCAAACTGATTCATGTTGGGTGGTTGAAGAGACATTTGAAGTTCCTGACATTGTCAGTGGATTTGATATGAAATGATACAAAGAAATGTATGAGAAATATTTGAATGGAGAAAAAAGTTCTTCTAATGATGAGGATCATAGGTTGACCTTGGAAAAGAGGTTAAAGTCTGTTCTGAAAATCAATGAAAATGCACAGATATCAGACAAACCTGTCAAGGGAAGAAGGTCTAGTGAAAACGGAAAATCAAAAATGAGAAACCTGGAGTCCTTATTGGAGATGAAAATTTTCTCCTAAAACAAGGTTATGAACCAAGAGGCTTTCAATGGAGAACCAAGCAAGAGATAAACAACTGGAAGGACAGCGTAATTGATAAAATCGAAGAAAGAATCAAGTCACCAGTTGAATATGATTCTGATTCTGATGAATCATGTGAAACAGTTTATGAAGATCCAGTTCCAACTCCTGTTGAAGTTCAAATTGAATCCGACTTGCAAACTGATCCAGTTTGTAGCTCGGACTGTAACTGATCTTTATATGTGTATATATGTAGGAACAGTCCTTGGATGGAAATGATATATGGTACATGAACAGTGGATTTCCTAGGCATATGACTTGTGACAGGGAAGCACTTATTAATTATGAAAGAAAGTTTGAAGGACTTGTTGCCTTTGGGAGTGATGAGTATGGAGGAAAGATTGTTGGAAGAGGCACTCTAACAAATGGCAAAGTATCTTTTGAGAATGTGCTGCTTGTTGAAGGACTACAATATAATTTACTCAGCATCTCTCAAGTGTGTGACAAAGGATACAAGGTTGCTTTCAATGATGAACATTGCCTAATCCTCAAGCCTGAATTTGTCATTCCACCAGAAATGATCATGACGATGGCTCCAAGGAATAGGAACCTCTATGAGCTAAGAATGAAGAATGCAATCTCCAGAGGTGATTCATGCTTTGTCTATAAAGCTACTAAAAATGAGACCAGACTGTGGCATAGGAAGATGTGCCATGTCAATCTCAAAAACATGAACAAACTTGTAAAAGGTGAACATGTTGTGGGACTTCCTACCAGAGAATTCAAATTAGAAGAAAAGTGCTCCTCATGACTCAAAGGAAAGCAACATAAGTCCAATCATAAAAGCAAGATGAAAAATTCAATTGATGAGGTGTTGGAATTACTTCACATGGATCTGTTTGGTCCTGTAATTGTTCTAAGCATTGGAAAGAAGAGATTCTGCCTGGTAATAACAGATGATTTTTCAAGGTTTACCTGGGTTTTCTTCATGGGAAGCAAGGATGAGACTCGAGAGCTTATCAAGACTTATGCATTAAAGATGGAGAGTCAAATTGAGAAGAATGTGAAATTGATTAGAAGTGATAATGGGTCAGAATTCAAGAATGGACTTATGAAAGAATTCTGCACTTCTAAATGGACTTTTCAACAATACAGTGCTCCAAGAACTCTTGAGTAGATTGGTGTTGCAGAGAGACGAAATAGAAGACTGATTGAAGCTGCAAGAACCATGATAGCTGATGCAAACTTACCAGTAACTTTCTGGGCAGAAGCTATCAACACTGCATGCTATGTGCAAAACAGAGTTCTTTTGAACAAAACTCACAAAAAGACTCCATATGAGATTATCTTCAAAAGAAAACCTTATGTGAAGTTCTTGAAGCCTTTTGGTTATAAATGTTCATTGCTGAACACAAGGGATTATCTAAACAAGTTTCAGTCCAAATCACTGGAATGTTTCTTTATTGGATATTCAACTCAATCAAAGTCTCCCACATGTTGGCAGTGAAGAGGATTTTCAAATATCTTAAAGGAAAACCAGACTTAGGAATTTGGTACCCAAAGAACCCCTCTTTTGACTTGATGGCCTATACAGACAGTGACTATGATGGTTGCAACATGAGCAGGAAGTCAACTTCAGGAGGATGCTAGTTTCTTGGAAACAGGCCGGTGTCTTGGCAATGCAAGAAGCAGACCATAGTGTCCATCTCAACTGCTGAAGCTGAGTACGTTGCTACATCTGTTTGCTGTGCACAGGTTTTATGGATCCAATATCAATTGATGGATTATGGTCTGAATTTCTTAATCACTCCTATTATGATTGATAATACTGCTGCCATGTTTATTGTTAAAATTCCTGTTCATCACTATAAGACTAAGCACATTGAAATTAGGCATCACTTTATTAGGGACTGCAGTGAAAAGGCTTAATAGAAATGAAAAGGGTAGATACATCTGATAACTTGGCTGACCTGTTCACCAAACCTTTAGATAAAACCAAGTTTCATTTTATGTTAAAACGCCTAGGTATGATAAATGTTGATGAAATCTGATAGATCATGTGTGCTTATGTGAAATTCTTACTGACTATCTGTACTGCTCATTGTGATTGATTGCATGATTTGTTTCCATGTGCGTAACTGACTACTTTAATTGAATGAATCATGATTGGTAAACTATTTGAAATATAACATGTATTTGATGTTCATGCATTTTGTACTTAAATATGTGCATACTCAATATATTCTGTGTGATTTAAGTACTTCGAGCATGGATTGTGCTTGATACTGTGTTTGTAACTCCTCCAGCACAAACAATTTTACTTGAGAACTCTCTTAAGTATTTCAAGCACAAGTGACATTTTCTGTTGTTCGAGCATGAAAATATGTACTGGAAACTTTCTAAGTATTTCGAGCACATGTCTATTGCTCGAGCACAATGATTAAGTCTTGAAATTTCATGAAGTCCTTCGAGCACATGCTTTGACATGACAGATTTCAAGTTTGCTCGATAGGATTCCTGTGTGCTCGAGTGAAAGATTACTTAAGATTGTGTGAGTTTGCTAATTGTGTGAATCTTCAGTGCTGTTTGTAAGTCATATGTGCTTGAATAACAAAATATTTTTCAAAATCAAGTGCAACATGAATTTTTTTCAAAGAAAATGAATGTTGAAAACATAAATGGTTTTTGACTAAACAAACAGTCTTTGGTGAACTCATAAGAGAAATGATATGATTATTCAGTTATAAGCTTTGAAGAAGCTTAAAATGTTTTTCTATATGGAAATAGTATCCAACCTTATGGAATATGATAGTACATTGTTTAATCTCCTAACACATTGATTATAGGCTTAAAAGGTCTCTAGTCAGTCATTGACAATTTGTATGGTATCTTCTCATGAATGTAATTGCCAATGTGATACAAATATAATGATCATGCTAAGCCAGAGGTGGTAATACAATTGAAGATTAAGGTATGTTCACTAACACATCTCTCTGGATGATGGGCAGAAAGGTAGTTATCCAGTCATACATGAGCCTGTTGGTGTTTTGGTCACCCAAAAGGATTTATTTTCTTATCTGAGCAGAAATAAAAGGATAAATATACATACCAGCTTATCAAAAAAAAATCTTCAGTCAAGAATTACAAATATAATATATTTTAAATAAACTCAGACTTAAAGAGGCTCCAAAGGAACTACAGGGGTGGGGCATACAAATATGTCCTAAACACCCTGAATGTAAGGCATGTAAGTCCGGATGGCAAGTAAGTCCAACGTTCAACCTTAGAGTCTGATATTTTATATAAATCTGCTCAAACTTTAAAAACCATTTTGACCAAGGCATCAGGGGGTTGAAGTCAAATTGGGGTGACTTGGAGAAAGCTAAATAAGCCTTGAGAAGAGATTAGGGACAACCTGAAGTCCAAAGTGTTGATCATTCCATCCTTATGCATTAATTGAACCATACGTATATCAAAGAAAGCTATGATAATCATGCTAAGTGCTAATACCTAATGTCAACCTGACCTAGATCATAATAAGGTCGACCATGAAGTGTTGTGAATGTAATTGAACAATATGATCCCATGTTTAGATCTTTCTATAAAACTGGTTTGAAGTGACCTATCAACTGAATTTTGATCTCTTATTCACCTTAAACTTAAGCTTGAGTCTGAAAAGCGTCTTCCATAATAAATCTTAATCATTTAAGAAAAGTTTTGTGTGTACATGTACAAAGTGTTGGACAGATGTTTATGTGTTTCAAATCTAAGTTCTGAAATAGCTGAAGTGTTTTCGAGCATGATACTATGTTTAACACTATTTCTGTTACTCATCGAACACACTGATGTGATGTGTAATTGCATTTATGTCTTTCGAGCATAATTCATGTACTTCGAGCACAGAATCATTTGCTGAAATAAGAAGTTGCATTACGAGCACATATGTTGTCATGATAAATCACCTAAGTGTTTTCGAGCATGTATGTACTTCACGAGCATATGTTCTGTCATGATAGATTTCTAAGTGTTGTCGAGCATGCTTATACTCTATAAGCACAGGTGTTCACAGGATTATCTGTTAAGTATATTCGATTAGAGTTGAGCTTGAATGCATTGAGGGTGTTTCAAGTATGCATGATTGACTAAATTTTGGTTTTAAGTACCTTCGAGCATGCTACATATCACGAGCATGCTAGTCTGAATTACATTTAATTTGAACACTCTCGAGTATGACCCAATACTCAAGCATGAGTGATGGTTCATTAAAATTAACATTTAAGGTATCAAGCACGAGTTTATTCTAGCAAACTATCTCGAGTATACAGGTCTTCGAGCAACTCAAATGAACATTTAAGTACGTCGAGCATGAATTATGAAAAGTCTTCGAGTGCAGTGGGAGACAGCTATTTATTTGGTTGTATGCTCGAGCAAGGGAGGTACATTTAATTTGAATTAAATGACAACTGTAATGCATTAGACGACAAATCAGGACTTTACTAACCAAACGTTAAGTATAAAAGGGGAACTTAGAAATTTTTTTGCCTATTTCATCTCTCTCTTTCAACCTAATCAGAAAACCCTCTTGCTCGTGCAACCCCTGCTCACTCAAACGTTCTATTTGTGCTGCATACTTCTTCGAACAAAGCCATTAGCTCTGTTTCGACCTTGGTAAGATATCGATTATCGTTATCGTATCCCCAAGTTTTGAAATTAGGGTTTCAATTGAATATTTACTGATGACTTATTTGTCTTGTGTAGGTTTACAAACTACTATGGAACAGGTTACTGAAGACGCTATTCTTCTTTAACCTCTCACCACTATCAATTGTGCATTACGGGTACTGATTATTTTCTTATTTTGCAGATCCGATGGCGATGAAGTTCGAATGTAGTCACAATATGTGCGCCCTGCTGGAAGTAAATGATGATAATAGGGAGTTGTTGTTAATCATAAATTTTCTCAAAAACTCCAACTTGCGAGTAGCATTGACAGAGAGCCCAACCATTTACAGGAATCACATCACAGATTTCTGGAGCTCCGCTACTTATGTTGATGACATCAATGAAAAGAGAATTGAAGCCTTTGTATTAAATCAAGATATTGAAATCACTGAAGCATCAATCAGAGAGCCACTACAATTAAACGACAATCATGAGGTGCTGTCTTTGTATTTGGTCCCAAGACTGATGAGAATATTTCAGTAAACAATGGGATATCAAGGGGTGTAAATGAAGGACAGTTTCAGAAGGGAAGCTTTCCCCTAATCTATCGATTCTTGATACATCATGTGATCCGGTCCCTGTCTCCAAGGAGAGGAACTTGGACTTTGTTGAGCAGAGAACTCGCTACAATGACGGTAGCCATCTTATATCAGCAACCATCCAATTTTTCACGATTTATTTTTAATGGTTTGGTGTCCAATGCTGAAAAGGGGGTGAATCAGAGATTTCTTATGTACCCAAGATTCTTTCAAATACTCATCAGCAGGTCTCTGCAGAATCTACCATTGACAGGAGCAGTTCTTAGGCTGCATGACCCAAATATTTGTCAAAGGCTCAAGGATGTGAGAAGCAAATTTAATGAAAATGTACAATGGAATATTCTCCCTTGGTTGCTTGTTCCGGAGATAGGAGTAATTGATTTACCCCTCACACCAGGACACAGTGAAGATGATGAAGATGAGGGTGAAAATGATGAAGGTCATGATGATGATGATGATGATGATGATGATCAGGGAAATGACAATGACGGTGCTGATAATGAGCTAATTGTTGAACCAATTGCACCTGAGGCTGAGAATGTTGAGGTTATGAAGCATGTTGATGAAGTGAATGAACCTGTTTGTCATGAGGTTGTTGAGTTTACAGGCCCTGCACCAGATATTCATATGGAAAATCCTGAAGATGGCAGTAGCAAGCTCCTTTCAAACCCTGGAGTAGGCTAAGGTTAAGAAGACCTCAGATGCACCAAAACAGAGGGAGAATATAACTCAAGAAGTAGATGCTCTTAAATGCCTAAATGAACTATACAGTGAGGCCAGTGAAGAAGAAACTAAAGTAGGGATATCCAATGCTCTTGAGATGTTTAATGAAGAATATGTAGAAGATGCATTGGATGAGGGGGAGTCAAAGAGGGAAGAAGAAACACAAGATTAGATTATAAAAAGGAAACTGAAAGGAAAAGGGATTGCACTCACTGATGAAGATTTACATCCTACTGAGAACATTATTGGTGGCCTGCATGAAAGGGTGACAAGAAGTTCCTTTGAAAAGGCAAACATCTGCCTCTATGCCTGTTTTCTATCCCAAGTTGAACCAAAGAACATCAACCAAGCTTTAAAAGACAACAGCTGGGTAGAAGCCATGCAGGAGGAGTTGGACCAGTTCAGAGACTTACATGTTTGGGATTTGGTTGACAAACCCAGAGGAAAATATGCTATTGGAACCAAGTGGGTCTTTAGGAACAAGAAGGATGAAATAGTGTTAGTCATCAAGAACAAAGCAAGGCTGGTGGCTCTAGGGTGCTTACAAGAAGAAGGAGTACACGTTGAAGAAGTTTTTGCCCCTGTTGCAAGACTAGAAGCCATCAGAATCTTCTTAGCATATGCAGCATCCATGAACATCAAAGTCTATCAATTGGATGTCATGTCTGCATTTTTGAATGTGAAGATTGATGAAGAAGTGTATGTAACTTAACCACCTGAATTTGAAGACCTAATCCATCCAAACAAGGTGTACAAGCTAAGTAAAGCACTGTATGGATTACATCAAGCTCCTAGAGCTTGGTATGATGAGCTTTCAAACCACCTGTTGGATAATGGCTTCTGCCATGGAGCCATTGACAAGACTTTTTTTTATCAAAGAGATGATGTGGTGGATCCAGACATTGCAGAAGTTGAGTCTGTTCAAACTATAATAAAAATTATAAATCAAGAGAAAGACAATGTAGTTGTTGGAGAAGATGAAGAGGAAGTTTCTCAAGAAGTGCTGGAGGCACTGATTGAGATGAAGAAGAAGGAAGAGGAAAAAGAGAGGATGAAGAAGGTAGCTGATGAGGCCATAGGGGCTGCTATGGAGGCGCTGAAAAAGAAATAATTTGAAGAACAAACTCCAGTAGCACAAACCATAGATGAGCCCGAGCCTACACAGCCTGAGCCAGAGCCTGAAAAGGAAACTGAATTTGGTCTAGGAGTCAGAGAAGAACCTAAAAGAAATGAAGGACCAAAAATGTCGTGGAATACTTATGTGAAATTCATTGCCCAACTGGTCATGCTTATAACGTATTATGATATCTTGTTGAATCCAGATGAGCATGCATCGGAAACTATGGCAGTGGTAAGAAGGGCTCAAGCAGCCGAACGTGAAGAGCAATGGAAGGCTAGCCAGTTGTTATTAACAGATAAACCAGAGCCAAGGGTTGATGAAGTGACTGATGATGAGCCTCATATCAATGAACCAAGAATAGAAGAAATCTTTGATGATGAACCGGCAAGCATGAATAAAGATCCAATAATAACAGAGCCAGAACCTGAAGTTATGGGTCGTTAAAGAGAAAAGAAACATCTGAAGTTGAGACCCCCAAATCAAAAATTCAAAAATATGTGAAAGTTTATAAAGAAGGGAAACACAACCCAAGGTTGTTGAAGGGCCTTAGACAAGTCAAACTAAAGAACCCATGATCGGAGCCCTTCAACTTGGATGAGCATATGGAAACTGATGAAGAAGAAAAGAGGACAAATGAAAATGATGACAAAGAAAAGGAGGATAGAGCCTACCTCCTAAGCCTTAAATGAGATATGAAATATCTTCAGAGAATGCCTAAGGAGAAGATCACACAAGAGGCTGAAGGCTGGAGAATGAGAGAATCCCAAAGAGAATTCTTGTTGAAAGCCGGACACAGACATGCATTTCTAAATTGGCAATCATTTGACACATTCGACCGAATGTACAAAAATGGCATTGTAGATGATGTTGCTAATTTTGTGGAGAAGGTTAGCAAGGAAAAGGAGAAGGGAGAGAAGGTGTTGAAAGAGTCGGACAGTAGCAAGAGAAGAATCGAAAAGGAAGCCAGAGATGTAAGAGAATATGAGTCACTCAAGAGTAAACACAAAGACATCAACATTCTGCAATTACATGGTTACAACTACAACTCTTTGATTGATCTATCTCTTGAAGAATTGAAAAAGAAAGTAAAAATGGTTAAAGATTCTCACAAAGATCAGAAATGCACTGAAGAGTGTTTAAGAGAGAAAGAGTTGAAAATTAGATTGGAAAAGGAAAGACAGGAAGAAGAAAAGAAGAAAGTAGAAGTGAAATAATGGTTCGAAGATCCACAAAGAGTAAAAACATTGAAGGACATTGTGATGGATAAAGGAATGACCGAAGATGAATTTGATTGAATTCCTCATGATCAACTTCTTGAAGTCTATCATAAAGAAAAAAATGATCAACTTCTTGAAGTCTATCATAGAGAACAAAGGCTATTTCTAGAAACTGAAAGAAGATTGCAGGAAGCCAAGTTGAAACAACAAGAAGAACAAAAGGGCAAACATGATAAGCATACTCTGTAAAAGAGGTGTAAATATGGGAAGATTAATGATGCAAACTGATGAAACCATTAGACAATGGTTTGAAGAATCAGAACAGGAGGAAGCAAAGAAGAATCCATCAATAAGAACAAGTAGAATTGCTATAAGGTCAGAGATTGTGATGCCTGAACCTTCAAAAAATTTGAACTTTCCCACACATCTTTACTTTGACAAAAGATCAAAGACCTTGAGAGTAGTGACTGAAGACAATGAAGAGAAACTAATAATCTTCAGAGATGACTTGAGAAACTTTTCAATGGAACAGCTGCAAAAGATGGCTGAGCTAGACCTTTATGACAATCAACAGAGAAGTCAACTTGCAGGTCAACAGAGGCATGATCTCTCAAAGTTTTTAAAAGAACAATATGAGAAAGGATTCCCATTTCTCAAGCAAAGAAGGAGAGAAGCACACAGTGAAGCTGAAAGAGAGAGGAGAAGAAAAAGAATCAATGAAGTTCGCACTTTAGAATTCTCCTTATGGGACTCCAAGAAAAGCAAAACTCATCAGGCAAGCAGCTCCAATGGAAAAAGGAAAACTTTGAAAGAGTGCTTAGCCATGAGATGGGAGATGATGGAGCCAAACTCTCAAGTACAAAAAAATGGCAAGATAGCCCATCTCACCTACAACCGAAACAGAGACTCTATATCAGTCAGAAATGCATCAGGAGGAACTATTGCAGTGGTTGAGTATGATGAATATCTACACTTCATACATATCCAAGACTTACAAGACATTATCAATGCAGAGTTCCCTATTGATTCTGAAGATGGAGTGGAGTTGGAGATGTTCAAACAAAAGGATGCCTTTGTGAAACTCAAAAAGGAAAAATGTGCTGAAAGGAGTCTTGGAAGAAGATAGCAGGATGGAGCATACCAATGATCAAACTTGTTCCTGTTTATCTTTGTTTTGCTTGTGATTGCATATTTTACTTTGTATTTTGAACAATGTTTGAATTTGATGTGTAACTATATGCAGGTATGTTTTGGTGCATCTGAGCTTGTTCCAATCTAGGGGAGATGGTTGAGTCGGATATCTACAAAGGAAGATTGGAATCTTCTCAACCTCCTCAAGAAATTGGCTAAGTATGGAATACGAGCAAGCCTAGATCATCGACCATGGTTTACTACCTCGAGCATGGTCTTCAGCATATTCTTCTAAGTGTTGAAGGCTTCGAGCAAGCTACACTTCTCCGAGCAAGAGTGTTCTTCTATCGAGTATGGATTTCCAATCGAGCAAACAACTTGATCATTCAAGTTTTAGCCAAGTGATTTGATGTCACACCCCAACCTAAGGCGGAAATGCCGGGGCGTGATCCGATTGCTCACAGCTCGAAGATACTATCATGAATATAAGTGACAATGTCTAATTAATTATTTTATTCAAAGTATACACACATTATTCAATTAAAACAAACAATTTAAATACAATGAATATAAACTCAAATAATGATTATCTTGATTATATCCGAAGGTCTTGTCTACGTGTCCAAACTTTAATCTACAATACAAGCAACCTTCATATGCGTAGAAATGGAGTCTTGTAAACATAAAGTTGAGTGAGAATATCACCAGTTTTGACACAACAATATAAATAAGCATAACGTGACAAGTGCGGTAAGTATAATCAAACCATAAACAAGTATGTAGACCATTGCCAAGCGAATCGGGCGTTGGTCACCAGCAGGAACACCCGCTATATGATTGATAAATCCCAATATATGATTGATTGAATGGTAACACAAGTAAGAAAGTAGCACGTATGTCTGATTAAATCACTCACAATAACACGTATGCATTTGTTTGAATATATATATAGTATGAAATATGAATACGTAAGCTTATGTCCCCAAAACATTTAGAAAATTGATTAAAATAGGGGAATGATAAACTCACCTTAGATTAATGAATAACGAATATAAATATGAATAAGCGAGCTAACGAATAAGCGAGTCATCCACTACAAGTCAAATGATATAAACAATTCCGAATCTAAGATTTTAGAATATGATAATATAAATAAAAACGAACTCGTTGCCGCTGGAATCAATCCAAAATGACGTTTAAAACTCAAGTTATGTTAAATTTAAGATTTAAGCGAGCTGGTACTGACCAGAATCCGAAAAGCGATTTGGAAGTCGGTTTTTGGTCAGCAGCCTTAAAATCATGTTACGAGAATAAAAGTCTTCTGGTCCGAACATTGAATCCAACCAGAAGTAAGAGAAAACGGATAGTCAAACTTGTTAACTATTTTGCCTTTAACGAGTTTTAAACGATTTGACCAGTCAACACCCTTCAACCACCGAAATTGGTTGAAGGTTATTGACTAGGCAATGTATATGAATGATTCCTATGTTTACAACTTACCCAGAAAGTGAAAGAATCAAGAGATATGATGAGTCAAAGGTCCATACGCATGCAAAGTCAAACGAACAAGCATTGTATCTTCAACGAATAAGCAAAAACCAAAGGGTTTGGTGATGGTCAGAGGTAGGTGACGGCTAGGAGGTCTCTCTAGGGTTAGGATACAGGTTTGTGGCAGAGAATTATGATGTGTTTATATAGAGATTACAAAAACGTACTATATTTTGAAGATTTACTAGTTTAAGTAACAAAATACGATTTTAATGAGAATATCGATGTAATTGTTGGTGCATTTTGTGACCGTCGCTATGCAATTCTGATCAGCGGAAACGAAGTACGAAGTTAGAACAACTTCACCATAGGCGAAGTTGTAACAACTTCTGCCATAGGCGAAGTTAGAACAACTTCGCCTTAGGCGAAGTTATAACAACTTTGCCTACTGGCCCAAGCCCAAGCCCGCGAATTTGTTTCGATATATATATATGTGTCTTGTTTAGGTTTGAGTATCCAGAAAATTAGAGTATTGTGTGTCCAGTTCAAGTAACTAGAGAGAAACCGAGAGGGAGAGTCGTGTGGGACGGCCAGAGGTAGAGCTCACCTCGGGTCGGTCGTCATTTGTTTTCGTGTTTGGTATGTAATGTGTTTCGGTTATTATATAAATGATCTGCAAATGTGTTTATCCCATTCGTGTGTTTGTTCGTGTGTTTGTATGTGTGTAATCGTGTTCTTCGTCTTCTACACCATTAAACGAGTCTAGGAGGATTCCGCACTTCTAGACCTCGTGTGGATCTCGTATCGATCAGCGACGCCCCGGGGGGGCCTACAAGTGGTATCGTCTAGGAGGGGCAAAGTTGACTTTTAGGCGAAGTTAAAAAAAAAAAAAATCGTCTGTATGGCCAGGTGTACACGATTATTGTGAGACCGAAGACGTTGTTCCGTCAACGAGTGAAACTTGTTATCTCTTGGTCTTACGTGTGAACAAATACATGTCAACTCTGGATATGGAGTTGAGGTTGTTAATGGGATATTGATTGAAACTGGATATTGACACATATGTGGGTGTTTGTGGGCAATGAAATTGTTGTTGTTCGAGGTTGACCAACTGAAGAAAGTCAAATTGAACTGAAGGTTTTTGTCATTACTGGATTGCGGTCAGAGCATATTATTTATGTTATTTTCAAGGCGTTCGAGAATTGGATCCTGAAACGTGATGCTTATTTATTAAAGTGAAAATTCTGGAACAAGTTGGATTTAATCGGGAATTAAAGTGTTTATGTTCTTGATCGTTATCCCTGGTGATTGAAGATGCTTCGGATTAATTAATGGTCATGTGTTTTAGATTCTGTCAAGGTGGTTTTGTGATGAAATTGATCACTTGATGTTGAGTAGTTGAAGATTAAACCTTATCGTATGCCGACGTGTTGGTGAAGTTGTGGAGGGAGCCCAACTTCACGTGTTGGTGAAGTCAGAAGGACTCACGTGATTGGTTGAGATGATCAATTAGTCACGGGGATGCATGCATTTCAAAGACCTCAATCTATTTAATCGGAGAAGCTTACACTGAAGGGGAGATCTGATATGGAAGACGCTGGGTGATTGGTAGATTTGTGAAGCTACACGACAGTTTCAGACACGGCTGGTTGAAGAGCAAACAGAAGATCATCAGTTAAGAGGAAGTCTGTTGGTGCATGTTTTGTAACAGATGATCTTTTGTGTTTGTTAGAATTGAGAGCAACGGTCAAAGGGGAGTCTGTTGGTGCATTTTGTGACCGTCGCTATGCAATTCTGATCAGCGGAAACGAAGTACGAAGTTAGAACAACTTCACCATAGGCGAAGTTGTAACAACTTCTGCCATAGGCGAAGTTAGAACAACTTCGCCATAGGCGAAGTTGTAACAACTTCTGCCATAGGCGAAGTTAGAACAACTTCGCCATAGGCGAAGTTGTAACAACTTCTGCCATAGGCGAAGTTAGAACAACTTCGCCTTAGGCGAAGTTATAACAACTTCGCCTACTGGCCCAAGCCCAAGCCCGCGAAGTTGTTTCGATATATATATATGTGTCTTGTTTAGGTTTGAGTATCCAGAAAATTAGAGTATTGTGTGTCCAGTTCAAGTAGCTAGAGAGAAACCGAGAGGGAGAGTCGTGTGGGACGGCCAGAGGTAGAGCTCACCTCGGGTCGGCCGTCATTTGTTTTCGTGTTTGGTATGTAATGTGTTTCGGTTATTATATAAATGATCTGCAGATGTGTTTATCCCATTCGTGTGTTTGTTCGTGTGTTTGTATGTGTGTAATCATGTTCTTCGTCTTCTACACCATTAAACGAGTCTAGGAGGATTCCGCACTACAGTAATATATCAAATATTTCGTGATTTATTAATAATTTAAGAATATGGACTTGTATTTTAGTTCTAATCCTTTTCTTGAACCTTAATTTACCCAATTTATGCCAAAAATAAGCGATTTTGATGCTAAAAACAAATTATGAAACAAAATAAGCTATTTAATGAGAAAATCTTATACAATAACTAACAAAATTTTTCTTGGACACCAAGTAAATGAAATTGGACCAGCTATAACATTTCTTGGAGTTTAAGTTTCGTTAATTTAATCGAAAATAGGAAAGAATTGGCAAAACTAGTCCCTGTAGTTCCCGAAAATGCGATTCTTAGCCGTTTTAAGCAATTTTAAAGGCTTCTAAGGGTTATTTAGCATAGTTGAAAGTTATGAAATTATAAACTAAGTTAAAGTAAGTTAAATACCAATAAATACAAGTTTTAAATAGTTTGGAAGATCCAAATTATGTTCCCGAATCGATTTAAACTTAAACGAATACAAATACGAAAAATCCGAGATGTTACAGTCTCCCCTACTTTAGGGAATTTCGTCCCGAAATTAAGGAAAACCAAAACATAATATTTTTGAAAATAACTGAACTTTTTAAGAAAAATGTCATAACCTAGAACTTCTAATAACCGAAGCAACGCTTCTAATGACAATCCGATAAGGGCACTTATATATAGGATGTACCAGCGATGTATCCACCATGTCCTTATCATCTCATCCTTTGAACAGTTACCCAAGCTACCTTAGGTTCTAAATCATGACACACAATCTTATGTATTATGATTTCTATGCGAGGACTTTGGTAATTACGTGTCGACCCATAATTACTTAGATCGTCGGATGGTCCGCATACTCGTTCCATCATGTGGGTTATAAAATATTTAAAACCATCATTCTGAAAGAAAACAATGTTTTGATAATTTTCAAATATAAATTCAAAAGATAATTAAAACATGTTAGAGTTGAATTTGTTAAAACCGTGAAATTTCTAAACACCTTTTATAGCAAAGTTACAAATTTTAGAGTTTTGAATGGATTTCGTGAAACAGGCATTTGAAGTTAATTATGATGATCGAGATAAGCTAAGAGTAGAATATCAAGTTAAAAGTGATAGATAAAGGAACTTATTTCATGAGATGATATGCGCAAAAGTTTAATTTATAACAATTCTTAAGATAGTTAATAACATGTGGAATTTTAAAGATCATATTCATTAGAATGAAATTCTTAAGATCGAGAGTATAAGTTTAAACGAAGATTTTGGTGAGTCGAGTTTGATTAGTTCGAGAACCTATGGGATTTAAAGAGAAGTTAATATAAAGTTTATAGCTTTTCAAGTTGGTACTTTTGAGATTAGATTAATTCGATGAAGATATTTTATAATATTATAATAGTTAGTAATTAATAATTTAAATATTAATGATAATGCGAAAATATACGTATTTGAATTAAATTGTTAATAGATTAAATTGGGAAGTGGATATTTTCGAATCACAGAGATTGTCCTATTACAATTTAATCTTTAAAATTAGATAAAATATAAAGTGGGTAATTGAAGATATTAAATTAGATTAAATAGCGAATTTGGGGATTTTTTTTTCAAGTAAATAACAAATTTTAAATTAATCGTGATTCCAAAAATAAGATGTGAAGTATATAAAATAAACACGAGGTTAGAAATGCATAAACCACCATGACTATTCTAACAACTACGAATTCATCATTAAAACGTTCAAAATTTTCAAAAAAATCAAAGTGGGGAGTTGAAATATTTACTAACCAATGTTTAATTTCAAATAACGAACTTAATCAATAAATAAAGTGAGTGATGTGTTTTAATGGAGATTAAACCAAACAATCAATTTTTAATGGTAAAATTTTAATTAATGGAAGTTTTAATTTAATAATGAAAATTAAATTTTAATAATTAAAAATTCAGTTTTAATAATAATAAAAGTTACAATAATTAAATTTTAATAATAAAGACTTATAAAATGAGAAGTAAGTTGTGAAAACTAGCATGAGGAAAAACAAGAGGTAATAAAATATTTATAGTTTAAAGTTGAGGGTAATGATTGAAATATACTTGATAATTTATAGTTTGAGAATATGGAAATAAATAAGAAAAGGTGATTTAAATAATATTTTAACGGATATAAGTTAGTGTAAGATTTCTTGTTCGGTGTATTTTAATTTGTCGAGATTGGCGGTCATTTTGGTTAATGGAATACATCAGCAAACTCCTAGTCGATTCTAGTAGTCGAACGGAAATCACGAGAAGCAGGTGAATGACGTTGATTATGATGATTGATTCCTAGGAAAGACATTCTATGATGACCAACAACTAAATTGTATAAGATGATGGGTAAGTTGTAGAAATGAGTTGATGTGAGATAATGAGGATGCGTCCGTATATGTATGTATATTAATTAGTGCTAGTGAAAACTCGAGGACGAGTCAGGATTTAAAATAATATGCATAAGTTTGAAGCATTTAAGTAAATGAACAATGTTTATAAAATTTTCCAAGAATAAAATAACCAAGCATATCAAACGAGTTGACCTCCCATGAGCTTTCCATGGCAATTTGAATGGCCCAACTAAATAAAGCATCATAAAGTTTGTGAATTGGCCTCCCATGAGCGTTCCATGGCAATTTGTTGGCCCAATTCAAATAACGAGTAATAAACAATTGAGTTGGTCAGCCCATGAGCGTGTACATGGCATTTAACTGACCCAACTAATTAGCAAATTATCAAATCAATGAAGTTGTTCGGACCACGAGCGTTACATGACATTTAACCGACCCAACTAAATATCGAATCAAATAAATTTAAAATAACTAAAAACACAATTTGGAAGTATAACCGTTTAGCCGGTTATGTTTACCACGCAACCGTTTAGCCGATTACAGGTACCACTTAAAGTTATGGTTGTACGACATTTTTCATACCCCCATGCTTCAAGGTGAAGAAACAAAACAAAACACGGGAATTCTTAAGGAATTTCCCATAATAAAAGGAAATCTACCAAAAGTAAGAGGATTTAAAAATATTTTGAAAGTGGCGTAACCTCGGAATTCATGTGTGTGTGCAATAAATAAATACGATACGATACGATATAATATAATAATAAATTTAAACAAGCTGTAAACAGTATATTAAATAGCACATAAGGCAGTTTAGAAAAGCACGTATAGGGTTCCAAACACATGTCTAGGACAATTTCTAACGACCTATCTTATAACCTTCGGCTCTGATACCAATCTGTCACATCCGATTGCTCACAACTTGAAGATACTATCATGAATATAAGTGACAATATCTAGTTAATTATTTTGTTCAAAGTATACACACATTATTCAATTACAACAAACAATTTAAATACAATGAATACAAACTCAAATAATGATTATCTTGATTATATCCTAAGGTCTTGTCTACGTGTAAAAACTTTAATCTTCAATACAAGCAACCTGCATATGCGTAGAAAATGGAGTTTTGTCAACATAAAGTTGAGTGAGAATATCACCAGTTTTGACACAACAATAAAATAAGCATAACGTGACAAGTGCGGTGAGTATAGTCAAACCATAAACAAGCATATAGACCGTTGCCAAGCGAATCGGGCGTTGGTCACCAGCATGAACACCCGCTATATGATTGATTGAGTAGTAATCCTCATATACGATTGATTAAATGGTAACACAAGTAAGCAAGTAGCACGTATGTTTGATTAAATTACTCACAATAACACGTATGCATTCTTTGAATATATATAGTATGAAATATGAAAACATACGCATATGTCCCAAAAACGTTTACAAAATTGATTAAAATAGGGGAATGATAAACTCACCTTAGACTAATGAATAACGAATATAAATATGAATAAGCGAGCTAACGAATAAGCGAGTTGTCCACTACATGTCAAATGATATAAACAATTCAGAATCTGAGATTTTAGGATATGATAATATAAATAAAAACGAACTCGTTGCCATTGGAATCAATCCAAAAGGACATTTAGAACTCAAGTTATGTTAAATTTAAAATTTAAGTCGAAAGTCGAGTTTTGGTCAGTAGCCTTAAAATCACATTACAAGAATAAAAGTTTTCTGGACCGAACGTTGAATCAGAACAGAAGTTTGAGAAAACAGATAGTCAAACTTGTTGACTATTTTACCCTTTAACGAGTTTTAAACGATTTGACTAGTCAACACCCTTCAATCACCGAAATTGATTAAAGTTTATTGACTAGGGAATATATATGAATGACTCCTATGTTTACAACTTACCCAGAAAGTGAAAGAATCAAGAGATATGATGAGTCAAAGGTCCATTCGCATGCAAAGTCAAAAGAACAAGCATTGTATCTTCAAGGAATAAGCAAAAACCGAAGGGTTTGGTGATGGTCAGAGGTAGGTGACGGCTAGGAGGTCTCTCTAGGGTTAGGATACAGGTTTGTGGCAGAGAATTATGATATTTTTGTATAGAGATTACAAAAACGTACTATATTTGGAAGATTTACTCGTTTAAGTAACAAAATACGATTTTAATGAGAATATCGATGTAATATATCAAATATTTCGTTATTTATCAGTAATTTAAGAATATGGACTTTTATTTTAGTTAAAATCCTTTTCTTGGACCTTAATTTACCCGATTTATGCCAAAAATAAGCGATTTGGATGCTAAAAACAAATTAGGAAACAAAATAAGCTATTTAATGAGAAAATCTAGTACAATAACTAACAAAATTTGGCTTGTACACCATGTAAACGAAATTGGACCAGCTATAACATTTCTTGGAGTTTAAGTTTCGATAATTTAATCAAAAATAGGAAAGAATTGGCAGACTAGTCCCTGTAGTTCCCGAAAATGCGATTCTTAGCCGTTTTAAGCGATTTTAAAGGTTTCTAAGGGCTATTTGGCATAATTGAAAGTTATGAAATTATAAAATAAATTAAACGAAGTTAAATACCAATAAATACAAGTTTTAAATAGTTCGGAAAATCCAAATTATGTTCCTGAATCAATTTAAACTTTAACGAATACAAATACAAAAAATCTGAGATGTTACATCCGTGCACAGGATGTCTGAGCACATTGGTGACGAACATGGATGCAATAAGAAGATGTCATATGTTGCGAAGTATAGATTTCGAGCATGGTTCAGTTCCGAGCAAGCTTCACATCCGAGCATGTTGAAGATTGCTAAATAAGTTCAAGACAGAATTGAAGACATCAAGAAGAATAGGCTTGCTCGAGGGACAAAATTGAGCATAGCAAGAATTAGTCAAGAAGGATGAAGCATGCTAGAGAAGAATAATTCCTATCAGAAATTATTCTAAGTAAAGTATGCTCGAAGTTCCTCATCGAGCATACATCACATATCAATTTTGCTCAAGCAAGATATATATCATGCTCGAAGACTTTTACACTTGTATTTTATCTTTAAATCATTATGTAATCATTAGGGAATTCTAGAAGGAATGTCAGGGCTATAAATAGAGTCCTAGGTTACCATTTTAGAGGGGATAAAAACGGAATACATGAGAGAAAACATTCCAGCGAATATTCCCTTTGTCTCCTCGTACACCCGCCGCCATCGTCACGAAACCCTAGACATTCCTTTCACTGTTTCATTGAATGATACATTAAATGCAATGAATCTTTGTCTTTGATTTTGTTCTTACTAATTATCTACTATTTTTTCGTGTCCACTGTCTCATACCTTCGTTCCCATCCGTTGAATATTCTGATTCCTCCAGAATATTCAATAGGCCTTTGGGTTATTAGATTTGTGTGTTCTTGTCAACCTACTCAAGGTTTGCACCAGATTTACGGTCCTGACAAGTTTCAAAATTTAAAACAAGTAGGAGCGCGGAACACATGCGTAGAAAGTTGTAAAGACACACTGTTGTGTCCGACGCCGCTAGATGTGTAACATCCTACTTTTGTTATTAATAAATAAAGGGAATTTCGTTAATTTAATGATGTGTTCATGCTTGATTATGTTGGGTGTGGATTTAAGAATGGGCTAGGGAACGGGTATAGGTCTTAAAGCCCATAGAATAAGAGTATATAAACTCCAAAAAAAGTTAATGCACCACATTCTCACTCATTCATCACATTCTTCCATCCAAACAAACTCAAGAACACACACACTCTCTCTCTCTCAAACCCGAATCCAAATCCGAATTAAAGGAAGGAAGATTTTGTTTTTAAGTATCTTCAACAACACAAATCACGCCTAGAATCTATGGGTTGGTCCAGATCCAAACCCAACCGAACCCGTAGGGTAAGTTTCGGTTAAAAATGGTTAAGTTTCTGAGGTCGGTTTGCCATGAAGCTAGGTATAACGGTAGATCGGACCGTATGATAGAAGAAAAATATTAATTTGATAAGCCGTGAGTTGACGGGTTAGATATGGGACGAACGAGTGACGTTCGGGCTATGTAAAAAGCGAGTAGACAGGGTTGTTACGACCCGGAACTCGCCAAAATAGTGAAACAGGGCATAACGAATGGTTAAAAGGCAAAATAACTGAAAGAATGGTAAAATGAAGAAAATGATGAATCGGATCGCATAAGGATGTATCGCATCGCACATGCATGGGATGCGATTGGTTTAGGAAATGCTATGCGATCATTTGGCATGCGATGCGATTCATTTTGTTCCATGCGATGCGATTTGATTTCATCCATGTGATGCGATTGGATTTCATCCATGCGATGCGATTGGATTTCACCCATGCGATGCGGCTGGTTTGCTCCCATGCGATGCGACTGGTTTGCATCCATGCGATGCGATCGAAATGTAGCCATGCGAATGGTTTTACATGCGATTTTGATGAATTTTTAATAGAGGCTTATTAACGAAAATAAAATTTTTCCAACCTGACCTGGCAGCTCGACCACAGCTAGGGGCTTTACCCCTTGGACCCTGTTAGGGGCTGCCGCCCCTAGACCCCGCTACCAATGGCGCTGCCCCCGGACCCCCGTTCGTTAGGAGCTTCACTAACCTAGAAGTATGATTTGTTAGAAGTGGTTAATTTACACTTATAATTATTACACAGTTAGCAGTGCACAACTAAGGAAGGGTATCACAATTAACTCAGAAAGAAACCGACTTCAGCTGAGTTTCTAGCCCCATTTCCTTATTATGTTTTCAGGGTTGTGTGCATACTCCTATGTGATTAGTGAATACACTTACCTTAGGTGGTCAGTGTATGCTATATGAATGCCTATGAATGATATATGAATAATACAGAAAGAGATTAGAGTATGTATAGGAATATGTATGAATATGTATATAAATATGTAACAAAAGATAAGTAAATTATGCATTGTTATAGGGAACGAGAAAAAGGGCACCGGACCTTAATAATATCCGAGGTACGTAGGGCACCGGACCCTAATAATATCCGAGGTACGTAGGGCACCGGACCCTATTAATATCCCAAGTATGAAGGGCACTGGACCCTAATAATATCCGAGGTACGTAGGGCACCTGACCCTAATAATATCTGTGGTATGAAGGGAACCGAACCCTAATAATATCCGAGGTACGTGGGGCACTGGACCCTAATAATATTCGTGGTATGAAGGGCACCGAACCCTAATAATATCCGAGGTATGTAGAGCGAAATGCTCTTTTAAAACATAGAGATAGTTATGTATGTAATATGAAAGTTTACATGAAAGTATGGAAATAAGAAATGCATGAAAGTATGTATGATTGAAAGATAAGCAGGTTAGGTATGCTATATGTATCTTCGGATGCGCATAAGTATGTATGTGAATGTAATGTGTGTTGCATGATTAACTATAACTCACTCAGCGTAGCTGACTTTTAGTATGCACACAAGCAAATAGGTTAAAGCAGTTGGTTTGAGGGAGACACATGGCATTGAACTGAAGAGGTTGGCATCTTGAGAAGAATGTTATGATGTTATTTTATGTTGTTATGTTATGACAATTTGAATGATTGAGACAAAGATTTATGTTTTGTAATATGTTGGTTGAAGTTTTAAGTATTCCACGAAAGTTTAAATTTACTCTGATATTTAAAACTGTGTTTATGAGTAATTCCAACGCCAAAGTAGGGCTCCCGGGACAGGGGCCTTACAAGACGTCACAAAGTCAGGCCCACTTGAGGAAGGATCTTATCCATATCAAAGGATCCAGTTATAATCCGGTTACCACCACACACAAGTAAGAAACTTTTGTATAAGGAACCTTCCACGCCAGAATAATGCGGAAGAACATCTCCAAACACATGAGACGACCACGATTATAACAACTAAATGAACAATAATGCTTGGTTGGAATGAAGCCTGGTCTGAAATCACCGCTAGAGAGGAACACTCCCAATACGTAGGCAATGATGTTGGTCCAGGCAACATACCAATCAAGCAATCCATTGTAAAACATACAGACCAATAAGGAAAGAAAGGTAGAGGGAGAACAAATAGATATCGAAAGGAAATTGTGAAAAACAATGGAACTTGGTGCCTATTTATACTCCCAAAATTAAATGCGGTAGATAGCAGATGGATGCAACATATAGAACGCACCAGTAAAAAGAAGGCACGCAGCGTGAAAGCAGAGAAGTGAATGTGCCGCCATGCATAAGCATTTTGAAAGAACCTGGAGTAAATAAATGGTAGTGGCATACGTGCGATGACATCATAACAGCTAAGTGCTAGGCAGGCAGTCAAAAGCTACCTACATAACCCTCATAAATAACCGTCATAGTTAAACGATGAAGGACAACCACAAAATCTCGCAAATACAAATCCAATATTCCATCAACGGATGTGAACCACGGAAAAAACAATGGATGGGGGGACTTGTGGAGGTAGGGTACCAAATAACCTACGTGATAATACAAGGTAAAGGAAACCCTCCGCATACGCAGAAGAACTCCTGGAGAGAAGGTATACTTTCCATGGAAAAGATACTTCCATCAAGGCACACAATCATTCGCATGTGAGGAATATCTTCCACAAAGATAGACATATCCTCTGCAGAAGAAATACATGATCCTTAAAACCCCAAAGAGTCCAGCGGAAGGTACGTTGTGCTAAAAGACACGATATCACGTGATAGGGAATGGAAAGACCAATAACAGGTCAGGATCCCAATAATGCCCACAACTACACGATGATTTAATAAAAAAAGGCCAAAGCTATACCTACCTGCGAGACGTCTGTACGCCAGCTGGCCAACCAATCAGGGATTGTTATCATCCTCAGCCATGAGATTAGATGGTTCCGTTGAGTGAAACAGCTGGCCCAATCCTTCTCCCCCTACTTCCGCTATAAATACAAGAAGAGAGCCAACAGTAAATGGATCCACAATCTTATTCTCTCTAAGAATTCATTCATCACTTACCATACGGATTCTCACGCCGAAGGGTGGTTACGAGAAGACCCCCCCCCCCATTCCCATTCTCGTAGCAAGCTCACGGTGTTCGGTTTCGCGTGTGACAGCTACTAAAACTCAAAACAAGTAATCGACAATCCCCACCGGAGAATATTAAGCTAAGTCTACCCAGGGTTAGATTAGTATTAATCCATTATCAGTCGAGATATTACGTTAAGCCTACCAAAAGTTAACTTAGTGTTTCTTTAGGTAACTAAATCAAACTATATGGCACCTATGGACCAAATATATTACAATGGAAATCTACATCATTCTTCCAGTTGTATTCCACTTATTTTAACCTATAATAATGAAAATCTCTAATGTCTTCCTTTAACTTATTTACTTATGTCCATTGAGCAGAGCTTCATTTCTCGTCTTCTACAAGCTCCAACAAGTCGTAATGATGATCGCTTAGTTAACTTTCTTTTTTCCGTCTTGAGCCATACATCTGAGAGAATTTTAAGGATATCTCTAACCATAAACGCATATATCAAAGGTATACCATAACAGTTAGTTATAAATTGCCAAATTAATGTTGAAACGGAACATGAGCTTAGATATATTCCACCGATTACATCGCTTCTTCACACATCGGCATACTTTTATTTCTTCAAGTATCCCTCGTTTTTGCAACTCATCTGAAGTAAATATTTTACCCATTTCTACTTTTCATCCAAAAAAATTTACCTTTAAAAAACCCATTGGTTTCATTCCATACACAAATACTAAGAGTCTGTTTGGTTGAATGTAATATAATTGGTGAAGGAATGGAATAAACAGGAAAATGAAATGGATCATTGATATTCCTTTGTCTTGTTTGCTTAACCTATATGAATAAAATAAATTATTGCTTTTTGTGGTTTGGTAGAAAAGAAAAAAAGAAAAAAAAACAATGAATGAAATACATATTATGAAGATACCTCAAAATAATGAAAAGTAGCAAAACAAAAAAAAATGGCAATGACGATGGTGGTCAGGTGGCGGTGACAACGGTGGAGGCGACGATGGTAGTGGCGGGTGGTAGTGGTGGTAGTTAGGTGATGGTGGTGACGGCGGCGGTGGTTTTGGTGGCAGCGACGGTGTTGGTGCAGTGGTGGTTGTGGTAGCGGGTGGTCAGGCAGTTGTGGTGGCGACGACGGTTGTGGTAGTCAAGTGGTGGTGGTTGTGATGGCGACGATGGTGGTGGTAGCTGTGGTCAAGTTGTGGTGGTGATGGTTATGGTTGTCAGGTGGTGTTGTCTAGAATGAATAGTTAAGGTAGTTGAATAAAAAAATAAAAAAAAGAAAGAAAAAATAAGAATGAATAGTTTTGATAATATGAAATTTTTTTTATAACAGTTGATTTTAGTCTATTAAATGAACTAAACATTTTTTTTTGGTTCCATCGTATAAAAAGATACCTTAAAAAAATGTGATCTTTAAAATATTCAAATTTTTTTTTTCTATTTCAATGGGTATATAGCAGCGGATAACAAAACCCAATATTATCTTGTTGTCCAACAGAAAGAAAGAAAAAAACCATGTCCGTAGTCATCGGCCGGATTTCTTCCATTACCACCACCACATACACTCCCCAATTCCACAGCCCATCTTCCTCTGCCACCACCACCGCAGTCCATCTCCGTTGCCACAAACCACCCAACAGCAGCCTCCAATGCTCCTTCAACCCCCTTTACATATCCCCTCTGAAAACCCTAACCCGTCGACCCAGCATCATCCGCTCCAGCATGGAAGCCGGCGTGGGCTTAATGGGCACCAAACTGGGTATGATGACCTACTTCGAGTCCACCGGCAAGGTGGTTCCGGTGACTGTGATAGGGTTTAGAGAAGGCAACGTTGTCACCCAGGTCAAAACCAATGACACCGACGGCTACAATGCGGTTCAGGTCGGCTACCGCAGGGTCCGGGATAAGAAACTGACCAAACCCGAGATGGGTCATTTGGAAAAGTCCGGGGTCATTCCTTTGAGGCATTTGCAGGAGTTTCGGTTGCAGTCCGTTGATGGATTCGAGCCGAATCAGCAGTTGGTGCTGGAAGACTTGTTTAACGAAGGTGATTTGGTTGATGTTTCGGGTACCACTATTGGCAAAGGCTTTCAAGGTTATATATCTTTTATCTTTTTATTATTATTATTTTTATTATTCAATTGCATATAGCATGATATTATTATACTAGTGATACTAGATTTACCTGATGAATCCCAAAGTTATATTCTCAAACGGGTCGAGTTGGATAATGTTTTGTTTACTTATAAATAAATGGGTCTATTTAGATAACGTTGATCGTTTTAAAAACAAGTCGATTATGGTAAAAGTTGTTTAAAGTATGTTTTAGTGGGTCGATTTGGTTAATGTTCATCTTTCTAAGAGGGTCAAAAAGGGTAAAAGTCACTCAAGTGTGTGTGTTTAACGAGTCGATTTGACTAATGTTCTCTTTACTTATAACCGGGCCAATACAGGTAATATTCAGTTCACTTATAAATGGGTCGATTTGGGTAATGTTCCTCTTATAAATGTTTCTATTTGGTTGATGTGCATCCTTTCAAATAGTCAGACAAGATAGAAGTCACTCAAATTGGGTTTCGATGGTCAATCTTGGTAATGCTAATCTTTTCAAAAGGGTAAATAAAAATTTGCTTATATAGGAAATGCGTCAAATATGGTAAAAGTAGCCTGAAGTGTAACTTAATCCGGACAATCATTTGTAAAAAGTTGGGCAAAAATTGTTTTCTTATTCGGCCTATGTTATTTACCAGGTGGTATTAACCCGACCTAACCTGTTTTAACTTATACAAAAGTTACCTGCCCAAGCTTTTACAAAAACAGCATTTGCAGTTTTTTTTCTATGTTTTCTTATTCGGCCTATGTTATTTACCAGGTGGTATTAAGAGACACAACTTCAAAAGAGGTCTAATGACCCACGGGTCAAAGAGTCATAGAGCACTCGGGTCAATTGGAGCAGGAACAACGCCTGGGCGCGTGTACAAGGGGAAGAAAATGCCTGGTCAAATGGGTGGTACAAAAACAAAGATCCGAAAACTTAAGATTGTTAAAATCGACAGTGATTTGAGAGTTGTCATGATCAAAGGGGCGGTTCCTGGTAAGCCCGGAAACCTTATCCGAATAACGCCCGCTAAGATTGTTGGCAAGAATATCCCTAAAAATTAGTTTGATTTTTGTGAAATTTTGTAATGTGAATTGTTATATCAAACAAGAATGGTGAAACTGGAGCAGGGCTGTACCTTATTTATATATTATATATGGTTGAGTTATTTTTAATTAATTCAGGTTGTTTCCTATGCATAAATGGACATAAAACAGTTTTATGGTACTTGGTAACACATAAAATTTGATAGTAATATACAATAAACCGTTATGATCATAATTCATACTTATATTTGGATATGAAAACAATATGATCAATTTTATTATGATCATGCTAAATTGCTACCTGGTTAAAAGTTATACTTGTCCTTTATCATCACTTTCTTGAAGTAAATCTAATTCATCTATCACTTAAAGTAAATCTAATGATAAAGATGAGGGAAAATTCTAAAAATAATCCAATTTTAGAAAGAGAGTATGAAAATAGTTCTAGAAATTATCAAGTTACAAAACCATCCAATGAAATTTATCGGATCCGTCGCATTGGTATTATAAAAGATTTTAACGGCCACTAATATTCTTACCTACCATGTGGCTTTTGCATTCAAATAAATCGGACCAGATTGTTGTTGTTTGAAAAACATTTTTGTCTGAAAATCACCTCCATGAAAATTCGTGTTTTTTTGAAATTCGTCTGACTACATGAATTTCATTTTTGGAGACGAAATTCAAAAAAGTATCATCTTCATCTTCTCCATCATCTTCATCTTCTTCATTATCTTCTTCATCTTCTTCATCTTCATCTTCCCCTTCTTCATCTTCTTCTTTATCATCTTCGTCACATCCTCCCTTCACCGTCCGCCACCCATCTCCCTCCCCGAAAAACTCCAAGAGCTCAACATTTTCCAGCGAGCCACCGCCGGTCAAATCCATATGAATTTCAGACAATGGCGGGGGTTTGCCAGAAAAGGTTGAGCTCTTGGAGTTCTGTTGGAAAATTTTTTTTTGTGTAAATAAAATATTTTAATTTTGAATTCTTTTATATTATATGATTAGTTGAAACACCATTGATTTAGTCAAGACCATTCAACATGTCATTAAGTTTTGGTCAAAACTTAAATGCCTTGGTTAATGTTGATTGAGTGTTTCAATTTTTTCATTAATGATGGTTGAATGGGTTCAACTTTCTACTAGTATAAATACCAAGGGAGCTCCTTGGTTGTACACACACAAAAAACACAAAATTAACACATTCTCTCTTGTGTTTTCTCCAACTTTCTTCCTAATGAATTCCAACATTCTTGATCATCTTCATCATTTTCTTTAAAATACTATTCAGGTGTTAGAGCCCTCCCCGGCAGTACATATATCGCTTAGGCCGTTGTACCCTGGGAAACAAAACGGGGAGAAGCCTGGAATTTGTTTTAAGGGCCCCGTGTAAAACACGATACTCGACCACAAAAACTACAACACCATTCTTTTTCTACACCTTTCTTGCATTATTTTATTTCAATTGTATTGTAATTTTGATTTTTTTCCGGTGTAATTCGTATTGTAATTTACTTGCTTTCCAAGATAGGTTTGATTCTTTGTATTGTAATCATTTTATTAAGGTGTTTTATTTTTATATGCTAACGGTTTCCTACAATCTTAAAAAAAAAATTTAAAAAATCACCGTTCGTGTATTCAAAACATTCTCGTGTGACTCAAACTAGTTTTGTTTCACACGGTTGTGTTTTTAAAAAACAATTTTTTTTCCGTTTCTATTCAAAGGAGCGACTTTGTAGAAACGAAAATCGGTTACAATTCGGATTTTTTAACACTAAACTCTGGGAAAAACCCATTGGTTGGTCCCTTCAAAGTTGGACTTAGAACACCTTCGGTGGGTTAATTCAAGAGTTCGGATTAAAAAGTTTTGCGTAACTTTAATTTAGTGGGAGCGACCATTATTAATATTTCCGGAAAACTAACTTAACATAGTTTATTTTTCAGAAAAAATGACATCACCGTCATCGAGCAACGTTACCGGTATGCCTTCGTCCGTTATGGTTGAAGTGACTACCATGGCTAATCACGCTGAAAAACCCGAGAAGTTTTCGGGTTTGCACTTTAAACGGTGGCAACAGAAGATGTTCTTCTATTTGACCACCTTGAACCTTGCGAGGTTCTTGACAGAATCCGCTCCCCCAGCCACTAAGGCGAAGGGGGAGACCGACACTCAAACTTTGAGTGCGGTAGATGTGTGGAAGCATTTGGAATTCTTATGTCGAAACTATTTGTTAAACGGTTTAGTTGACGCGTTGTATAACGTGTACTCTTCAATAAAGACTGCCAAAGAATTATGGGAGTCTTTAGACAAAAAGTAAAAAACGGAGGATGCGGGAACACAGAAATTTGTTATCGTCCGTTTCTTGGACTATAAAATGGTTGACTCTAAGACTGTAAATAGTCAAGTCCAAGAGTTGCAAGTTATACTTCACGACATCTTTGCTGAGGGAATGACACTTAGTGAGACATTTCAAGTGGCAGGGATGATTGAAAAATTGCCTCCTAGTTGGGTTGAGTTTAAGAATTTTCTTAAACACAAGCGAATGGAGATGACCATTGATGATCTTATTGTTCGACTTCGGATAGAAGAAGACAATAAGAGAGCTCAAAAAGGTAGCCTAGTGGATGTTTCCGCCAAGGCTAACTTAGTCGAGTACGGTAAATCCTCCAAAGGGGGCAACAAGGGAAAAGGCAAAGGTAACAAAGGGAAAGTGAAAGTGGACCTTGGCGTGAAGAAAGGGGTTGTGAAAAAGAAGCCTCCACCTTTCCAAGGACCATGTTACAACTGTAATGAGATGGGGCACCGGGGCGAACCAGTGCAAGAAACTGAAGCGCGAGCGTGCGCATTTGGTGGAGGAGGATGGTACTCCTCTCGTTGCGATGGTTACCGAGGAAGCGGCTTTCGTCGAGGAAGTCAACGTTGTGGGAGACGCACCCAAAGGGTGGTACGTTGACACCGGCGCGACCCGCCATGTTTGCGGCAACAAACAACTCTTTAAAAATTTCAAAGAGGCGATGGGTGACCAAAAGCTTTACATGGGGAATAAAGCGACTGCGGACATCTTGAAGTGGACTTCTGGCATGGAGCTCACGTTGACCAAAGTTCTCCATGTTCCCGAGATTCGCAAGAATCTTGTCTCGGGATGGATGCTCAACAAGCACGGTTTCGCTTGGTGATTGAATCGGATAAATTTATTTTATCGAAAAATAGAATGTTTGTCGGCAAGGGTTATGCCGACAATACTATGTTCAAGTTGAATGTAATTGTTGTCAAAAATTCTATGAATAAAATTGCAAATTCTATTTACATGATTGAGTCGTCAAATTCTAATTCTTGTGTTTGGCATGGTAGACTAGGACATGTAAATTTTAATTCAGCTCGACGTTTAATTAAATTATATAGCATTCTATGTTTTAAAATTGATTCAAAATATAAATGCGAAACATGTGTTGAATCCAAACTAACGAGAAAGCCTTTCAAATCGGTTCAACGAATAACCGAACCCCTTGATTTAATCCACACCGATGTGTGTGATTTAAAAGCCACTCCCACAAGAGGTGGAAATAAGTATTTCATAACGTTCATTGATGATAGCACTCGGTATTGTTGGGTTTTAACAAGATTATCAAAGTCATAAAATCCCAATTTTATGAAAAACGCAGCGGAAATTAGTTTTAAATCTTGTTAATTTGATATGTATAAAACCATTTTTACACATGCAAAACCCAAGCCCGGATCCAAATACGGAATACATACTATCTAACACATGCATGTCACTATAAGTCCATGCATGTTAAAGCTACCTTTCAAATCCAAGGAAGAAGAAGGAGATGATGTTGAAGAAGGCAAGAACTTGAATATGAAGCTCCTCAAGCTAGCATACCCCAAGCTTTCCAACAAACACCACTTGTAGCTAGGATTTGGTAACACTTGTATTTTCTCCTTGGTTCCTTTTCTTGGCCGTCCAAAGAGAGGGAGAGTGAATAGAGGATTTTTCCTTTATGCCTTGTGTTTCTTATCTTGGCCGTCCAAGAGAGAAAAAGAGGAGAGGGAAAAATCTTTCTTACTTGTGTTATATTTTGTGTTGTGTATGAGAAAAGAAAGGAATGAATGGTCATAAAAGTGCACCACCCAAGTCCCCCAATAACCTTCCTTGCATGTCTTCACTCACAAGATAATAATAATAAAATAATGGTAGTGAAAGAGAGGGTGGGGGGGGGGGGGGGCACCCTCTCTCTACCTTACCCAAAATCTATAAATTATTTTATAGCTTGTAACTTGTTATAAAATTGTTATGTAAACTTCTATAATTAAAAGTTACACAACTTAATAAACATGCAAGGTTAATTATGTTTGCATATTGTTATTTAACCAACTTAATTAACACTATGTAATGTTCTCTCATAAAATATAAATCATCCATATGATTTATTTATTACACAAGTACATTGTATTTAGAAACCCCTTTCTAAATAACTTTGGTGTTAATATTCATTTGTTATGATCATATCATATATAAACAAATATTATTGGTGTTTGTCTAGCTTGTTATTAGGTATGACCCGACTTGGATCATGACATACTAGCCACATCAATTAATAATATGTGTCCTGGGCATACCGAGTCCAACAATCTCCCACTTGCACAAGATACTTAGAAGATTGATGCAAGTAGCAAATACCGCCTAACTACGGTTTACTACCCCTAATACGCATGACGAAGTGCCATTCAATAACATCATCCCCTTCAAGTCCCATACTTGGAATGATTTAGGTACATCTATCATTTATCCTTTTGCCACAAATGTCACGTCAAATCCAAACACCCGTCAAACTTCCGGTTTAATGATTTAGCGCGTGTAAAGTACGTATAACTCTCGGGACTTAACCGACGTTTCTCGGAAGCTGTTACGTCATACCGGTACGTCTAATCGCTTAACATTTCTTCCAAGTTGCATTATTATTCAATTCCAGGGGCTAGAATGAAAATCTTTTATAATATAACATTAATCAAAAAACCCTAAACCCTATTTGCAGCTGATGTCCGATCGGCACAAGGCCAGCCTCCCCCCCTTCATTGCTTCGACTTTTTGATCAATTCCAAGCTCCTAGAAGTAGTTCAAGGTATGTACTACAATCCCCAACACTCTTTTTGTTCACCCCTAATCGTTTTGATGCTCAATTTTGCCGAAACTTTTCGTTGGACAGATTTTCGGCCAAGGTGTAATTGACCCACTTCCCCTGGATAAAAATTAGAGTTTCCGGTGCAGAAAGATTCCCAGGTATGGTATTTACATCATATTAAAATTTTGTGGCCATTGGAGGTGTTTAGGTCGGTCAATCGATTTTAGTTCGAAAACTAGGGTTTATAGGGTGTAGAATTGTAAATTGTTGAGTTTGATGCGTTAATCGGTTGGATGACCAACCGAATCAGTTTGCATGGCCCTAGGGGAGTCTAAGGGCTGTGGGAAAATTATTTTTTTGATGCTCGGGGCTGTTTTGGTTGGTGCTTGGTCAATCGAGTCGGCGGTGCGCGAATTTTCGTTTAAATGCAAAATTGAGAGTTGTAACAAGGAACCGTCAACCCTATCAACTCTGGTGACATAATTATGATGAATGAAAAGATTAAAATGGGAATTTGGTCCATTTGGGGCTGTTTCATTAAACAATTGGTTTTAAGGTTTATTACGCGCGTATTCGACTCGATTTGATTACCGACGGGCGAGTTGTGCATCATGGTTGGCCCCGACCTTAATCGTAGGGTGGATTTGGTTAATTGAAAGGTCTTAGGTGCTCAGGCCAAGTGTTGGGCCTTGGGCCAAGTGTTGGGCCTTGGGCCAAGTTGTTGGGTGTTGGGCCAAGTTGTTGGGCATTGGGCCAAAGTGTTGGGCCTGAACGGCCCATTAGGCAAGAGTGTTCTTACGGTCTAGTTTAGTAACGCGTTGTGTATAATTTACAGGCCCTTGCTTGTGATTGTGCACTTAGGGATTTCCTAGCTCGTTGCAGGCGTTTGATTGATTTCAGGTGAGTTCATGATGCCCTTTTTACTCTTTTAAACGATTTTACATAGGCTTGCTAGTATTGGTAGGCCTTGCACGTGCACGTCCAGCTACTTGCCAGTATGCCCACCGCGAGTAGCTCTTCACGCCAAGAGGTATGCTCACCGCGAGTAGCTGCACGCCAAGAGGTAACTTTTAATTATTTAGTCATTCCTTTAAATTTAAAAGCTTCCGGTATGTGATTAACTGTTTAAGTGTTAGATAGAAGAGCATACTTGGACGTGCAGCTTATCGCGAGTAGCGATAAGGCATACTAGAATGCCTTATCGCTAGTATGCTCTTCACCGTCCAAGTAGCTCCAGTATGCTCTGGACGTGCTAGCCAAGAGGTGACTTTGGGCTCATTCCAGTATGCTCTTCACCGTCCAAGTAGCTCCGTTCACGTCCAAGCGATAAGGCATGCTAGCCAGTATGCCCACCGCGAGTAGCTGCACGCCAAGAGGTAACTTTTAATTATTTAGTCATTCCTTTAAATTTAAAAGCTTCCGGTATGTGATTAACTATTTAAGTGTTAGATAGAAGGCTAACGAGGTTAGGGGTAGGGGTGGTTAGGACGGGCGGGTAAAGTAAACGACTAATTACACTTGATCAACGTCATTAGCAGTTTACCCTTACCTTACATGTTGTAATTACCACTTGTACTTAACCGTGTTAAAATTCTGTCTTTGTAGGGATAAGTCATGGTTAATACTCGAGCTGCTAAGAGAGGTGGTCCTAGTGTTCGTGGCCGTGGTCGTAAGCCACATGCCGAAGCCAAGAGAGAGATTCTGTGACATCCGTGGCAAAACCGAGTACACTTTAGTACTTACAAACTCGAATAAGCGTTTAACCGCTTATTGCGTAACGAACAAACGAATAACCAAACGGGTCTGGTTATGGTCCGGATATCCCGGGGTGCCATCTATAAGTGATATACGATCTACGCAAGCTAAAATATTAGTAATATGGCCTTAGTTCGATAGCAAACAAGTTAAACGAAAACATGCTCGTTTAACTACCCGCTATAGATTTAAACGCGAAAGATAGTTACAAACCAAGCATTGTATCATCCGTTAAGCCGAAAAAGACTTACCAAACACTTATTGGAAATGTTTTAAGCGATCCGTGAAAATATTTTTGATTTTTACAAACATATAGTATCTTTTTATAAATTTACACAAAAATAGCCAAAAAACGCTCGTTTTCGCTCCGTTTGTCGCACCCGATATATTTTTGTCGCCAAAAACCGAACTTGAAATAAATTTGGACTCGGAATTTCATGTTCGGGCACGTAAATCGAGAAAAGTGGGCCAAATGGGCCCAAAAGGCGGCCCAACAAGCCCAGCCGCCAAAAAAGACTTTTTTACCCTTGGTTTTCCTTTAAATATTAAACAAGTTTAAGATATTTTGTGAAATCATTTTCATGAGAATTCTGGACACAAGCAGCTCTCCATCAAAAACCAGCAAGAAACTAGGTAAAAATGTCATAAATAATCGATTTTCGGCTCGTTTAAACTCGATTAATATCATATAAACATAGCTTGATTGCCAAAAATCATTCCTAACCATGTAAAAAAACTAAAAATGGTCCATAAACATGTTTTGATCGTACACATGGTGAGGAACCTGGTATAATAGTTTTTTTTGCCATAAACACGGATTAAAGGGTTGAAACGACGTTTTTACGGTTCAAAAGTTCGTTTTTGTGCACTAGCCGAAACCCTAAGTTAAGGGCTGTTATGTTGATGAAAAATTGCTTGGTTTGTGATATAGGATTTGTATCTAGCTTTCATAGAAGCACATGAACCTGAAAAATTGGTTAGAAAGTCGGAAACGAGCCAAACCCGCTAAGGTAATGCCGAAACACTCGCTTACGGGCTGTTTAGGTTAAGATTGTGATGTGCATATTTTTAGGCCTTGAAATTTTTCAGGAACATCAGGGACCATGTCAATAAGTCCCTGTTTAAATTTGGTAATTTTTCGACCATCCGAGAATATTTGGAGAATTTATTACCGAATTGGGACATTTATTTGGGAAAAATAGCTAAAATACTTCAAAAATTATAAAATTTTTCTGGGAACTCAGATTTGATGTATTTTGATCACATATTAATTTTGGGATTATTTGGAGAATTCTAAAGGTGTTTTGTGTATATGCGTTCGTGTGAATTTTTATAGCCGAATTTGGGTCGAAAAGAATATCGCACGAGCTTTTTACATTATGGAATTGATACAGGTTGATTTGGGACATGATTTGAGCATTCAGGAATTTTTGTGGAATTTTTGGAAATTGTTTGGGGTAAACGGAAGATTTTCAGGCGAAATATAGCTGACAAAATGAATTTTTATAAATTAATAAATCAGTAAATAATTCCAAAAATATTTTTATAAAAATCTACATATTTTAATTAATAAGTGGTTAAATTTTCATAATTTATTGATTAACGGTTAATTAATTATGCTAATTTAAAGATTAAACAAATTCAGTTTTTATAAAAACCGGCAAGTTCGCGACTAGCGAACCTGCGGGAATATCAAAACACCAAGAGTGATCAAAAATCATATTTTCGGATTAATTAAGTAAAAACGAACTTTTCTATGAGAAACCTGGACAATCCGGGTGGATTGTGCGCGTTTCTTCTTAAATCAAACTGAATAAACGGAAACGGGCCCCGTGGCTAATCCGGGACCCCAGTATGTGATCCTTCTTTATAACTTAATCATTTTATTAACCAATACATTTATGCAAGCTTATTTTCCCATAACTGTTTTCTGAACGCGTAAACGAACAACTTGGCCTATTGCCACTTTCGGTTTTAAGTATTAGACATTGAACAACATCACAACCTTAGCCTATTGCCACTTTCTAGGCGTTCCAGCTATACCCAGATTAGTTATATAGCCCAGTTTAGTACTGAGATTATAATAATATTAATATTATTATAATATGGACTATAGGGACTAAGTGATAGCAAGGGAAACGAACCCCGAGCTGACCTCGCACTGAGTGCCTACAAAACTGTGAGTTTCATGACCCCACTCTTTAAACTATTTTACGAACTTTTGGGGTGGAAAGCATGTTTATACACGTTATCTATCTAAAAGCGGATCAGGATATAAAATATATGAACATTTATATATGAAAAGTCCCTACAAACATAATGATTGACCACGTGCTGATGAAAGATGATTATTATCGTTGATTGATATATTGAGTGGAGATAATATGAATTGCAAAACATAATGAAATTACAAGTGACAGCATGTTTATACAAACACGTTATGTAATGTTAAACATAACTAATTTGGGGGACAACGTGGTCTATAATGGCCATGGGGATAACGTGGTCTGTGATGATTATGGGGCTGTTGTGGGCGGAAGGGGGGCCACAATAGTAACAAACTAAAGTTGATTATGGCCTATGAGCCAAGTTCTGCTACAACTTATTAAACGAACTAACTTTATTATGACATGAATGTTAAGGAAATAATGTGATTATGCGTATTGTGGGCAGATGGGGAGCCACAGTATTTGGTGATACGTGATAAATACTATATGTGTATATGTGTCTATATACATGCTATGTGATTAGCCGTAGGAAATACTATGTGTAGAATATACTAATTATTTGCATGTACACTATATAATGTTTGAGTTTACGTGGAATCATTGTGGTTGGAAGGGGGACAACAGTGGTTGATGTTAACGCGGAACCGTTGTGGGCGGAAGGGGGGCCACAGTGGTTGAGTTTATGTGGAACCGTTGTGGGAGGAAGGGGGTCCACAGTGGTTGGTTAAACACGGAAATTGGAAACAGGTAGTACGAACAAACAATCACGATTTTACCAAAATTTTGAATTTATATTATAAACTTACATGTGTGCATATGCACACACAAGGATATGGCTGTACATATTTATACAAACGTAAATACATATTTTTACATACGCGCGTACATACAAACTATGACTGTGTGGTACGCAGAACTGATTTCGTTAAACTTATGAAACTCACCAACTATTCGTAGTTGACCTGTTTTAACATGCTTTTCAGGTAATCAGATATGAGAAGTAATTTCCTGTGCGTTACGTGTCTGATTGGTGATTGATGTCATGGGCATTTGAGTTAGAAGTAAAGTAATTGAAGATCCGGTTTGATTGTATCACCTAGTTTGTAAAAGATGTTAGAATGATATAATATATTGTAAATTAGTTAGTAATGTTTGTTTATGAACAATGTATTTGATACCAGTTGTATCTGTTGCATTTCCGTTTTACGCTTCCGCAATTCGCTTAACAGGGTGTGACAGATTCCTACTCCCCAGCGGGAGGAGACCCCGATTCTTGAGGAGGGGGATAACCTCGCCTTAGATCCTGCTTTGCGCGCGGCTATCACGGATGAGTTTTACCAGGTGCTCCATAGCGCCATTCCTGAGATCGGTGCTGAGGCCGTCAGGGCCATGGAGGAGTCACTGGTTGGTAAGGGTTCGGATAGGGGAAGGAAGAGTAAGGAGGTCAGGTCGAAGAGGAAGTGTATGTGCCGAGTGGGGACGAAGATGAGGTGCGGACTGTTAGTGTATCGACCCGGGGTTGCTCGTTTGGTGACTTTAAGAAGCGCGACCCCCTTCCTTCGATGGTACTAAAGACGCTTTGGCAGCGCATCAGTGGGTGAGAGAGATGGAGGCCGTTCTGAGGGTTAGTAAGTGCAAGGGGGATGACATGGTCACGTATGCTACCGCCTCGTTTCGTTCCGAGGCATTATGTTGGTGGGATAATCTGGTGCAGGCTATGGGTGATCGATCGATTAGGAGGATGACATGGGATGGATTGAAGAAGTTGGTTCTCGATCAGTTCTGTCCTCCGCACGAATTGGATAAAATTGAACAAGAATTCTTGACCTTGGAGGCGGGCAGTATGACACATCGGGAATGCACCACAAAGTTCAACAAGAGTGGGTCCGGCACCTGTTTTCGTTGCGATAAGGTTGGGCACCCCCATTACGAGTGTCCGACTCTGACTTGTTTCCGATGTAGGGGTTCCGGTCACTTGTCATCAAACTGTCCTACCAGTAAGGTGGGGGGGTCCGGTCAGGGGACTTCCTCAAGAGGGAAGATGGAAGAGAAGCCGAAGGTCAGAGCAAGGGCCTTCAACATCTCCAAGAAGGAAGCAAAAGAGGATGCGGATGTCGTTTCTGGTACTTTTTCCTAATTTAGCTTTCATTCCACCGTTATAATTTCTTGTTCCTTTGAAATCGTATGTGTTGACCGTGTAGCTAAGCAATAGTATAATATCGTCCCAGGTACTTTTCTACTTGATGAGTTACAGGCGTCAGTTTTATTTGATTCGGGCGCCAGTAGGAGTTTTGTGTCTACCGCTTTCTGTTCCTCGTTGAATAAATCACCCGAGCGCGTAGTCGATGTGTTTGTGTTTGAGGTCGCCGTAGGAAAATCCGTGTCCGTGTCTAGGGCTATTCAGGGTTGTTCCATCGAGTTGTCTGGGTATAGATTTCCGGTGCGATTGTATTTGATGCCGCTTGGTTGTTTTGATGTGGTGCTCGGGATGGATTGGCTCGCGAATGTTGATGCTCAGATCATTTGTGGTCAGAAAACTCGTTCGTTTAAGGGCCTCGGATCGGACTCAAATTACGGTCTTCGGTGATCGGAATTTTGCGACGACATATATTATATCCATGCTAAAAGGGGGAAAGTTGATGCAGTGGGGGTGCGGCGCGTATCTGGCGTATGCTATGAATGTGAATACCGAGGTGGCTACCGTCGGTGATGTTCCTATTGTTCGGGATTTCCCGGCTGTATTTCCAAAGGATTTGTCAGATGTGCCGCCGGATCGCGAGGTCGAGTTCCAGATAGACCTTGTACCGGGCGCCAAACCCGTTGCTCGAGCTCCCTACCGCCTAGCGCCGAATGAAATGAAGGAACTTATGGCTCAGTTGGAAGATTTGCTCGATAAGGGCTTTATTCAACTGAGCATCTTGCCTTGGGGTGCCCCGGTCTTGTTCGTTAAGAAGAAGGACGGTAGCATGTGAATGTGCATTGACTACCGTGAGTTGAATAAGCTCACTGTTAAAAATCGGTACCCGCTCCCGAGGATCAACGACTTATTTGATCAGCTCCAAGGAGCTAGTTGGTTCTCAAAGATCGACCTTAGGTCCGGGTATCATCAGTTGAAGATTCGGGAGGAAGATATTCCTAAGACTGCCTTGTGCACTCGTTATGGACATTATGAATTTCTAGTGATGTCTTTCTGTTTGACCAACGCACCGGCTGCGTTCATGGATCTTATGAACCGGGTGTGTAGACCGTTGCTCGATCGTTCAGTTATTGTATTCATCGATGACATCCTGGTATATTCCAAAAATTAATCCGATCACGCCCGTCATCTCGTGGAAGTGTTGGAGGCTCTGCGGAAGAACAAACTGTATGCGAAATTTTCTAAGTGTTCCTTCTGGTTGCGTGAGGTTCAATTCTTGGGTCATGTTATTAACCCGAGTGGTATTCTGGTTGACCCTGCAAAGGTAGAAGCCGTGAATGAATGGGAGTCTCCTAAGTCTCCATCTGATGCCTCTTATCAGGGGCTTGGGTGTGTTCTGATGCAGCGAGGTCGAGTCATCGCGTATGCCTCGCGGCAATTAAAGCCTCACAAGGCGAATTATCCTACTCACGATTTGGAGCTTGCGGCCGTTGTGTTTGCGCTTAAGTTGTGGCGGCATTATTTGTACGGTGTTCCCTGCGTTATCTATAGCGATCATAAGAGTTTAAAATATTTCTTTGAACAAAAGGAACTAAATATGCGCCAGCGTCAATGGTTGGAGTTGATTAAGGATTATGATTTGGAGATTATGTACCACCCAGGTAAGGCTAACGTGGTGGCTGACGCGTTGAGCCGGAAGGAGTGACCGAAGCCGATTCGTGTAAAATCTTACCAGCTCATCCTTAAACCTGATATTTTGAAGCAAATAGCCAGCGTTCAAAATGAGGCTTTGCAGGTGGAATAGATTATGTCAGAACGTGTTTGGGATCAGGAGAAATTGTTGGAAGACGTCGGTGACGGGGTGAAATATAAGGAGGGTCGTTTATGGGTACCGAAGTATGGGGGATTTAGAGATAAAATTTTAGATGAGGCACACAAGTAGCGCTATTCTATTCATCCAGGCGCGACCAAGATGTACCAAGACTTGAAGAAAAATTATTGGTGGCCTGCGATGAAATTTGAGGTGGCTCAGTACGTGAGTGGAAATGGGAGCATCTTACTATGGATTTCGTGACTAAACTGCCTCGTACTCCTAGGGGTAATTATGACACCATTTGGGTAATCGTGGATAGACTGACCAAGAGCGCTCACTTCTTGCCGATTCGCGAGACTTTTAATTCTGAGCAGCTGGCCGATGTGTTTATTCGTGAGATTGTGTCTAGGCACGGGGTTCCGGTATCTATTGTTTCGGATAGGGATACACGTTTCACCTCCAGGTTTTGGAAAAGGTTTCACGAGGAGATGGGCACCAAACTCCTCATCAGTACTGCTTATCACCCGCAGACGGATGGTCAGTCCGAGAGGACCATTCAGACTCTAGAGGATATGTTGCGGGCTTGTGTTATCGACTTTGGGGGTAGTTGGGACCGTCACTTACCGTTGGTAGAGTTCTCGTATAATAACAGTCATCACGCCATGATTGGAATGCCACCGTTTGAGATGTTGTATGGTAGGAGGTGTAGGACTCCAGTCTGTTGGGGTTCCATTGGTCAGAAGCAGTTGGGTAGTTTGGAAGTGGTCGAGGCTACGACTGAGAAACTCGACAAGATTAAAGCGTCTATGAAGGCTGCGCAGGATCGTCAGATGTCTTATGCGGATAAAAGGCGAAGACCTATTGTGTTCGAGGCTGGGGATCGGGTTATGTTGAAAGTTTCTCCTTGGAAGGGCATTATTCATTTTCGTAAGAGGGGGAAGCTTAGTCCGAGGTTCATTGGTCCGTTTCGTATATTGTCCCATGTTGGTGAGGTAGCGTATAGGCTGGAATTGCCTGATGAGCTCGCGGGGATTCATCCTACCTTCCATGTGTCCCACTTGAGGAAGTGTTTAGCGGATGAGGAGGCCCATGTGCCTCTTGATGATATTGAGCTTGATAGTAAGCTGAGCTATGTGGAGGAGCCTATTGCTATACTTGACCTTCAGGAAAGGCGGTTGCGAAACGAGGTGGTTAAGCAGGTGAAGGTGCAGTGGAGGCACCGTAGGGGTTCCGAGGCTACATGGGAATCCGAAGATGAGATGATGAGGCTGTATCCGCAGTTGTTCCTGTCACCTCGGGATTCGGGGACGAATCCCATTGTAAGGGGGGTGGACTTGTAACACCCGTCAAACTTCCGGTTTAATGATTTAGCGCGTGTAAAGTATGTATAACTCTCGGGACTTAACCGACGTTTCTCGGAAGCCGTTACGTCTAATCGCTTAACATTTCTTCCAAGTTGCATTATTATTCAATTCCAGGGGCTAGAATGAAAATATTTTATAATATAACATTAATCAAAAAACCCTAAACCCTATTTACAGCTGATGTCCGATCGGCACAAGGCCAGCCTCCCCCCCTTCATTGTTTCGACTTTTTGATCAATTCCAAGCTCCAAGAAGTAGTTTAAGGTATGTACTACAATCCCCAACACTCTTTTTGTTCACCCTTAATCGTTTTGATGCTCAATTTTGCCGAAACTTTTCTTTGGACAGATTTTCGGCCAAGGTGTAATTGACCCACTTCCCGTGGATAAAAATTAGAGTTTCCGGTGTAGAAAGATTCCTAGGTATGACATTTACATCATATTAAAATTTTGTGGCCATTGGAGGTGTTTAGGTCGGTCAATCGATTTTAGTTCGAAAACTAGGGTTTATCATGTGTAGAATTGTAAATTGTTGAGTTTGATGCGTTAATCGGTTGGATGACCAACCGAATCAGTTTGCATGGCCCTAGGGGAGTCTAAGGGCTGTGGGAAAATTAATTTTTTGATGCTCGGGGCTGTTTTGGTTGGTGCTTGGTCAATCGAGTCGGCGGTGCGCGAATTTTCGTTTAAATGTTAAATTGAGAGTTGTAAAAAGGAACCGTCAACCCTATCAACTCGGGTGAAATAATTATGATGAATGAAAAGAGTAAAATGGGAATTTGATCCATTTGGGGCTGATTCGTTTAACAATTGGTTTTAAGGTTTATTACGCGCGTATTCGACTCGATTTGATTACCGACGGGCGAGTTGTGCATCATGGTTGGCCTCGACCTTAATCGTAGGGTGGATATGGTTAATTGATAGGTCTTAGGGGCTCAAGCCAAGTGTTGGGCCAAGTTGTTGGGCCTTGGGCCAAAGTGTTCTTACGGTCTAGTTTAGTAACGCGTTGTGTATAATTTACAGGCCCTTGCTTGTGATTGTGCACTTAGGGATTTCCTAGCTCATTGCAGTTGTTCGATTGATTTCAGGTGATTTCATGATGCCCTTTTTACTCTTTTTTACTTTTGGGCTAGCATGCACACCTAAGTGTTTTCTTACTTGATGAAATGTTTTAAACAATTTTACGTAGGCTTGCTAGTATTGGTAGGCCTTGGAATGTTAAAGAATGTGTGTGTGTGTGTGTGTGTGTATTAGAATGGCCAATATTTGGCGAATGTTGTAGTCGTCTCGGCTACTGAATGTTGCGTATGCCTACTTTGTTTTTGCATGCGCTGAATGTTACATGTTTAGGTTGTACGTTTGCTCGACCCTAAATATTATTATTGAATGTTATTTATATATATATATACTTATATATATAGGAATGCACGTATAGAGATGTTCATACGTAAGGATGATTATTTATTGTGATGACCTAACCGATGAAATTCCGTTTACAGTTTTAAAACCGTTGGAATGATTATTAAGACTTTTGTTACTTATTTAAAACTTGAACTCACTCAGCTTATGCTGACTTTGTGTGCATGTTAGTGTGAGTTTCAGGTTAGGAAGAGGATGCCTTATCGCTTGGACGTGCACGGAGCTACTTGGACGGTGAAGAGCATAGTGGAATGAAGAATTGTTTATGAACATTTTATTTCAAAAGACTTATAAAAGTTATACTTAATTTTGGTTTTGGGCAAAATTCCCGGCTTTTGGGAACTCATTCATTTATTTACGTTTTCCGTCGAATTTTACTCTGTGATGTTTATTTTAAGAAAATAAATGTTTTTAAGTTTAATTATTTTTACGAGTGTTTTGAATGATTATCAACTGTGGGGTTCCCAGGGTTCGGGGCCTTACACCTTTCAGGCTTTAGACATCTCACCCTTAACGAATAAGAGGGACAAATCCCCTCTTAACTACATACGTCTCTCACAATCACCTTGTACCATACCTGATATTAGACTTATGTACTGTCATGTTTCAGAGCAGCGAAGAACTAAGTCAAAGTACAATATTCGATGAATATGAAGACCCAATATGTATCTCAAGTCGGAGGATACGATGATATTCGCCTCATACTCAAATTTACTTATGATCAATCACAAGGATTCCATGTAGTAACATTTGAGAGCGGGTCCGTCCAATATTTATAACCCATAAATATCTATGAACCTTGGCAGCAACCCTTTCTCTATATTCATATCCCATGAATATCCACCAATCCAAGTTCATAATAGTCTTGCCTTCATATTTGTTACCACAAATATGAGCGACTATGGACATTTAGAATAAGTAACTTATTCACGGAATTAAACATGCTAAAATGGAACATAACTCAAAATGTCATAATCATAAACCATAATCATATGAATTAGTCAAAATAACAATTGTCCCGATATCCAAACACAAAATTCGATCATATCCAATCACTAGAATACCGAAGTCCTAAGGCACAAGTATGACCCTCATGCTTTGGCCTTTCAAGGAGCTTCGTGAGTGGATCCGCAATGTTTTGATCGGTGTGAACTTTGCGAATACATATCTTTCCTTTTTTAACTTCATCCCTTATTTAGTTGAACCTCCGCTTAATGTGCATCGTCTTTTGATGTGCACGAGGTTCCTTGATTTGCGCAATCGCACCCTCATTGTCACAAAAGATCTCTAGAGGCTCTTGAATGGTACGGACTACCCCTAGGTCGGCAATGAATTTTCTGTTCCACGCAGCTTCTTAAGCTGCCAATGAGGCGGCGATGTATTCCGATTCCGTGGTGGACAAAGCTACCACATGTTGTTTTAAGCTCTTCCAAGAGACTGCCCCACCATTCATAACGAAAACATATCCTGATTGTGATCTAGAATCATCTCGATTAGTTTGGAAACTCTCATCCGTGTTACCCTTTACAACGAGTTCCTCCTCATCCGAACCGTATATTAGAAACATGTCCTTAGTTCTTTTAAGGTATTTCAATATACTCTTAACCGCCATCCAATGGCTACTTCCCGGATTATGTTGGAATCTACTTGTCATGCTTAAAGCGCATGACACATCCGGTCTAGTGCATACCATTGCGTACATGATAGATCAAATAGCCGATGCGTATGGGATCCCATTCATTCTATCTTGCTCTTCCTTCGAGCTTGGACATTGAGACGCACTCAATATCGTTCCTCTTTGAATAGGTACCAAACCTTTCGTAGAGTTTTCCATCTTGAACCTCTTCAAGATTTGTCAATGTATGCACTTTGGTTTAAACCAATCAACCGCCTTGATCTATCCCTATAGATCTTTGTTCCCAAAATATAGGCGGCTTCACCAAGATCCTTGATAGAAAAACAACTTCCAAGCCATGCTTTTACACCTTCCATGGTTGGAATGTCATTCCCAAATAGTAGTATGTCATCAACATACAATACTAAGAAGGTAATGATGCTCCCACTAGCTTTCTTATACATACAAGCTTCATCACCATTCTTGATGTATCTGAATCTTCAACTGATGTGATTGAATGTGCTGAATGTGCTGTATTCAAAGCCAAACTTGAAACAGCTTTAAAGAAGAACAATACTCTCACAAAGGATCACTTTATGATCAATGAAAGCTACAAACAGAAATCAAAATTACTAGAACAGTCAACTCTTAAAATTCAAAAACTGTCTGAAAGCAATCATGATCTTAAAGCTAAGGTTCAGTGTAAGATCATCGAAGTTGATCAACATTTTAAGGAGATTCTTCGACTCCGAACCTGTATTTCTAATCTCGAAAATGAAGTAATGGAACTTAAAAATAAGCTTGGAAAATTAAGAGATTTTTCATTTCTTTTAATGAAATCATTGAAGTTAACCATTCACATAAGAAAAATGGAAAAGCAGGTTTGGGATATGTCGAGATTCCTCCTCCTTTTAAGGAAGATTACAGTAGCATTCCCGATTTGGAAAAATGCTCAGATATGCCTACTGTTAAATTTGAGGATGTTGATTCAACCAAAACTACTCAAGAACCAATTCATATAAAAAGTAAAACTGTTTTTACCAAAAATGAATTGGATGGTTTAATCGAGGAGTTGACTGAACCAGATGAATTGTCAAAAAAAAATATACCTGTTGACAATCACATTCTGTGTGAACTTGAAGAGTTTGAGCAAGCGGTTTATGGCTCAAAGTCGTCGGGAGTTTCAGTGAAAAGGTCTAATGTAATTTCTAACTCGAAGAAATCAGATAAATCGACTGTCACTGATGAGGAGTTGATGAAATTTGTCAATCCTTAGTCTGTTTATTCGAATGGGAAAGTTTTTAAATTAAAGGGTTTATCAAAAGTTTTTTCGGACAATGAAGTTCCGTTGAACCTTCTTAAACCCGAAATGATTGAAAGTGTATATCAGGATGACACTTCAAAGGTTACCGAACTTGAACAAAAATTCTATCAATCTAAATCTGTTAATGTTCAAGAAAAATCAAGATGTAATGAAATTAAACCTATCAAATTTGTAAAATCATCAGGATGGGAAAATTCTTCAAATTCAACAAATCTTGAATTCTATAAGACCAAAAAGGGTTTAAAACATGAAATTCCAAAGACGGTAACACTTGAAAAACCCAAGGTCGATAATCATCAATCTTTGCTACCTAATAAGACCTGTAATTCACCACCAAAATCTTTGGACTCTCGTTTATGTTTCAAATGTGGTGAACCTGGTCATATCTCAAAGAAATGCAACGCGAAGATAGATGATACAAACCCTCATCAACTCGAAAGACTGATTTATTTAAAAATGTAAAAGAAAATCAAGTTGATGAGTGTATCATACTGTATTCAAATATTAGTCCGAAGAAAGTTGTTCGGGTTGATTCTGAAAATGTTTCAAACAAATTTGTTGACCGTGCTCAACTTATTTGTAAAAACACTGATTCAGGTAGAATACGTGATGGGTACTTAAAGAAGAAAACTAAGAAACCTATCACTTATTCTCAAGTTCTGAATGTTAGTATTAATTTAAATGTTTCTCCTAAGGTATCAAAGGAAAAGCCCAAGACTGAGGCTTGGGTTGCCTTTTTGAACTAATATCTTTACCTTGTTGTGCAGAGTTCATCTAGATCCGTGTCGAGTCACAAGTGGATATTGGATGGTGGATGTTCTCGGCATATAACTGGCAACCTGAACCTTCTGAACAATATCAAAGATATTCAAGGGGGTTATGTGGCGTTTGCTGGTAACAACGGTGGGATGATAACAAAGGAAGGAGAAGTTTCAAACGGAAATGTGACATTTGAAAAAGTAAATTATTGTGAAAAAGTGGATCATAATTTGTTGAATGTTTCACAAATTTGTGATAAACAATATACCACAGTTTTCACAGACAAGGAATGCGTTATCCTTCAACCGGGATACAAAATTCCTGAAGAAATGGTTGTCATGAGATCACCTCGATCGAATGATATATATGTCCAAGACATGAATCTTAATGTAAACGTTTCTCCTTCAGAAACGTGTTTTGTCTCCAAAGCCACGGAGAAAGATACGATTCTTTGGCATCGACGTATGGGACACATCCATGTACGTAAAATGAATCATTTGGTTTCAAATGACTTGGTGGATGGTGTAACCCTTAAAAATTTCAAGTTGAATGATCATTGCGTCGCTTGCAAGAAGGGAAAACAAAAGAAGAAATCACACCCGTGTAAATCGATTAATTCGATTATTACACCCCTAGAATGAATTCATATGGATTTATTTGGTCCTGTGAATCGTGCTAGCATCGCGGGTGATTTTTATTGTTTGGTCGTGACTGATGATTTTTGACGATACTCTTGGGTGTTATTTATGGGATCTAAAGATCAGACTCCTGTATTGATTCAGAATCTTATCATGAAGATCGAATCACTTTACAAACTGAAAGTGAGACGATTTCGTAGTGATAATGGTACGGAATTTAGGAAAAATGTATTAGATTTCTTCTGCATTCAGAAGGGTAATTCAGTGCGTCGTATGTTCCTCAACAAAATGGGGTATCTGAAAGAAAGTGCGTCGGATGTTCGATTACGACGGTTTATTTAATTCGTTCACTTCAGCCGTTGAAGACATACCTGAAGATTTTATTCGATCTTATTTGGAGGAACAATGTCTTCCAATTCCTAGTTCTTCGTATGCTGATGTGAATGACTCTCCTAATGTATCAGAGACATCAAATGATGTTTCTGAGTCTTCCGATGAAGCTGATTTTGTTGATTCATCGTCAGGACCATTAGAGGAAACTATAGACACAAATGAGCTTATTCTAATTGATGATAACTCGCCAACTGTCTCTTTAGACACGGCTGAGGAAAATGTCACCAATCTGGGTGATAACGTATCTGTACCTACCAATCCTTCCTTAAGGATTCATTCTAATCATCCGCAGGAACAGATAATTGGTGATGTACACGACAGGGTTCGTACATGACACCAATTAGCTAATATATGTGACGAACAAGTTGAGTGTAATTTATCTCCTACTGAGGATTCGATTGTTTGTGCTTATGCGGATTTGCACTCTTCGGGTATCCTTAGTATTTCACAATACACCTGCTTCCTATCACATATAGAACCAACAAGTGTCGCAATAGCACTCAAGGATCTGTCTTGGGTTGAAGCTATGCAGGAGGAGCTGCAACAGTTTATTCGACTGGGTGTATGGAACTTAATTGATAAACCCGATCACGTGAAAAAGGCGATTCCAACTAATGGGTTTTTAAGTGCAAAAAGGACGACCGCGGGGTAATCGTGAAAAATAAAGCACGATTGGTTGTTCTTGGTTACAATCAACAAGAAGGCATAGATTACACCGAAGTATATGCTCCGGTTGCACGACTGGAAGCTATACGTATATTTCTTGCCTATGCATCCTATAAAAACTTTAAGGTTTATCAAATGGATGAGAAATCGGCGTTCTTGAACGGAGCTATTCATGAGGAAGTGTATGTGAAGCAGCCTCCCGGTTTTGAGGATCCAGACTTTCCAGAGCGTGTTTACCGATTAAACAAGGCTCTTTATGGTTTACACCAGGCCCCGAGAGCCTGGTACTGTACGTTGGCTGACCATCTGATTGAAAGTGGATTCACGAGAGGGACTGTGGATTGTACATTATTTTATAAGAGCATGGGTGATGATTTGCTCCTCGTCCAAATCTCTGTGGACGACATAATTTTTGGTTCGACAGACGACAGCTTGTGTAAAGATTTTGAAAGACGATGCAAACCAAATTCGAGATGAGCTCGATGGGGGAGATGAACTTTTTCTTAGGATTGCAAGTTCACTAGTCTGATTCCAGGATCTTTATCCATCAGACCAAATACGTGAATGATGTCTTGAGCCAATTCAAGATATCCGACGGCAAAATTCCTTCGACACCTCTTCCCGTGGGTCACAATTTATCACCGGATAAATTGGAGGATACCATAGATCCAACCCTGTATCGATCTATGATCGGATCTCTTATGTATTTGACTGCATCGCGACCTGATATTATGTTTGCGTTTTGTTTGTGTGCTAGGTACCAATCGAGTCCCCGAGTGACTCACCTGGTGGCAGTAAAGCGCATCTTACATTATCTGAGGGGAAATCCAGACATCGGGTTATGGTACCCCAAAGACGATAAGTTCGATCTCACCGCTTTCACTGATTCGGACTACGGAGGATGCAAAATCAACTTCAAGTCTACAACAGCGGGATGTCAATTCTTAGGAAACCGACTTGTTTCCTGGCAGTGTAAGAAGCAGACAACGGTCTCAAATTCAACAGCCGAAGCTAAGTATGTGGCAACCTCGAGTTGTTGCTCACAGGTTCTCAGGATCCAGCAACACTTGCGGGATTACGGTTTGAAGTTTCTTACTACTCCCATCTATATTGATAATTCTACTGCAATTTCAATTATCAAAAATCCGGTTCACCATTCAAAAACCAAACACATTGAAATCTGTTATCACTGCATACGTGATTGTTTTGAAAAGAAATTAATATCAATTGATAAAATTCACACGGATTTTCAAAAGGCTGACCTTTATACCAAAGCGTTTGACAAAACACGTTTTCAAATATGAGTTCCACATCCGGTATCCAATACCCATGTGTTAGAGGAAATAAGATTAAGATCAATATGATTCATGAAAGTTGTACCCGAGGTTTGCCCCGCATCCCTCTTAGCTTTCAACTCTTTGAGAAGGGTTGGACAATTCCTCATCCAATGCCCAATCTCCCCACATCCAAAGCATGGATCCTCCGAGCTAACCTTTAGCTTCTTTGGTTTAGGTGGTTCCATTTTTCCCTTTCCCTTGAACCTTCCCATGTGTTATCCTTTGCCATTGGTAACCTTTCCCTTGGGTTCCGGGTGATGCCTTTTCTTATTGCCTCCCTTATTGATCGTGAGAATGGGTAAAACCTTTTTACCCATTCCCGTCTCGGCTGTTTTGAGCATTGCGTGAAGCTCACCAATGCTCTTGTCCCACCCATTCATGTTATAATTCATAACAAATGTCTCAAACCTCTTTGTTAGCCCATTTAGGATCAAATCCGTGGCTAACTCCTTTGAGACAGGACAATTAAGGTGCTCGAGATGATCAATGTGGCTTTTCATCTTAAGCACATATTATGAGACCGATTGGGTTTCTTCCATACGACATGCATGAAGCGCTCGAACCGTTTCGAAGCGTTCCACCCTATCTTGTGTAAGGAACATTTCCTTAAGTTGGGTGATCATGTCGTACGCCCCATGAAGTTCAAAATCCTTTTGAATTTTGGGAATCATAGTTCCCAACATGAGGCAAGAAACTTGCACCGAATCCTCATTGTGCTTAACCCAATCGTTATGGTCTTGGACATCGTCAACACTAGGTTCATCGGGAATAGGATCCTCTAATACGTAGTATTTATTTTCTTGCTTGAGAACGATTCTCAAGTTTCGATACCAATACATAAAGTTGGTGTAGTTTAGACGATCCTTGTCAAGAATAGATCTTAGTGATAGGTTAGTGACGGGTGGAATAATAACGTTAGTTGGATTGTTGATTGTGGCCATCTACAAACATAACAAAGCTCAATTTTAGTATTTTCGATATCAATTATTTTAATCGTTAATACCCTTTATGTCTCCAAGACAATTAATAATTAAAATCTAGAACCCAACGTTACATTCAAATAGTAGTTAGGTGATCTTTATCCTACTATTTAAATTAACAAGATAGTCAACGTTTGACGATTGCAACCCTTTGAAACTTCTAGTTTTATGGGATCGGTTAAACATCTTATGTTTAGTCGGCATGTTTAATCCCATCAACACCATTGTAGGCCATGCTTTGATCACCCTATTCACATGGTTTCCAATTTAAGTCGTCCTACTTACACACACGTGTGAGTTTACACATACAAGTGGTTAGGTGACCTTTATCCCAAAAATATAGCTAACCCACCTCAAACTCATAAGTTTCCTCTATTGCGGTTAGGTGACCTTTATCCCACACCGAGGTCCCAAGTGATTCGAGTGTCGTATAAAAGGATGGTGTTCAACTTATTTTATAAAAGGGATTTTAGTTTTCAAAATTCTAGATTGGAAAACCTTTTATGTACCTATCATTTGCATGCATTCAAATGTATGGTACTTAGTTGAAAAACCCATTTTTCAAAGTTCCTATTAATAAAACCCATTTTATTATGAAATCATTAGCCATTAATAAAATCAATTTTTATTACCTAATGATTTCTAAGGAACCAATTTTATGCTAGTTATTGATTTAAGTAGTTAACACTCCAAATTGTAATTACATACAATCAAAAGTAAATCAACCACGCAAGCATAAAATAAACAACTACAAGTTCATAACCATAGCCTCCTAATGTTGACTACACTTGTTGACCGAATACAAATGTGTCAAAAAGTCTCTCCTAAGGGACCCAAAAGGACATGAGCTTGTGTCGGTGAACTCCCACTTGATCCCGCATCCAAATGCTCCAAGTGTTCACCCCCGTGTTGTGGTCTCCTTAATTTTGTTTGGGCCTCCTTCCTTGCATCTTCTTTTACAAAAATATATCCTAATACATTTTTCTCTAGTAAAAGAAATGCATCTAATCTACTTATTATTACAAACCAATTGAAATAAATAAATAGATTACAAACCCAAATAAATATTACAACCATATTGAATGAACAAACAGCCATTTGAATAAACAAACATATCAACACAATCATTCAACCAAACACAAGGCCATGGTTAGGTTATGAACATCTATTACATATCCAAATATGCAATAACACAAGACCCAAATGGTTCCCCTTTACCCCTTGAAACTTTCGGCCAAACTTGACAAAACCGAAAGTTCCGGGTTTTGTCCAAACAAAATAAACAATCATCCAAATGACTTGGTTTTTCAAGATTACCACATGCATGTAAAGTATAATCTTGAATAGCCATGGGGAAACCAAAACCCCTAAAATTTTCGGCCATATGGTAAACCCCACCATAAACCCGAAAATTTTTGGGTCTAATGAAGCATGCATCCGTATAAGCGGCTCTTGATGCCATTGTTGGGTTTTAACAAGATTATCAAAGTCATCAAATCCCAATTTTATGAAAAACCCAGTGGAAATTAGTTTTAAATCTTGTTAATTTGATATGTATACAACCATTTATACACATGTAAAAACCAAACCCGGATCCAAATACGGAATACATGCTATCTAACACATGCATGTCACTATAAGTCCATGCATGTTAAAGCTACCTTTCAAATCCAAGGAAGAGGAAGGAGATGATGTTGAAGAAGGCAAGAACTTGAATATGAAGCTCCTCAAGCTAGTATACCCCAAGCTTTCCAACAAACACCACTTGTAGCTAGGATTTGGTAACATTTATATTTTCTCCTTGGTTCCTTTTCTTGGCCATCCAAAGAAAGGAAGAGAAGGAGAGTGAGTAGAGGATTTTTCCTCTATGTCTTGTGTTTCTTATCTTGGCCGTCCAAGAGAGAAAAAGAGGAGAGGGAAAAATCTTTCTTACTTGTGTTATATTTTCTGTTTTGTATGAGAGAAGAAAGGAAGGAATGGCCATAAAAGTGCACCACCCAAGTCCCCCAATAACCTTCCTTGCATGTCTCCACTCACAAGATAATAATAATAAAATAATAGAAGTGAAAGAGAGGGGGGGGGGGCACCCTCTCTCTACCTTACCCAAAATCTATTAATTATTTTATAACTTGTAACTTGTTATAAAATTGTTATGTAAACTTCTATAATGAAAAGTTACACAACTTAATAAACATGCAAGGTTAATTATGTTTACATATTGTTATTTAACCAACTTAAATAACACTATGTAATATTCTCTCAAAAAATATAAATCATCCATATGATTTATTTATTACACAAGTAAATTGCATTTAGAAACCCCTTTCTAAATAACTTAAGTGTTAATATTCATTTGTTATGATCATATCATATATAAACAAATATTATTAGTGTTTGTCTAGCTTGTTATTGGGTATGACCCGACTTATATCATGACATACTAGCCACATCAATTAATAATGTGTGTCTTGGGCATATCGAGTCCAACAGGTATTGCTATGCATACTTACTTAAAAGTAAGGATGAAGCAATAGACAAGTTTATCTTGTATAAAGATGAGGTTGAAAATCAACAAAAACGGAGAATAAAAATTTTGCGAAGTGATAGGGGTGGTGAATATGTTTCACCATTTGTGGAAATATGCGTAAAAAGTGGCATAATACATGAGTGTACCCCACCTTATTCTCCACAATCAAATGGCATTGCGGAACGAAAGAACCGTACCTTGAAAGAGATGATGAATTCCATGTTGATTAGCTCAGGCGTGAGCTATGACTTGTGGGGGGGGGGGGCTACAAAGCTCAATTTTAGTATTTTCGATATCAATTATTTTAATCTTTAATACCCTTATGTCTCCAAGACAATTAATGATTAAAATCTAGAACCCAACGGTACATTCAAATAGTAGTTAGGTGACCTTTATCCCACTATTCAAATTAACAAGGTAGTCAATGTTTGACGATTGCAACCCTTTGTAACTTCTAGTTTTATGGGATCAGTTAAGCATCTCATGCTTAGTTGACATGTTTAATCCCCTCAACACCATTGTACGCCATGCTTCGGTGACCCTATTCACATGGTTTACAATTTAAGTCGTCCTCCTTACACACACATGTGAGTTTACACATACAAGTGGTTAGGTGACCTTTATCCCACAAATATGGCAAACCCACCTCAACTCACAAGTTTCCTCTAATGCGGTTAGGTGACCTTTATCCACACCGAGTTCCTAAGTGATTCGAGTGTCGTATAAAAGGATGGTGGTCAACTTATTTTATAAAAGGGATTTTTAGTTTTCTAAATTCTAGATTGGAAAACTTTTATGTACCCTTTATTTGCATGCATTCAAATGTATGGTACTTATTTGAAAAAACCCATTTTCAAAGTTCCTATTAATAAAACCCATTTTATTATGAAATCATTAGCCTTTAATAAAACCAATTTTTATTACCTAACGATTTCTATGTTACCAATTTTATGCTTAGTTGTTGATTTTAAGTTGTTAGCAAGCCATATTGCAATAACACAAACAAAATTAAAACAAACATGCAAGCATAAAACATACACAACCACAAGTTCATAATCATAGCCTCTTAATGTTGACCACACATGTTGACCGAAGACAAGTGTGTCAAAAGGTCTCTCCTAAGGGACTCAAAGGAGATGTGCTTGTGTCGGTGAACTCTCACTTGATCCCGCATCCAAATGCTCCAAGTGTTCACCCCCGTGTTGTGGTCTCCATCATTTTATTTGGGCTTCCTTCCTTGCATCTTGTTTTACAAAAGTATATCCTAATACATTTTTCTAGTAAAAGAAATGCATCTAATCTACTTATTATTATAAACCAAATGAAATGAATAAATAGATTACACAACCCAAATAAATTACAACCACTTTGAATGAACAAACATAACAACACAAACATTCAACCAAACACAAGGCCATGGCTAGGTTATGAACATCAATTACATAAACAAAATATGCAACAACAAAAGACCCAAAATTGTTCCCCTTGAACCTTGAAACTTTGGGCCAAAACAAACAAAAACCGAAAGTTCTGGGTTTTGTCCAAACAACACAATTATTAATCCAAATGACTTAGTTTTTCAAGATTACCACATGCATGTAAAGTATAACCTTGAAAAACCATGGGGTAACCAAAACCCCCAAAATTTTCGGCCATATGGTAAAACCCCACCATAAACCCGAAAATATTTGGGTCTAATGAAGCATGCATCCGTATAAGCGGCTCTTGATGCCATTGTTGGGTTTTAACAAGATTATCAAAGCCATAAAATCCCAATTTTATGTAAAACGCAGCGGAAATAAGTTTTAAATCTTGTTAATTAGATATGTATAAAACCGATTTTATACATGCAAAACCCAAGCCCGGATCCATATACGAAATACATACTATCTAACACATACATGACACTAAAAGTTCATGCATGTCAAACTACCTTTCAAGAGAACAAATCCGGGTGAAGAAGGAGATGATGGAAGGGCAAGAACTACAAAGGGAAGGTCCTCAAGCTTGCAAACCCCAAGCCTCCGACAATACACCACTTTTAGCTAGGATTTTCACTTGAAAAACTCCTCTTCATTGCCTTTGTTCTTGGCCGAATCCAAGAGAGAAGAGAGGAAGAGTTGAGAGAAAGTTTTATGTTACTTGTGTAGTTATGTAATGAGAGAAAGAGAGAAAATGGTCTTAAAAGATGCACCACCCAAGTCCCCCAATGAGACTCCTTGCATGTACCCACTATCTTTGGGATAATAATAAAATAATACAAAGGTGAAACAAAAAGGGGGGGGGGGGCTCTTCTTACCTTTCTTATTATAATTATTTTTCATAACTTTCCATATATACATAACTTACATTGTGTTATATTACTTCCTTTCTGCAACATAACTTACATTGTGTCATGCACAACAATATTATGTTATACACAATGCTTTGTGTTATACATACTTATATTGTGTCATACACAATGCTTTCTGTTATTCACACTTATGTTGTGTCATACACAACAATAACACATTATAGGTTACATGCTTAACATATTGTTACTTAACCATTTTAATTAACAATATGGAATGTTCTTTCTCAAAGCATAAATCTTCCATATGATTTATTTATTTCACAAGTACATTTTATTTAGAAACCCCTTTCCAAATAACTCAAGTGTTAATATTCATTTGTTATGATCATATCATATATAAACAAATATTATTGGTGTTTGTATAGCTTGTTATTGGGTATGACCCGACTTGGATCATGACATACTAGCCACATCAATTATAATATGTGTCTTGGGCATACCGAGTCCAACAAAAAGCAATGAAGACTTTATCACATCAGGATCCCGAGGGAACAACATTGAGCATTTCATCCTATGAATCCTCTTCCTGAAGTTCATAATCATGAATCACCTGCCAAGATCATAGCAACAAGGATCCTCGAAAGGATCCCAGAATCATCGCACAAAGATCCTAATACCGGTAACACCAATTAGGATCCAATTTTAATTACTAATAATGCTGGATTTGTGCACGATGCAAGGATGAATCCTACAATGCTAAAGAGCTACAAAAGCTGAAGAACATGATTTCTAGCATACCTAGCATAATTCAACCTATACCAGAAGTGACCGCTGTAAGCACGAAGGTTTTGAGATTCCCCTCACCGATATGTAATGCTGAAATCCCAAAATGCATATGAACTCCCAACATGAAGCTTTATGATGAAACGACTGACCCTAAAGAACACGTGGCTTAATACAAAGAAAAGATGGAGATCATAAATATCTCAGCAGATTTATAAGAAGCTTGTCTATGCAAAGGCTTTGGTTCAACTCTTACAGGATCAGCCTTAAAATGGATATTGAGTGTCCCTCCTAATTCAATTACTTCCTTTTGCTCATTTAATTAATTTATTCAATAACCAGTTTTCTTGCAACAATTCATTTCAGAAGTTAACTAGTGATTTATACAAGAACACCCAAAAGAATGAAGAATATCTAAGAGATTATGTTGGCAGGTTTAGCAGAGAAGCATTGTATGGAAGTTTTAGAATGTCTATTGATTATCGGGAACTAAACAAAGTAACCATCAAAAACCAATATCCTCTCCCACGAATAAACGACTTGTTCCACCAACTTTAAGGGGCGAATTATTTCTCAAAAATCTACCTCCGAACCGGCTACCATCAAGTTAAAATCCAAGAGCAAGATGTTTCTAAAATGGCGTTTCGAACTCGGTATGGTCACTATGAATTCTTAGTTATGCCTTTCGGGCTGACTAATGCACCTGCAGTTTTCATGGATCTCATGAACCGAGTTTGTAAGCCGTATCTTGACAAATTTGTTATAGTGTTTATTGATGATATTTTAATATATTCGAAAACCAAGGAGGAACACGAGCAACATTTACGAACAATCTTGGAGTTGTTAAGGCAGGAGAAATTGTATGTTTTGTTGTCCAAGTGTGAATTTTAGCTATAAGAAGTGCAATTTTTAGGGCATGTTGTTAACCGAGACGGAATTCACGTAGACCGAGAAAAATCGAAGCCATCAAAAATTGGCAAGCACCAAAGTGACCAAAATAGATTCTACAATTTTTGGGACTAGCTGGGTATTACCAGCGCTTTATTGAAAACTTTTCCAGTATCGCCCAACCCTTAACTCTCTTAACCCAGAAATACCGAATTTATGATTGGGGAGAAGAACAAGAAATGGCTTTTCAATTGCTAAGACAGAAACTATGTCAAGCCCCGGTACTAAGTCTCCCTGAAGGGACTGATGACCTAGTAGTTTATTGCGATGCATCCCAAAAATTTTTAGGATGCGTCCTTATGCAAAGAAACAAGGTTATAGCATACGCTTCCCGAGAGTTAAAAGTGCACGAGAAAAATTATACCTCCCATGACTTGGAATTGGGAGCGGTTATTTTTGCACTTAAGATCTGGAGGCACTATTTCTATGGTACCAAATGTACAGTTTACACTGACCACAAGAGCCTACAATATATTTTTGACTAGAAAGGATTGAACAAGAGACAAAAAAGATGGGTGGAATTGTTGAATGATTATGATTGTGAAATTCGTTACCATCCGGGCAAGGCTAAAATAGAAGCAGATGCCTTGAGTAGAAAGGATAGAATTAAACCATTGAAGGTGTGAGCTCTTGAAATGATTGTTCAAACTAGTCTTACCCAACAAATCCGTGTTGCCCAAAACAAAGCCCTAAAAGCAGATCAATTGGAAAACGAAGACTTACACGGGAACGAGCAGAATTTTGAAGAAAAGACCGATGATATACTATACTTCAAAAACCGAGTCTGGATACCAACTCTTGATAACTTGTGGAACTTGATCATGGATGAAGCAAATAAGTCCAAATACTCTATTCATCCAGGAACAAATAAGATGTACAAAGACTTGAAAGGATTTTATTGGTGGCTCAGTATGAACAAAGATATAGTCACATATGTCGAAAAATGCTTGACTTGTGCTACAGTTAAGGCAGAGTATCAAAAACCTTTGAGAATGTTACATCAACCAGAGATACCTCAATGGAAGTGGGAACAAATTACTATGGACTTTTTAACACACTTTCCAAAAACATCTCGAGGAAACGATGGAATATGGGTGATAGTTGACCGACTAACCAAATCCGCACATTTCCTTCCAATTCGTACCACTTACACAACCGAAAAACACGCTCACATTTACATTAATGAAATCATATCTCGACATGACGTGCCTATTTCAATCATTTCGGATCGAGATAGTCATTTCACTTCTCATTTTTGGCAAGCTGTGCAAGAAGCCTGGGATCCCGAATTGATTTGAGCACGACCTACCATCCTGAAATTGACGGCCAATCCGAACGAAAAATTCAAACATTAGAAGATTTGCTTCGCACTTGTGTACTAGACTTTGGTGGAAATTGGGACCAGCATCTTCCACTGGTTGAATTTTTGTATAATAATAGCTACCATGGTAGCATACAAGCGGCACCATTTGAAGCATTGTATGGACGTAAATGTAGATCACCACTGTGTTGGACTGAAGTAGGTGACACCCAAATTACCAGATCTGATTTGATTCAAGAAACCACTGACAAAATGTCACACCCCAACCTAAGGCGGAAACGCCGGAGCGTGATCCGATTGCTCACAGCTCGAAGATACTATCATAAATATAAATGACAATATCTAATTAATTATTTTGTTCAAATAATACACACAATAATAAAATACTACCAAACAATTCAAATAAATAAATACAACAAGTCTAAATCCTTGTATGTCTTCAATATAATCCTAAGGTCTTTCTAAGTGTCCATTCTTCAACTCAGGCAACCTGCATATGCGTAGAAAATGGACTTTTGTCAACAAACATGTTGAGTGAGTTTACCACCAAGTTTTGACACCAAAAATAATGTTAATATAATAAATAAGCAAAACATAATAAATGCAGTAATGAAATCAAACCATAAGCAAGTAAGTTGTCGATTAAACCATTGCCAAGCGAATCGGGCGCCGGTAAATCAACCACGAGCAAATAAATAGAATAAGACCATTGCCAAGCGAATCGAGTGGTGGTCAATAGAATTTGAACCCTCTCCAAGGGGATATGTCAAGCGAATGAATACAATAACACATAAGCACATAACAAGTAGATTTGATTAATCACACACAATTACACGTTCGCTATTTTTGAAATGTATGTATATACAGATATGTATGTATAGTATTATTTACGCATATGTCCCCAAAACGTTTATGAAAATCGAGTAAAATAGGGGAATGATAAAACTCACCTTAGATGGAAGGCAAGTGATTAATAAATAAGATAATCAAGTTAACGAATAAGCGAGTCGTCCAATACGCGTCAAACGAGATAACGAGTCAGAACCTGAAAATTTGTGATATGAAACTATAAATAAAAATGAACTTAATGCCGCTGGAATCAATCCAAACGGATGACTACAACTCTAGTTATGTTGAATTAAACGTTTAAGCGAGCTGGTACTGACCAGAATCTGAACAGCGAGTCGGAAGTCGGGTTTTGGTCAGTGGCCTTAAAATTACGTTACGAGAATAAAAGTCTTCTGGACCGAACATTGAATCTGAACAGAATTGTGAGAAAACGATAAGTCAAAGTTGTTGATTGTTTTACCCTTTATCAGGTTTTAAAGCAATTGACCAGTCAATACCCTTCAATCTCGTAAACTGATTGAAGGTTATTGACTAGGGAATAGGTATGAACGATTCCTATATTTACAACTTACCTAGAAAGTGAACGAATCAAGAGAAACGATAAGTCAGAGGTTGGTGCATAAGCAAAGTCAAACTCTAAGGCTCGTATCTTCAAGTAAAACGTCAAAAACCGAAGGATATGGTGATGGTCAGAGGAGGTGACGGCTGAGAGGAGTCTCTTAGGGTTTAGGGTTGATTTGTGGTAGAGAAATAATGATATGTTTATTTAGGATTCACTAAATCGAACTAAATATGGTAACTTACTTGTTTAAGAACCCGAATGGGCCTTTAATGATTAATTCAATATTATAACCAGTAAATTTCGTTCTTGATCAAGGGTTAAGTAGTATGAACATGTATATAATCTATAATCTTTTTCTTGAGTCTTAAAACACGCGATTATATCCTAAAATAAGCGATTTCGGGCAAAAAAACGAACTAGAAATGCAATAAATGACAAACGATCAGATCAGTTGGGTCATGGCGCCGCACGGCCAACCCTTGGTTGTGCCGTCGCGCAGCGCCTCGGCTACATGGGGTGGAGATTTGATTTGTTACAAGTTTGGTCCCTTAAGTTTGTTAATTTGTCTTTTATTGGATCTTTTATGAAATAGTTAAGGAATGAACATAATATAAAGCATATGGAAACTTAATTTAATATAGCTACTTGGTTTTGATTAATACCAATGATCCAAAATATTTCCGGGTCAGGTTATACGCAAACGAATATGGTTTGAAAAATCCGAAATGTTACACAAAATTCGTAAAATCACAAGCAAACTAAAAATCGCCCGAGACCGACAGAAAAGCTATGCTGATGTTCGTAGAAATCCGTTGTCCTTTGAAATAGGTTAAAAAGTATTCTTGAAAGTATCCCCTTGGAAAGGCATTATTCGATTTGGTAAAACCGCTAAGCTAGCTCCACGAATCATTGAGCCGTATGAAGTTATTGTAGGTTCCCCGGACGGATCACACGAGATATCCCGATATACACAGGTGCGGAATCCCTGTGTAGATCGTTACGGACGTAGAATATAAGCTTACGAACACACGAACACGATACGAACAAAACCACGTTATATTAATAACTCGAACCGTGTTACTTACAGCCTCTCGACCTCACGTCACTCGACTCAATGAATTACACGTAAACTGAACTATTCGATCAACTCACTCCGTAAACAGTATAAATACACGACAACTTCGCCTCAGGCGAAGTTGTCTATAACTTCGCTCGTTCAACAAGTTCGCCTAGGCGAACTTGTCAACAACTTCGCTTGGTTAACAAGTTCGCTTAGGCGAACTTGTCAACAACTTCGCTTTTACAAACAAATACACAAACAATATTACAGACTCGATTACAGACATTAGACATATGAACTACTGACATCTATGCACCAACAGACTCCCCCTTGGCAGTAGCTTCATATCTTGATCTTTCAGCTCTTGTCTCGTAATCCTGTATCTTTACGCGTGCACTCCTTCTCTAACACACACCGTGACTACTCGCTGATATTTCCTTGCTTCATCCTTCCAAGCAGGAATATAGAATATCTTCTTTTCATTCAACACTTGCAAATCAGCTTTCGATAAGTTAACAAGATGCATCGGGTCATACACCCTCAGCACTTCTTGTTCGTCTTCGTCTTCCATCACGGCTTCAGCAGTCTGGCAATCAACGTACCACCATTTTAGATTCTTCAACACATCTTGAGGCATAGTCTTCATTGGAACCTCCTTGATGCATCGGATCGGTTTGTACTTCATCACCATCCATGGCTTGCCATCTGCTCTCAATCCCCTCTCTGTATCCTCCACGAGCTTTCCCTTCTGTGGCTTTAATAGTTCAAACTTCTTTTCTTTTATGCTTTCTTTCCACACAATCTTCTCAATCATTCTTGCCATATTGTTGTCACTTCTATTTATCAGGCCCAACCTGGCCAAATCTTTCACCTCACATTCCGGCAACGTATTGAGAGATCTCAACATTCTCTTGAAGTATTGAATACATCATAACGCTTCACCACAAACAACTTCATCTGTTCATCATAAATCCAACAGATAATTCCCTTCTTCGACTCAGCATAGCCTTTGATGTTATAACTCTTCTTGAACATGGCTGGAGCAGCAGGCTTCTTGGTCTTGATAAACCAATGAGCACAGCCTTCCTTCCACCTAGGCTGCTCCTCCCACTCAGTCTCATCCATCTCAGCACCCATGTCGGCTTTCTCAACATCAGGGATCTCGTGTTCAACTCCTTCTTCTACTATCTCCCCCTCTTCTATCCCATCTTCAATCACAATCTGCTCACCGATCTTCTCAATCATATCACTCGGCAGCACATCTTCATCAAACAACACATCGTCGCTGAACATATCATCGTCAAGCTCCTTCAGCGCATCAATCACGTCATCCTCAACTAACACCACATCATCACCACCAGCCGCGTCGGTAGACTCCCCCTCAGCTGTGGAAGTACCAAGAGCTTGAGAAGTTCTTGGCAGCTCACCACCTGCATCTTTCGATGCATTGGGATCATCGTCTTTGTCGTTTCTCTTCTTCGTTCTGAGCTCGTCGCCTTTACAGCTCATCTCCCCCTGAGATGCCAAGAACTCCTTCAAGGCATCTATAACTTTCCCATGCTCAACCAGGAGGGATGCCTGTAGTTGATTTGCTTCCACTAGGCTTTGAATAGTCTTCGATTGCTCTGCCACGATCCGCTCTAGTGAAGCTATTCTCTCTGAATCTGAAGTAGGCGAAGGCGAGACACCAGAAGCAGGCGTAACCGCAGGTGGTACCATACCTGATAACCCTGCAGCAGTAACGACCGTTGACTCCACAAAACGTGCAGCTACCACCGACTGAGTAAGCGTTGGCGGTGGTAGAGACACGATCTCCGGAGTCGACGTCTGGATGGTAGCGGTGGATGGAATGCCAGCCGTTGATGTAGCCACCACGGGAACATCCGCAGTGCTTGAACTTGTCACCTGTACAGAAGAAGGAACAATGGACATACCAGACAGTGCGGCCGGAGCAAATCATACAGTCCTTGAAGTCTCTCCAGCTCCCATGCCAGCACCTGTCCTCTCCCGTCTTGATCTTCTTATCAGCTTATGTATGTCTTCTTCCTCTTCTGACTCTTCATCATCTTCCGTTCTCTTTCTCTTCCCTATCGTTGTCTCTCGAGACACCATCAACCGTCTCCCCTCATTCATAATCTCATCCAAATCGGAGTCAGCCATCGACGTAGCTGCTCTAGTCATACTCACACCCAAACCTTGTGCAGCCGAGACCTGCACCTCTTCAACGTGATCCATATCAAAATAACCTTGACCTCCAAAAACAGCGTCAAGATCAATATACTCAGCAGCAGACACAACAGGCACAGCAGGAGCAGGAACAGCTTGAGTTGCTCTTGCCTGTCGTGGTTGAGGATCTCTGAACTCGTCCCCACCAGCAGGAACATACTCTGGGTTGATTAAAAACCCAAACAGTGGAGTATGCCTGGGACGACGTTCAGGGTTGCTCCTCGCACTCGACGTGCGGCATTGAGCAAAGATACGTTTGCTCACCGATTCCACGTATCTTATCGGGCGTCTCTGAGGTAGACTCGGAGCCACATGGTTCAATATCATTTGGATGAACCGTGGGTACATAATGAACCGCTCCCGAGACATCGCCCTCCTCTGCCTATCAATCTCGTAGAAGACCATTTGACTGAAGCTATAACGTTTGTTATAGGTCAGTGCAGTCATTGCAGACTGCATGGTCGCACCCATACCATCAGTGCCCGCCTTCCTCCCAGACATGCAAACTATCATAACGTGCATGAGGAAGCGCCACTGATCTAGAAGGAAACCCTTCCTCCTTTGGGTATCTCCTAATGGACCAGAGTAGCCCATTCGAAGAAACGCTCCATCACGAAAGGGAGCTACGAACTCTGTAGGGTCATCCCTAGTCTCTTCACCAAACCTTAATGCCACCCGGATCTGTTCAGAATTGAACTGAACTTGTTGATTGTTCACCGTCGCTCTCATGACCGGGGGCTCAACACGACAGTCGTATTCGACCGTCTGCCAGAAGTCTTCGATATTCGGCAGAGATATCGGCAGAGTGTTTGTTATGGCATGAAAAATCCTCGAGCGCAGGAGAAAGGTTATGATCTCACGGTAATCGTCCACACCGCTCGCCTCCGGGTCAAGTGTAATGTACATATTGTGACCCGGGAAGAATTGACGTTGGTTATCACCGTCGTCTCCTCCTGCACCTCCAGCACCAGCTACCGCAGCTATATCTGCAACAAACTAACCAAGTTAGAACGACACAAAGACATAGCACAAGTTCGCTTTGTTACCATGAGCGAAGTTGTGATAAACTCTGTATAGGCGAAGTTAAAGATGAGGCGAAGTTGGGAACAACTTCGCTTCAGCTTTAAGTTCGTCTAATTAAGATTAAGTAAAAATGATCTAGGCGAAGTTAATGTTAACTTCGCCTCATCACAACATCGCCTCAGGCGAACTTAAGCTTCGGGCGAAGTTACGGATAACTTCGCCTCAGGCGAACTTAAGTTTCAGGCGAAGTTACGGATAACTTCGCCTAAACCCTAACTTCGCCTGAATCTGAATCGGCGACAGTAAGGAAACTGCAAACATCGAAATCCGATGTTTCGGCTAGTTTAGACGATTAAGGATCCTTAAAACAAGCTTTTTAAGGGCATGTTGACGATCAGTATGGTGATTAACACGTAACAACAAGTTTTGAAAATCGGTTGAATGTCCGACAATTCGAGGTTAATAACCGGGTCGAAACGACCCTTGATTAGCATGAAAGAACTTGTAATATATGATAAAACAACATCTCGAACCTTTGATCGGTGTGAAAATCGGGAATAAATAACACGTAATCGGTGTAAATATCAAGTTCGCCGGAAAAATATTCGCTGTGGATATAAGTTCGCTGATAATGAACAGTTTGACTCTAAGTATTCCTTATATAGGGGCGAAGTTATACAGGCGAAGTTACAGGCGAAGTTATCCACAACTTCGCCTGTTCAACAACATCGCCTAAAATTTCAACTTTAACCCTTAAAATGTTAACAGTTATCAATTAAGTTATAAAGTTTTCTTTAAGAAATAAATAACAATATCAATTCTAAGTAACCAGTTAAAAAGTCATAAAACTATCTAAGTACAAAAACTTAAAAAATTTAAAGTATAAGGGATCAAATTTCAGTCTCGATAGGGACTGCTTCGTTTTAGAAAAGATTCGAACAAGAATCATACTAACTACGTGACTGTCACATAGATCCGTGTTTAGCTGTATTATGACATATAGAGACAGGTTGCAAGCAGGTATAACTTAAAGTGGTTTTCATCGTTTCTGTGATACGAGTTAGGTTCGATTAAGCCTCAAAATTTAAGTGGGCAACAACTCAGAAATATTGATGTCTCCTATCTATCCTCAAAGCGTATTTGGCTTTCCCCGAGTCACCCCGAATTGACTTCGACCCATAGTGTCTGATTAAACATGTAGGTACACTTCTTCTGGTTCCCGTTCTTCTTCTTACTCAATGATTGTGAAGTCTTGATATTGTCATCTCTAATATGTTTCAATAACTCCAAATATATATATATATATATATATATTTAATAAACATAGACTTCAAAGTAGAAATTAACTGCAAGTCCCGAATCTGGATCACTGCAGTATCTTGAGACGCTATCTTCACGGGAATCAGAACACACATGGGCTCGTGTATGACTGGGTAATCGCTTTTCTGCCTATCATTCGGAAAGATATATATGAAGACATGCAAAACTCTTAAGGAGTTTCCACGTAAAATCAAGTAAATTTAGTTTGTATCACTTATACTTTTACGCACCATAAAAGTTACCATGACATACAATGACTGTCCTAAAGCCTTTTAAGCCTAATAACTTCACTAGCTAAGCACACAGAATTAGTATACTATCATTTTCCAAGGTTGGATCAATTTTCCGTTTAAACATAGCTAACGAACTTCTTACGAAGTAACAGACTTGAAAAATAATTTCATTTCCCTAAAAAAAAAATTTATCATTAATCGCCCCGACCAAAACAAAGTCTTCAGGTAAACGGCTATCCCGAAGATCCAATGGATCAGCTGGACCGACCACATACTAGTATGTGTCCTTCTAACTAAGTATGATCGACTAATTTTAAGCGAAAGAAAGAAAAACTCATCATAAACCGCCCCGGTCACTATCAGTGATCTGGTTAATGGCTATCCTCAAAATCTACAAGTAGAAAATGAGGACCAAAACATATCCGAAGACAAGTCCTTCAAACTGATGTAACCGACATATTTTTAAGCGATTAGTGACGTTTTTTTTTTTTTTTTTTTTTTTTTTTTGAACATAACATAAGAATAGCATGGTTACTCGGGATTGATCATCCCATTCAGTTCAATAAAGTTTTGAAATCTGGATTTGTCAAACGCTTTAGTGTATAAATCAGCGAAATTATCAAGCGTATCCACCTTTTCAAGAATTATCAGTTTCTTCTCAGCACAATCCCGTATGTAATGATGACGTATGTCAATGTGTTTAGTTTTACTGTGTTTCACGGGATTGTTAGTTACTGAGATAGCAGCTGTGTTATCAATGCAAATAGGAGTAAGTAAGAAATTCAGACCATAGTCGCGCAATTGTTGTTGTATCCAAAGAACCTGAGAGCAGCAGTTGGATGCTGCCATGTATTCTGCCTCACAGGATGAAATTGCGACTGAAGTCTGCTTCTTGCATTGCCTCGACACCAATCTGCCACCAAGAAACTGACATCCTCCAGTTGTTGACTTCCGACTCTGATTGCACCCTCCATAATCAGAGTCTGTGTAAGCGACCAGCTCCAAGTCTCCTCCTCTCGGGTACCACAACCCCAGCTTCGGCTTGCCCTTGAGATACCGCAGTATCCTCTTTGCATCTTTCAAATGAGATTCTTTTGGATTTGCCTGAAAACGTGCACAAAGACAAACAGCAAACATGTAGGTTCCCGGACGGATCTTACACGGGATATCGCTATCTACGTAGGTGCGGAATCCCTGCGTAGGTAGTTACGAGCATAGAATACGTAAAACAATCACACGCGATACAAACGAACACGTTATATATTATAACTTGAAACACGTCTATTACAGACTCTCGACACGTTCACTGAACTCAACAACTGACTCCTCTCTCGTAACCTAAACAAACCGTCGGCTACAGTATATATAGACACGACAACTTCGCCCGATATGTTCAGGCGAAGTTGTCCATAACTTCGCTCGTTCAACAAGTTCGCCTAGGCGAACTTGTCGACAACTTCGCTTGTTCAACAAGTTCGCCTAAGCGAACTTGTTGACAACTTCGCTTACATACATAAACATAAACTTAAACATAATTACATTACAGACTCGATTACAAACGCTAGACTATGAACTACTGACATTTATGTACCAACAGACTCCCCCTTGGCAGTAGCTTCATATCTTGATCTTCAAAGCTTGTGTCTTGTAATCTCTCGTCTTCTCTCTTCATCTCTTCAAGCATGCACTCCCTGTCTAACACATACAGAAACCAACTTCTGGTACTTCTTAGCTTCCTCTTTCCAAGCAGGAATGTAGAAAATCTTCTTAGCATGTAGTACCTGCAAGTCAGCTTGAGACAGATTGACTAAGTGCATAGGATCATACACTCTCATGATCTCTTGCTCATCTTCATCCTCCATGACCGCTTCAGCAGTTTCACAATCCACGTACCACCACTTCAAGTCTTTCAAGACGTTCTTGGGCATCACCTTCATCGGCACTTCTTTTAAATGACGGACTGGTTTATACTTCATAACCATCCATGGTTTGCCGTCTGCCCTCATCCCTCTATCTTTGTCTTCTACTAACTTCCCTTTCTGAGGCTTCAGAAGTTCAAACTTTTTATCTTTAATGGCCTCCTTCCAAACAATTTTCCCAGTTACTCTCGCCATGTTATCATCACTTCTGTTTATCAGCCCCAGTCTTGCTAAGTCTTTCACCTCACACTCCGGTAAGGTATTCAGGGATCTTAACATCTTCTTGAAGTACTGAATGCCGTCGTAACGTTTGATCACAAATAGTTTCAACTCTTCATCGTACAACCAGCATATGATTCCCTTCTTTGATTCTGCATATCCCTTTATATTATACGACTTTTTGAACATCGTCGGTACTGCTGGCTTCTTTGTCTTTACAAACCACTGAGCGCAGCCTTCCTTCCAGTTTGGCTGATCTTCCCACTCAGTGTTGTCAACCGCAGCATCTTCACATATAGTCGACTGTTCAACCACAGGGATCTCATGCTCTACATTTTCTTCAACAATCTCTCCTTCTTCTATCACATTCTCAACCACAATTTCTGCACCAATCTTTTCGATCTCATCGATTGGCAGAACATCATCTTCATTTATCAATTCATCATCCTCTAACATATCGTCTATTTCTTTCAGCGCATCAATCATATCATCAACAATCTCAACATCTTCAACCACATCCACATCATCACCAACAGCAACCACATCATCACCAGCTGCAGACTCCCCCTCAGCTGTGGAAGACCCAAGAGCTATAGTAGTTCTTGGCAACTCACCACCTGCACCTTCCGGTGCATTGGGATCATCGTCTTGATCATTTCTTCTTTTCGGCCTCAGCTCGTCGCCTCTACAGCTCATCTCCCCCTGAGATGCCAAGAACACCTTCAAGGCATCTATAACTTTCCCGTGCTCAACCAGGAGGGATGCCTGCAGTTGATTTGCTTCCACTAGGCGTTGAATAGTGTTGATCATTTCTTATAATTTTGAACAATTTGAATTAGCTCTTTAAAACTTCCCTTTAAGAAATAAACGACATGATCAATTCTAAGTAACCAGTTAAAAAGTCATAAAACTATCTAAGTACAAAAACGTAAAAAGTTTAAAGTATAAGGGATCAAATTTCAGTCTCGATAGGGACTGCTACGTTTTAGAAAAGATCCGAACAGGAATCATACTAACTACGTGGCTGTCACATAGATCCGTGTTTAGCTGTATTATGACATATAAAGACAGGTTGTAAGCAGGTATAACTTAAAATGGTTTTCATCGTTTCTGTGATACGAGTTAGGTTCAATTAATCCTTAAAATTTAAGTGGGCAACAACTCAGAAATATTGATGCCTCCTATCTATCCTCAAAGCGTATTTGGCTTTCCCCAAGTCACCCCGAATTGACTTCGACCCATAGTTTCTGATTAAACTGTAAATATTCTTTGTCTGCTTCCCGTATTCATTCTTACTCCATGATTGAGAAGTCTCGATTTCTTGAACTCTCGAATGTTACAATAACTCATAAGTACTAAATTTTTTTTATTTTTTATTTTTTTTATTTTTTTAACAAACATACTTATAGACTTCAGAGTAATAAACAACTGCAAGTCCCGAATCTGGATCACTGCAGTGTCTTGAAACGCATTCTTCACGGGAATCAGAACACTTACGGGCTCGTGTATGACTGGGTAAACGCTTTTCTGCCTATCATTCGGAAAGATATGTATGCAGACATACAAAACTCTTAAGGAGTTTCCACGTAAAATTGAGTAGATTAGGTTAGTATCACATCTACTTTTACGCACCATAAAAAGTTATCATGACATACAATGATTGTCCTAAAGCCTTTTAAGCCTAATAACATCACTAGTTAAGCACACAGAATTAGTATACTATCATTTTCCAAGGTTGGATCAATTTTCTGTGAACATAGCAAAGGTACTTCATACGAAGTAGTAGACTTGAAAAGTAATTTCATTTCCCATAAGAAATTTTGACTTCAATCGCCCCGATCACGTCAAAGTATTCAGGTAAACGGCAATCCTGAAGATCCAATGGATCAACTGGACCGACCACATACAAGTATGTGTCCTTCTAACTAAGTATGAACGACTAATTTTCAGCGACAGAAAGAAAACACATCATAACCGCCCCGGTCACTTTCAGTCATCTGGTTAATGGCGACCCTCATTAGAAACGAGGACCAAAACATATTCGAGGATATGTCCATCAAACTGAGGTAACCGACTAATTTTAAGCAATAGTGACGTTTTTATTTTTTTTTTTTTTTATTTTTTTTTTTAAACAAACAAACAAGAAAAACATGGTTACTCGGGATTGATCATCCCATTCAGTTCAATAAGGTTTTGAAATCTGGATTTGTCAAACGCTTTAGTGTATAAATCAGCGAAATTATCAAGCGTATCCACCTTCCTGTTATTTTGCCTCCAATCTCACCGGCAAAACTGACTCTTGCTCCTTGAACAGGTTTTAAATCTTGTAACAAATCCTTGTTACCAGTCATGTGCCGGGAACAGCCGCTGTCCACAACCCAAAGATTATTGGACGCCCTGTTCAACTGTTCCTGCACAAACAAAAGAGATTATTAAAATTTGGGGACCCAAGACCTCTTGGACTTGGGTCGATTAACCTTCTTAACAGAACTCACACACCTTGGCTGACCAAAGTTAGCATTAGAAAATTTTCCACGAGTCCTAACAGGATACCTCCTTGGAGACTGATAGTGAGGCCAACCAAACCGACGTACGTTAAGAGAATCAAAAGAATTATAGCATTTGGTTTGGTTATTAGTAGTGTAAAAACGAGATGTGTTTCTTTGAAAACCTGTATTATCTCTCAAATTTGAATGGTTTTCATTTTTAACATTTAAACGATTACCAAAAACGTTAGTCTCAGTTTTCGAGGGCCTCACCTCTCTGAAACGCTGCTTCAGAGGGCAATCAGCAACAAGGTGCCCTGTTTGATTACATCTAAAACAACACCTATGTTCAGCTTTCTTTTCAGCAGATGTTTTAGATGTGGAGGCAGTATTACCAACCGTACGTCTCACATAAGGTGGGACATATGGGTTGAGTGGAATACTCCTTTTAGTTGATTTAACTTTTTCTCCACTAGTGGGTAACACTTCCTTCTCTTTTGTCTTACCCGACTCGGATGACTTATCCGAATCAGATGAGACTGGACTTGAAATAGAAATTTTAACTTTTGAGACAGGCGAACTTGTTTCGCCTTTACTAAATTCCGGTACTTTACCAGTTTCCTTAGCAGGACCTGTCTGATCAGCTACAAAATTAACAGATTCATGAACACTAGTATTGAAAGTATAATTATGGTTATAAGGTGGTGGAACCTCATGGTAACCAATTCCTCCCCTCTTAGGTGAGGAACCTTGATCACTAACGAGGTGATCAAGAATAGCACAGGAATTCCGGAATTGCTCCAGTTTCCTATTTAGTTCCACCACTTTTACCTGGTGATCAGCAATCTGTTTTTCTTTCTCAGCGATTAACTTGGTTTTCTCTTCTAAAACCTCGTAGCTTAGATCGATCACATCAATTTTCTCAGCTAATTTTGTTTTTAAACTTTTAACGTCTTTTTCACAAGCTTTAATTTTTATTTTATAATTATTTTCTCTTGTCTTTGTGAAGTGATGATCTTCTTTCAAGGTTTTAAATTCGGCATCCAACTTAACATACTGATCAGTAATTGTAGCAAGCTGTTCAGACAAGTTCTCACATTTAGTACAGATAGGTTTAGTACATACCTCGGAGTTCTGGTCATTAGCCATGAAAGCTTTTTCATTTTCAGCAGCTTTCATACATTCTTCAGCAGCAACCTTCGCCATGTGTGCCTGCTCAAAGAGTTCTCCAGAGAACATGTTCCAGTTGTATTCACCAGCATCAGACATCATGGCATTATTCCCATTGTTATTTCCACTTTGCTGTGTAGTCCTCCCCTGACTACGTTCTACACGTGCATTAGTGCACTCCTTTGCAAAGTGTCCATTTTGTTGACAATTGTAACACCTAACCCTTGACTTATCAAAACCTGGCTTTCCACCTACGAACTTTCTGCCAGTCTTCTTCATGAAACGCTTCACTCTTCTGACTATCATCGCCATCTGCCACTGCAGATCCATCTCCTCCAGATCATCAGGATCGATCTGGTCATAGTCTTCTTCCAAAGCAGCAGGGTCCACAATCTTCCCTTGTATGTAGTTCTCATAAGAAGCAATAAAAGATGCATAGAGTGCAAACTGCTCTTCAGCAGATTTGACACTCATTGGCATCTTAGAGTAGTTATTGCTTGAAGCACTGGGAGAGAAACTACTCTTGGATGCTTGAGGTTTCGAAGCAATTGATCCTCCAGCAACAAAGCAAACATCACCGTTCATGTTTACTGACACATTTCCTTCATGAGAAGAGTTAGAACCTGACTCTCCTTTGGAGTAGTAAGCAGCAGATTCAGACTTCGAACTTGAGCCTGAGTTAACTTTGGCACCATACATACCAGGGTCTTGAACCTGATCCGTTGGTGTCTCTTTACGAACCATATTAAGCTCAAAGGTTCTGAGCTTGTTTACTGCTGTCTCCAAGTCATAATTAGGAAAGTCTTTGTCTTCCCTCATTAGAACAGTGTACATTTCCCACTTCGGTGGGAGAGCATCGAGAAGCTTCTTAACTATTTCCTCCTCTCTGTAAGCAATAGAATAGTTGTTCAGCTCTGTCATTAGATGATAATATCGGGTGATAATATCATCGAGCGATTCGTTCTTCAAATACTTGAAAACAGAGAACTGGGTCTTTAACAGCTTAATCTTCGAGGCACGAATACCCACGTTCCCTTCGAATCTATTCTCAAGAGCATCCCAAAGCTCTCGTGCAGAAGTGTACTTCCGGAATGTATGGAGAATCTCTTGAGGAAGAGCCATAGTAATTGCAGCATGGGCCTTGCTCTCGGCCTCATACATCTTCTTCTCTTCTTCCTCCATCTTGCTGTACTTCTTTATCACATCCCGACCTTCGTATTCCATTGTCGGTGGAATATATCCATCCTGGATGCACACCCACATCTTTGCATCCTGGTATTTAATATACTGAATGAACCTATCCTTCCACGCCACAAAGTCGGTTCCTTTCATCAACCTTGGGGCCTTAGTAGCCGACCCCGCTTCAACTTCCATTTTGACTAACTCTGAGATGTTAATCGGCGACATCTTCTCGAAAACAAGAAAAACCCGAAAAAAACAAAAATTCTTCCAAACAGTACTATAGGCGAAGTTAAGGATAACTTCGCTTAAGTGTTAACTTCGCTGGAAAATCCTTAAATTCGCGTGACTTGGCGAAGTTGAGAATAACTTCGCTTAAGGTAAGCGAACTTAGGAGGTAAGCGAAGTTGAGGATAACTTCGCTTAGGCGAACTTATGAGGTAGGCGAAGTTGTGGTTAACTTCGCTCAACCTTATATCTTCGCCGAAACCCTACTTCCAACGTCGGCAACTTCGCCTGAAGAACAACAACTTCGCCCGAAGAACACTGAAAATATTCAGATCTGTTTTCAACGATTTAGCAGTTTCCGGTTGGTGTGACGGCTTGAATATGACTGTATAAGGTGAGTATAACACAATATCAACGAAAACGCGTCCCGCGAATAGGTCAAACGAGACGTTTTCTACACCCGCGTGAAATCCCGAACCACACAATCGAGCCAAAGCTCTGATACCAATTGTAGGTTCCCGGACGGATCTTACGCGGGATATCGCTACCTACTGGAAGGAATCCCTGCGTAGGTAGTTACGAGCGTAGAATACGTAAAACAATCACACGCGATACAAACGAACACGTTATATATTATAACTTGAAACACGTCTATTACAGACTCTCGACACGTTCACTGAACTCAACAACTGACTCCTCTCTCGTAACCTAAACAAACCGTCGGCTACAGTATATATAGACACGACAACTTCGCCCGATATGTTCAGGCGAAGTTGTCCATAACTTCGCTCGTTCAACAAGTTCGCCTAGGCGAACTTGTCGACAACTTCGCTTGTTCAACAAGTTCGCCTAAGCGAACTTGTTGACAACTTCGCTTACATACATAAACATAAACTTATACATAATTACATTACAGACTCGATTACAAACGCTAGACTATGAACTACTGACATTTATGTACCAACAGACTCCCCCTTGGCAGTAGCTTCATATCTTGATCTTCAAAGCTTGTGTCTTGTAATCTCTCGTCTTCTCTCTTCATCTCTTCAAGCATGCACTCCCTGTCTAACACATACAGAAACCAACTTCTGGTACTTCTTAGCTTCCTCTTTCCAAGCAGGAATGTAGAAAATCTTCTTAGCATGTAGTACCTGCAAGTCAGCTTGAGACAGATTGACTAAGTGCATAGGATCATACACTCTCATGATCTCTTGCTCATCTTCATCCTCCATGACCGCTTCAGCAGTTTCACAATCCACGTACCACCACTTCAAGTCTTTCAAGACATTCTTGGGCATCACCTTCATCGGCACTTCTTTTAAATGACGGACTGGTTTATACTTCATAACCATCCATGGTTTGCCGTCTGCCCTCATCCCTCTATCTTTGTCTTCTACTAACTTCCCTTTCTGAGGCTTCAGAAGTTCAAACTTTTTATCTTTAATGGCCTCCTTCCAAACAATTTTCCCAATTACTCTCGCCATGTTATCATCACTTCTGTTTATCAGCCCCAGTCTTGCTAAGTCTTTCACCTCACACTCCGGTAAGGTATTCAGGGATCTTAACATCTTCTTGAAGTACTGAATGCCGTCGTAACGTTTGATCACAAATAGTTTCAACTCTTCATCGTACAACCAGCATATGATTCCCATCTTTGATTCTGCATATCCCTTTATATTATACGACTTTTTGAACATCGTCGGTACTGCTGGCTTCTTTGTCTTTACAAACCACTGAGCGCAGCCTTCCTTCCAGTTTGGCTGATCTTCCCACTCAGTGTTGTCAACCGCAGCATCTTCACATATAGTCGACTGTTCAACCACAGGGATCTCATGCTCTACATTTTCTTCAACAATCTCTCCTTCTTCTATCACATTCTCAACCACAATTTCTGCACCAATCTTTTCGATCTCATCGATTGGCAGAACATCATCTTCATTTATCAACTCATCATCCTCTAACATATCGTCTATCTCTTTCAGCGCATCAATCATATCATCAACAATCTCAACATCTTCAACCACATCCACATCATCACCAACAGCAACCACATCATCACCAGCTGCAGACTCCCCCTCAGCTGTGGAAGCCCCAAGAGCTATAGTAGTTCTTGGCAACTCACCACCTGCACCTTCCGGTGCATTGGGATCATCGTCTTGATCATTTCTTCTTTTCGGCCTCAGCTCGTCGCCTCTACAGCTCATCTCCCCCTGAGATGCCAAGAACACCTTCAAGGCATCTATAACTTTCCCGTGATCAGCCAGGAGGGATGCCTGCAATTGATTTGCTTCCACTAGGCTTTGAATAGTCTTGGACTGCTCAGCTACAATCCGCTCTTGTGAAGCTATTCGTTCCGAGTCTGAAGTGGGCGTGACCGCAGGTGGTACCGTACCCGATAACCCTGCAGTAGTGGTGACCGTAGACTCGACAAATCGTGCTACTACCACCGATGGAGTAAGCGTTTGAGGTGGTAGAGACACAATTGCTGGAGTCGACGTCTGGACGGCCGTGATCGATGGAATGTCAGCCGACGATGTAGCCACTACGGGAACAACCGTAGCGCTTCTACTCGATACCTGCACAGAGGTAGGAACAATGGACATACCAGACAGGGCAGGTGGAGCAAAACGTACCAACCGTGAAGTCTCTCCAGCTCCTACACCCATACCTGTCCTTTCCCTTCGTGAACGCTGTCTCACCAGCTGCACAGCTTCTTCTTCATCATCTTCCTCGTCGTCGTCGTCAACAGTTCTCTTTTGTTTCCCAACTGTTCTCTCATGCGTTACCATCATCCGTCTAGCCTCTTCCATCACATCATCAAAGTCAGCCTGTGGACCCGAGACTTGAATATTCTCTTGAGGATCAACTCGGTCCATATCAAACATTCCTTGGCCTCCCAACATGGCATCAAGGTCAATCTCTGCAGCTGACACAGCAGCAGATACAGCAGGCGCAGCTGATACAGCCTGGGGTGCTGCCGCCTGTTGTGGTCTTGGGTCTCTGAACTCGTCCCCTGCCGCAGGCACATACTCCGGGTTTATAAGGTACCCAAAGAGCGGAGTATGCCTGGGACGCAACTCAGGCTTGCTTCGTGCGCTGGAAGTGCGACACTGTGCAAAGATACGTTTTGTCACACTTTCCACGTATCGAATAGGGCGTCGTTGAGGCAGCGTCGGAGCCACATGATTGAAAATCATCTGTAGGAATCGTGGATACATTGTAAACCGCTCACGCGCCACAGCCCTTCGTTGCCTATCGATCTCGTAAAAGATCATCTGGCTGAAAGAATATCTTTTATTATAAGTCAACGCAGTCATAGCAGACTGCATTGTCGCACCCATACCATCAGTGCCTGCCTTCCGTCCTGACATACATACGATCATGACGTGCATAAGGAAGCGCCACTGATCTAAAAGGAATCCCTTCCTCCGTTGAGTGTCCCCTAAGGGACCAGAATACCCCATCCTGAGGAACGCCCCATCACGGAATGGCGCAACAAACTCCGTTGGGTCATCCCTCGTCTCTTCACCAAACCGCAACGCCACCCGTATTTGTTCAGAAGAAAACTGAACAACTTGACCGTTTACGGTGGCTCGCATAACTGGGGGCTCAACCCGGCAATCGTACTCTACCGTCTGCCAAAAGTCTTCAATATTCGGTAGGGAAATAGGCAGGGTAGTTGTTATTGCGTGATATATCCGTGAGCGCAGGAGAAAAGTAATTATCTCCCTATAGTCCTCTACGCCATTTGCATCTGGGTCAAGTGTTATGAACTGGTTATGAGCTGGGAAGAATTGTCTGTGATCATCACCGTCATCACCTGCACCTCCTGCACTTCCAACAGCAGCCATATCTGCACTAAACAAACCAAGTTAGATAAACGTTAAAGTGTTACACAAGTTCGCTTGATTACCAGGAGCGAAGTTGTGATCAAACCAGTATAGGCGAAGTTAAAGGTGAGGCGAAGTTGGGAACAACTTCGCTTCATCTTTAAGTTCGTCTAATTAATTTTAAGTAAAATGGTCTGGGCGAAGTTAGTGATAACTTCGCCTCTTCACAACATCGCCTCAGGCGAAGATAAGGGTTAGGCGAAATTAAGTCTCAGGCGAAGTTGCGGATAACTTCGCCTCAGGCGAAATTAAGCCCCAGGCGAAGTTGCGGATAACTTCGCCTAAACCCTAACTTCGCCTGCATCAGAATAGGCGACTGTTAGGATTCTGACAGCCGGAATCCGATGATTCGGCAAAGTTTGACGATCCAGGAGACTCTAACACATGATATTACGGATGGTTAGATGAAAAGATTGTCCATGAACACGTAATACAAGTTTGTAAATCTCGGTTTTGAAAGGTCACCGGACCGAGGTCAAGAAACCGTTCAAAACGACCTATGAAAAGCATCACTGTCTTTGGATATACGGTTAATCGATAACACACACCTTGAATCTATGAACGAAACTGAGAAAAAGGATCGAGATCGGAAACGAATCAAGTTCGCCGGATAATAGTTAAGTTCGCCGGGTTTCTCGGAACAACTTCGCTGATATTTTGAAATAATGAATATATTACTGTTTGAAATCCTTATATAGGGTCAGAGTTGGTCAGGCGAAGTTACGGATAACTTCGCCTAGGCGAAGTTATCCACAAGTTCGCCTGATTCAACAACTTCGCCTATATTTTCATAACCAAACCTTATAATTTTGGTGCGTTTCTGGCCGAACAGCGTCGGCAACTTCGCCTGAAGAACAACAACTTCCAGCGTTGTTCTTCGCCTGAAGAACAACAACTTCGCCCGAAGAACAACCAGCGTCGGCAACTTCGCCTGAAGAACAACAACTTCGCCCGAAGAACACTGAAAATATTCAGATCTGTTTTCAACGATTTAGCAGTTTCCGGTCGGTGTGACGGCTTGAATATGACTGTATAAGGTGAGTATAACACAATATCAACGAAAACGCGTCCCGCGAATAGGTCAAACGAGACGTTTTCTACACCCGCGTGAAATCCCGAACCACACAATCGAGCCAAAGCTCTGATACCAATTGTAGGTTCCCGGACGGATCTTACACGGGATATCGCTACCTACTGGAAGGAATCCCTGCGTAGGTAGTTACGAGCGTAGAATACGTAAAACAATCACACGCGATACAAACGAACACGTTATATATTATAACTTGAAACACGTCTATTACAGACTCTCGACACGTTCACTGAACTCAACAACTGACTCCTCTCTCGTAACCTAAACAAACCGTCGGCTACAGTATATATAGACACGACAACTTCGCCCGATATGTTCAGGCGAAGTTGTCCATAACTTCGCTCGTTCAACAAGTTCGCCTAGGCGAACTTGTCGACAACTTCGCTTGTTCAACAAGTTCGCCTAAGCGAACTTGTTGACAACTTCGCTTACATACATAAACATAAACTTAAACATAATTACATTACAGACTCGATTACAAACGCTAGACTATGAACTACTGACATTTATGTACCAACAAAACATTATATCAGGCCTAGATGCAGTTAAGTACATTAAAGAACCTATTATTGCCCGATATTGAGTTGGGTCCACATCTGCATCACCGTCTACTTCAGCACCCAATTTGTGATTGACGCAGATTGGAGTATCATATGGAGAACTGTCCTCCATCTTGAAGCGCTTGAGCACATCATGAACATACTTCGTCTGATGAATGAACATCCCGTCCTTCCTCTGATCAACCTGCAATCCTAGAAAGAAAGTTAGTTCACCCATAGCACTCATTTCAAACCTTTTCTTCATGACGGCTTCAAACTCCTGACACATGGAGACTTTTGATGCAGCAAATATAATGTCATCCACGTAGACTTGTACCAGCAGGAAGTCGCTTCCATCTCTTTTGAAGAACAACGTGCTATCAATTTTCCCTCTTTCAAAACCATTCTCGAGCAAGTAATCCGATAAAGTTGCATACCAGGCACGAGGTGCCTGATGTAATCCATACAACGCCTTGCTCAACCTGTACACGTGATCTGGATAGTCTGGGTCAGGAAAACCCGGAGGTTGCTCAACATACACAACCTCATCAACTTTCCCATTTAAAAACGCACTCTTCACATCTAGCTGAAACACCTTCATCTTTTCATAAGCAGCAAACGCCAAAAACAATCTTATGGCTTCCAACCTGGCGACAGGTGCGAACACTTCGTTATAATCAATCCCCTCTTGTTGATTAAAACCTTTAACGACCAGCCTCACCTTGTTTCTTATAATAATCCCCTTATCATCTCTCTTGCACTTAAACACCCATTTTGTGCCTATCGCATGCACATTCTTTGGTTTTTCAACCAAAGTCCAAACTTCCATCTTCTCGAATTGAGCCAACTCTTCTTGCATGGCCTCGACCCACGAGCTGTCCTTTAAAGCCATTTGATAATTTTTCGGTTCAATCTGGCTTATAAAGCAGGTATACAGGCATTCATCGATTATTCCTGTCTCCTTAATGCTTGTATAAATACAGGTATGTTCATTCAAGCTACTTCTCGTTTGTACACCTGAGGACACATCACCAATCACATTATCCAGAGGGTGATCTTTATGAATTCTCGTGGTCGGAACAGAACCGACATGCAATTTATCTTCCAAATTAGAAGAGATCTCATCAATGGTTGTTTCATGCTGAGAGTGAAAAGGATTGATAAATTCTTCTTCAGTTGAGGCAGCAGGGGTACCGATAGTGTTTGATGAGGAAGGTTGACACTTATCAATCAGCTGTCTTTGCAATAGATTTTCTTCCTCATCGAGTATCATCTTCGTCGCAGCTCTTTCTTCTTCTTCAGAAATCTCCAAATCCGGTACGTTAAACGACTTAAAAAGCTTAACATAGTCGAAAAGCTCAGCAGGTCCATTGCTTGGTTTTGGCGGTTGGTAACTTGTGATGTCAGTGTTACATACCACCTCCACCTTGCAGGTCGAAGTATTGAAGACACGTCTGTTGGGAGTCCCAACAACATAACCGACTAAGATTCCTTCATCGGCTACTTCGCCAAATTTAGAGTTTGTCTTCAAGATCGAACAAGGGGACCCGAATGGTTCAAGACCACTCAAGTTGGGCTTCCTCCCATGCATAAGCTCGTAACACGTTTTACCAAGTCTCTTAACGGTTAACACTCTATTCAGAACATAGCAGGCTGTAGCAACCGCTTCAGCCCAGAACATCACAGGAAGCTTCGAATCTGCCAGCATAGTTCTGGCTCCTTCAATTAAAGTTCGGTTCTTCCTTTCAGCCACTCCATTCTGTTGCGGAGTATACGGAGCGCTGTATTGATGTTCAATTCCTTTCTGAAGACAGAAGATCTCCATTTCAAAATTCTTGAACTCCGTCCCATTGTCACTTCTGATGAACTTTACTGTTTTACTCATGACGTTCTCAACTTTGGTAATCAAATTCTTCACCATTTGAGCCGTCTCATCTTTCGATTTCAGAAAATATACCCACGAATATCGCGAGTAGTCATCAGTGATCACCAAGCAGTATGAAGTACCTCCTAGACTTTTTACATTCACGGGACCGAAGAGATCCATGTGAAGTAGTTCTAGAGTACTGGCAATTGAGTTGACCTTCTTGGTGAGATGGGATTTCTTGTGTTGCTTTCCCTTCTTGCATGAAATACATTTGTCTTCAAAGTTAAAACTTTTCAAGGGAACGCCCATCACAAGCCCATTTTTGACAATGTGGTTCATCTTCCGAAGATGAATGTGCCCCATTCTCCTGTGCCATAGTTCGGATTCTGATTCGCTTGCTTTTGTCATTAAACATGATTCTCCCGTGGCCATTTCAGTAGACCTCATATCCATCACATAAGTATTTGTATCACGTGGAGCTTTCATCACTATCCACTCGTCTGGTATCTGAAAACCAGGCTTCAACACGATCGCCTCATTCTTCGTGAAATGAACAGTGTACTCCTTGTCACAAATCTGCGACACGCTCAGCAGATTGTGCTTCAACTCTTCTACAAAATTCACATTCTCAAGTGTCATTTTCCCATTGGACACCGTTCCTTTTCCCGTAATTCTTCCTCCACTTTCACCAGCAAAACTAACTCTCGCTCCCTGAACAGGTTTTAAGTCGTGTAACAAATATTTGTTACCTGTCATGTGCCGGGAACAGCCGCTATCTACAATCCAGAGACTGTGGGTAGCCCTGTTCAACTGTTCCTGCACAATAAAGCAAATGATTAGAATCTAGGGACCCAAGACCAATTGGTCTTGGATCTATACATCCCGTACTTCTGCTTTCCAAAGTTAGCGTCTGGATAATTCCTGTCAGTCCTATTAGGAAATCTCCTTAGAAATTGAGTGTGAGGCCTCCCAAACCTATGTGTATTGACAGTATTATATCTTACGGTTTGGTGATTAGCATTGTAAAACTGAGGTTTGTTTCTGTGAAAACCTGAATTAGTTACATTTCAAAACTTTGAAGGATTTTCATTTTTAGCAGTATTAAAATTACCATTAGACTTATGCTCAGTTTTAATAGGCCTCACGCCTCTGAATTTCGGCGTCAGAGGACAATCTGCAACAAGATGTCCTAACTTATTACACCTAAAACAACACCTATACTCCATTTTCTTTTCAAATGTTGTTTTGGATGTAGATGCTGTGTTACCGGCCGTTCGTCTCACATAAGGTGGGACGTACGGGTTGAGTGGAGTATTCTTTTTAGAAGTTTTATCTTTTTCTCCACCAGTGGGTAACACTACCTTCTCTTTTGTCTTACCCGATTCTGACAACTTATCCGAATCCGATGTGACTGGACTCGTAACAGAAATATTCACACTTGAAACAGGCGAACTCGTTTCGCCACTACTAACACTTGGTTCTGAACTCGTAACCTTGATTGGAGCTGTCTGAGGAACTTCAAAATCAACAGATTTCTGAACACTAGGGTTAAAAGTGTAATTGTGGTTATAAGGTGGTGGAACCTCGTGATAACCAATTCCTCCTCTCTTTGTAGAGGTACCTTGATCACTAACAAGGTGATCAAGAATAGCTGAGGAATTTCTGAACTGTTCTAGTTTTCGGTTAAGTTCCACCACTTTCACCTGGTGGTCAGCAATCTGCTTTTCTCGTTCAGCAATCAGTTTAGTCTTTTCTTCTAAAACCTCATAACTCAGATCAATTACTTCAATTTTTTCAGCAAGTTTAGTTTTTAAGCTTTTAACATCTTTTTCACACGCTTTTATTTTAACTTTGTAACTGTTTTCTCTTGCTTTCGTAAAGTGATGATCTTCTTTAAGAGTTTTAAATTCAGCATCTAAACGAACATACTGATCAGTTATGGTAGCAAGTTGCTCAGACAAATTCTCACATTTAGTACAAATAGATTTAGAACTTACCTCGGAGAGTTGATCATTGTTATCTGCCATGAAAGCTTTTTCCTTACCCTTAGCTTTCTCTTCTCCGGTAGTCTTCTCACGTTCTTCACTCTCAACCTTAGCCATATTTGCCTGTTCACTAGTTTCATTCGAATGCAGGTTCCAGTTGTACTCACCTGCTTCTCTGGACAGCATGGCATTGACTTCTTTAGTACTCCCAGTGTGCTGTGCAGACCGGCCCTGACCACGTTCAACTCGCTCGTTTCTGCAATCTTTGGCAAAGTGCCCGTTTTGTTGACAGTTATAGCACCTCACCTTAGACTTGTCAAACCCTGGCCTGCCACCAACAAACTTTCTCCCCGTCTTTCTCATAAACTTCTTCACTCTCCTCACTATCATGGCCATCTGCCATTGTAAATCCATCTCCTCGTTGCTGTGCAGTGGAGACCGGCCCTGACCACGTTCAACTCGCTCGTTTCTGCAATCTTTGGCAAAGTGCCCGTTTTGTTGACAGTTATAGCACCTCACCTTAGACTTGTCAAACCCTGGCCTGCCACCAACAAACTTTCTCCCCGTCTTTCTCATAAACTTCTTCACTCTCCTCACTATCATGGCCATCTGCCATTGTAAATCCATCTCCTCCAGATCATCAGCATCGATCTGGTCATAGTCTTCATCTAGCATCGCTGGATCAACCACCTTTCCTTGAATATAGTTTTCATATGAAGCAATAAATGAAGCATAGAGGCCAAACTGCTCTTCAGCAGATTTGACGCTCATTGGCATCTTAGTGTAATTATTGCTTGAGGAACTTGAAGATCCACTACTCTTGCTTGTTGTCTGTTGAGTACCACTTGATCCACCCGCAACAAAGCAAACATCCCCATTTGAGTTTACTGACACATGCCCCTCCTGTGAAGAATTTGCACCCGACTCACCTTTCGAGTAATAGGCGGCAGAATCAGTCTTTGAACTTGTATTGGAGTTTACTTTAGCACCGTACATGCCTGGATCTTGAACCTGATCCATAGATGTTTCTTTTCTTACCATATTAAGCTCAAAAGTTCTGAGCTTGTTGACAGCGGTTTCAAGATCATAAGTAGGGAAGTCCTTGTCTTCCCTCATTAGCACAGTATACATCTTGTTGGTGCATGTTTTGTGGCCGTCGCTTGGCGAATAGTTTAGATTGTTTATGTTGTCTGCTGTACACCTAGATAGTGGTCCACGCCGAAAGTCATCCATTCGAAAGAGCATTTTCAAATGGATACTCATTCGATCGAACCAGTCTCTGATTCGATCGAATGAGTCTGCTATTCGATCGAATAGGACTCATTCGATCGAATGAGTCCTGATCGAATAGCAGTGGGTATAAATACCCAGCTTTCAGGCGTGGTTTGTTAAGGATTTGCGTGCCCGGCGCCCAGGTGCTGTCCGGATGAGGGGGGAGGCCATGCTCGACCTCCCCCTGCCATAGATCGTGATTTCAGTGTTTAACAAGCATGTAATCTTTCGTTTTTATCAATGAAATCGTTTGTTTCGTGTTTGTTTCTATCCGTCTTTGGTTATCAAACCTTCCGTCTCGAACCGGCTCGGATCGTCTCGGTCCCGACTGAACCAACACATCTCCCATTTTGGTGGGAGAGCATCGAGAAGTTTTTCCACAATCTCTTCTTCTCGATAGGAAATGGAGTAGTTACTCAATTCAGTCATTAGATGATAATATCGAGTGATAATATCATCAAGAGATTCGTTCTTTAAGTACTTAAAGACTGAAAATTGAGTCTTGAGCAACTTTATCTTTGAAGCCCGAATACCTACATTTCCTTCAAATCTGCTCTCAAGAGCTTCCCAAAGCTCTCTAGCTGATGTATACTTTCTGAATGTATGGAGGATCTCCTGTGGAAGAGCCATTGTGATTGCAGCATGAGCCTTGCTTTCGGCTTCATACATCTTCTTCTCCTCTTCTTCCATTTACTGTATTTCTTGATTTGGTCTCGACCCTCATACTCCATGATCGGTGGAATATATCCATCTTGGATGCATACCCACATTTTCGCATCCTGGTACTTAACATACTGTATGAACCGATCCTTCCACGCGACAAAATCGGTTCCTTCAGCAACCTTGGGGCCTTTGTGGCTGACCCCGCTTCAACTTCCATCTTTACAAGCTCTGAAATGTTGATCGACGACATCCTTCTTGAAGACTAAGAAACCCGAAAAATTCTGAAAAGGGCGAAGTTAAAAAAATTTCTTCTGAACAGTACTGTAGGCGAAGTTAAGGATAACTTCGCTTAAGTAATAACTTCGCTGGATTCTTCTTAAATTCGCGTAACTGGGCGAAGTTGAGAATAACTTCGCTTAGGGTAAGCGAACTTAGAAAGTAGGCGAACTTGATTAGAACTTCGCTGAGCTAGGCGAACTTGAGGATAACTTCGCTGAGTTAGGCGAAGTTGAGGAGGTAGGCGAAGTTGTGAATAACTTCGCTTCTCCTTATATCTTCGCTGAAACCCTACGTATCCTGACGGCAACTTCGCCTGATGAACAGCAACTTCGCCTGACGAACTTGAACTTTCTGCAGATCTGAAAAACGGATTTTAACGACGATTTTGACGGTTTGAAGGCTTGAACACACTGGTAGGAGGCTAGAATGAGCAAAAACACCAAAAACCCGTCCCGGTAATACCCGAAATGGAACGAATTCTACACCCGCGTGAATATCCCGAACCACACAATCGAGCAAAAGCTCTGATACCAATTGTAGGTTCCCCGGACGGATCACGCGAGATATCCCGATATACACAGGTGCGGAATCCCTGTGTAGATCGTTACGGACGTAGAATATAAGCTTACGAACACACGAACACGATACGAACAAAACCACGTTATATTAATAACTCGAACCGTGTTACTTACAGCCTCTCGACCTCACGTCACTCGACTCAATGAATTACACATAAACTGAACTATTCGATCAACTCACTCCGTAAACAGTATAAATACACGACAACTTCGCCTCAGGCGAAGTTGTCTATAACTTCGCTCGTTCAACAAGTTCGCCTAGGCGAACTTGTCAACAACTTCGCTTGGTTAACAAGTTCGCCTAAGCGAACTTGTCAACAACTTCGCTTTTACAAACAAATACACAAACAATTTTACAGACTCGATTACAGACATTAGACATATGAACTACTGACATCTATGCACCAACAGTTATTTCTAAAATCGGTCCCGTAGCCTACCGAATGAAGGTACCATTGGAGTTAAGTTCCATTCACGATGTTTTCCACGTATCGAACCTAAAAAAGTGCCTTACTGACGAGGCAGAGATCGTACCACTGAAAGACTTGAACATAAACAAAAAATTAAGCTTTGTAGAGGAACCAGTGGAAATACTATAGGGGAAAATCAAAAAACTAAGACATAACAAAATCGCGTTGGTCAAAATTCGGTGGAATTACCAACGGGGACCCGAATTCACGTGGTAGCGAAAAGCAGAATTTAAAAAGAAATACCCGCATCTTTTTCCTAATAAAGGAAAAGATGAATAATTGAATTTCGGGGAAGAAATTTTCTAACTGGGGGAAATGCGACACTTTAGACAAAACCAGGTACACCTTAGTATGTATTTACCGATTAAACGATTAACCGCTTATTGCGTATCGAACAAACGAATAACCAAACGGGTCTAGTTATGACCCAAATATTCTGGGGGGCATCTATAAGTGATATATGTTTATTATAAGCTAACATATTGATATTATGACCTTAGTAAAATAGCAAACCAGTAAAATGAAAACATACTCGTTTAACTACCCGCTATGATCTTACACCCGAAAGATAGTTACAAAACAAGCATCATATCATCGGTTAAGCCAAAAAAGACCCGCAAAACACTTATTTGAAATTCTTTAAGTGATCCGTGAAAAAATTTTCGATTTTTACAAACAATGGTATGTTTTTCAAAATTTACAAGAAATTGGCCGAAAAACACTCGTTTTCGCGCTGTTTGTCGTACTCGATAAATTTTTCTCGCAAAAACCGAATCCGAAATAAATTTGGAGTTGGGATTTAACGTTCGGGCACGCAAAATAAGGCAAGTGGGCCAAAATTGGGCTCAAAGGGGCCCAGTATATCCCGGTCGCCATAATGGAATGAACCCCCCTTTTTGATATTTTTTTAATACTTAAACAACATTTAACACGATTTAGCATCATTTTCACTCAAATAAACTAGAGAACAACTTCTGGAGCCTTCAACCCACATAAACCCTAAGGTAATTAGCCATATCTTGATCATTTCATGCTTGTTTAAAACATATCAAGGCTAATATTTTGATGATGCATGCTTGGTTTTGTAAAATAGGACCTGTAGTTACATTACTTACAAGACCAAGGACCTGGACAATTGAGTAAAAGAGTGGAAACGAAAGAAAATAGCAAACGCATTGCCGAATTACTCATTTAGGGGCTACTTAGAATTAGATTGTGACGTACTTGTTAGCTTGTGAAATTTGGAAGGGACATCAGGGACCATATGAATGAGTCCCTGTCCAAATTTGGTAATTTTTTGACCATTCGAGAATATTTGGCGAATTTATTCATTTAGGGACGTTTATTTAGAAAAAATACTTAAAATGCTTGATAATTTATGAAATTTAAGGAGAACTCAGGTAAGGCATAATATGATCACATATGAAATTTGGGGTCATTTGGATAAACCTAACTATACTTTCTAGATTCGAGTTTTTATAGTTGTTTTTGGCTCAAAAATGTAACTTGGCAAAAGTGTTAGATTCTGGAAATTTTATTGGGTATTTTGAAATGTATTTAGATCACTCAATAAATTTATCGGATTTTAAGAAAGTCGTTTGGTATGAATGGACGATTAACGGGCTAAAAATAGCATACAAAATGAATTTTTGTAAATTAATAAATCAGTAAATAATTCTAGAAAAAAATCTACATATTTTACTTGGTAAGTGTACGAATTCTCATAATATAATGACAAACGGATAATTAATTGTGCTAATTTGAAAGTTAAACAAATTCAATTATGATAAAAAAAAACCGACGGGTTTGTGATTAACGAACCTGCAGGAATATCAGAACACCAAGAGTGATCAAAAATCATATTTTTGGGTTAAATTAAGTAAAAACAAACTTTTTATGAGAAATCCGGACAATTCGAGTGAATGGTGCGCGTTTTTCTCCAAATAAGATTGAATAAACGGAAACAAGCCCCGTAGCGAATCAAGACATCTAATCTATGATACTTCTTTATGAATTCAATCATTTTATCAACCAACACAATTACCCAATTTTATATGGTCATACATGTTTTCTAAACGCGTAAACGATCAACTTGACCCAGTTGGTGAAACGGTGAAACTAAGCCAAGTTCGGTTTTAAAAATAAGACATTGAAAAACGTCACAATCTAAGCCTATTGGCAGGTTCTAGGCGTGGCAGCTATACCAAGACTAGATGTACAGCCCATTTTAGCATGAAGATTAGAATAATATTAAAATATTAATATTATTATAATATTAATTATAAGATTTGAGTGCTAGCAAGCAGAACAAACCACTATCTAATATCGTGTTGAATTCCGAATGAACCGTGAGTTTCGTGATCCCTGTTTCTAAACTATTTTACGAACTCTTGGGGTGAAAAGCATGTTTGTTTATATCCATACATATGAAACATATGATGCTGTGAATTATCTAAGTGCTAATACATGAAAGTCCCCACTAAAACAAGGATTAAGTTCGAGCCGGTAGCTTGTGAATAGTACTATTGGTTTGACAAACCCAAACGGAGCCGGCATGGTTTTTTGAGACTTTACCCCATTTGCACATGGCCATATTTATACAAACAGACTATGTAGTATAGTAGACTGGTTGTGATTGTACCACTTAGCTTGTAATCAAAGATAAAATAATATAATATATTGTAAATTAGCTTGTAAAGTTTCTTTATAAACAATATGGTTGATCCCAGAGGTGTCTGTTACATTCCCGTTTTACGCTTCTGCATTTGCTAGTCGGAACATAGAGCCTTGTTTAATCGGTAAACACACTCGGGAAAGTCCGAATCAAAACTAAGAGGTTGTTTCACATATACCTCTTCGTGAATTTCTCCATTCAAGAATGCACTCTTAACGTCCATTTGATAGACTTTGTCAGGACCGGACCTAGTGCAAAACCTATGTAGGTTGACAAGAACACACCAGATCTATGAACTCAATGCCACTTGAATATCCCAGCGGAATCAATACATTCAAGGGTTGGGAACAAACGTTTGAATAACAATAGATAATCAGTAATAAATATAATAGACAAAAATTCACTATATTAAATGATCATTAATGGAACAGTGATTTAACGAAAGGAATGTCTAGGATTTCATAATGGCGGCAGCTGTACGAGGATACACAAAAGGAATATTCGCTTAGGTATGTGTGCCCTCATTTTCAGCAAAACACCTCTTTATACATTGTAAACCTAGGACTCTATTTATAGAACCTGACATTCCTTCTAGAATCCCTAATGATTACATAATGAATGCCAAAAATAAATACAAGTGTAGACAAGTCTTCGAGTACGATATATCCTTGTCGAGCAGACTTGATATGCACAGCATGCTCGATACAAGTCTTCGAGAAGACTTTACTTAGAATATTTTCAAATAGAAAATATTCTCCTCCAGCAGACTTCAATCTTCATGGCAAACTCTTTCTTTGTTCAAATAAGTCCCACGAGCAAGCATGTTCTTCTAGATATCTTCAATCCTGCCTTAGTGACTTATGGAGAACAACTTTCAGCATACTCGAGTGTGAAGCTTGCTCGGGACTGAACCATGCTCGAAGTCTATACTTAGAACATTTTGAGATCTTTCTTTATTGTATCCATGCTCGACCCACCAACGTGCTTGGAAAACTTGGTTTAAGCTGGCTTGATCAAGTTGTTTGCTCGATTGAAATCCATACTCGATGAAGAACATCCTTGCTTGACGAAGTGTAGCTTGCTCGAAGTCTTCAACACTTAGAAGAAATTCCACAAGATAGTCTTATAAGCATAAGGCATCATGCTCTAGGTAGTAAACCATGCTCGAATGCCCAAGTTTGCTCGTAGTCCATACTTAGCCATTTCTTTGAGGAGGTTGAGAAGATTCCAATCTTCCTTTGCAAATATCCGACTCAACAAACTTTGAAGTTTTTGAAAGCTTCATAGGCTAAAAAGAAACGTATAGTCTCCAGTTTTGCAACTGGAGCATATACTTTAGCGTAATCTATGCCTTCTTGTTGATTAAATCCCTTGACAACTAACCGTACTTAATTCCTCACTATTACCCCACGATAGTCCTTTTTTCATTTAAATACCCATTTCGTCGGGATCACCTTCTTCCCCGAACTGGTTTATCAATGAGATCCCACACACCCAGTCAAACAAACTTTTACAGTTCCTCTTGCATTGCCTCTACCCATGAAGGTTCTTGAAGTGCCATTGAAACACTCATCGATTCAATTTGGGATAGAAAGAAAGCGTACTTGGCGATACTCATGAGTCCCAATGCGTGCATTTCATAATACACGCATAATAAGTTGTCATCACATCCTCATGCACATCACCAATAATGTTGTCCTGAGGATGATAAGAATGAATCCATAGTCGGGTTCTCGGGAATTTCAACTTTGTCTTGTAGATTTGTGACATTATCTTTAGCCAATTCAGCATTTAAAGGTTGGGAAGATTCTTCAACTTGTATCTCAGGAACATCATGAGATTCAATAAATGGTGGGGAGGAAGAATTTTCAAAGTCGACATCATAAGATGAACAGAAGCATCATCTGAAGTCTCTGGTTGATCAGGTACAATTGGATCTTCATAAGTAGAAGACTTTGGAATAGATAATATCTCATCTTCAAGATAAGAACAAACCAAATTTTCTTATTATACATCAATCGAGGGAGAGAAAGAATCGACTAGACCATCATAATCAAACATCCAATCAGGCCCCCTTGCCCGCAGGTGGTGTGGTGTACCTTTGACAATCCACATGGTACCATTTTTCAACACACCCAAAAGAGAAGTTAAATACCCATTTCTTAGGTGACGCGTACCCAAGAAAGTATCCTTCTATCTTTAAAATTTACCTGCATCTTTTTTCAACATCGTACAAGGACACCCGAAGGGTTCAAAGAATTGAAGGTTGGGCTTACAGTTATTAAGTAGTTCATAACTAGTCTTTTTCAGCCCCTTCACCATGAGAACTCAATTCAAAGTATAGCACGCAGTATTCATAGCTTCGTTCCAGAATTGAACAGGAAGCATAGAATTTGCCAACATAGTTCTAGCCGTCTAAATTGTGGTCCAATTCTTCCTTTCGGAAACACCATTCTGCTGTGGCACATATTGAGCACTGTATTCATGATGAATGCCCTTTTGAATACAGAAAAGTCCATCATGCTGTTCTTAAACTCCATGCTATTATCACTTCGGATAAGTCTCACTTTCAGCTTCTAAAGTGATTCGATCTTGGTGATCAAGTTTTGCACAAGAACTGGTGTCTGATCCTTCGTGCTCATAAGTAACACCCACAAAAATCGAGAATAGTCATCAGTGACAAGTAAGCAATAGAATTCTACAGCAATACTTTCTATGTTCATACGACTAAGCAAGTCCATGTGTAAACGTTCTAAAGGAGTATTGATTGAGTTGATTAACTTCAATGGATGTGATTTTCTTCTTCTGTTTTCCTTTCTTGCAGGCTACACTGTGATCGGTTATCTAAAATCTTTTCAATGAAACACCATCCACTAAATCATTAGCTATCAAATGATTCATCTTGAGTATGTGGAAATGACCCGTCCTTCTGTGCCAAAGGATCGTGTCGTTCTTAGTTGCTTTTAAAGGGTACCACCATATCCATATGGCCACTTTCAACGAGGATTAAATGGCCTTCCGAACGGATCAGGGAACCTTTTGCTACATAATGACGCCTTTTGGGCTGAAAAACATAGGTGCCACCTAACAAAGATTGGACAATACCTTCAAGGACCAGATTGGGAGAAATCTAGAATTTTACATGGATGATCTTGTTATCAAAAGTGTGGAAGAAGACCAGATGTTACGTAATATTGAAGATGTCTTTGACACACTAAAAAAGATAAATAAGAAGCTCAATCCTACCAAGTGTTCCTTCGGCATGGAAGAAGGAAAGTTCTTAGGCATCATCGTAACAAGTGAGGGGTTTAAAGCTAACCCAGATTAAGTTCAAGCGATTGCACGCATGCCTTCTCCTTCCTCCCTCAAGGAAGTTCAAACGCTAACGGTAGGCTGGTCGCTCTGAACAGATTTTTGGCTAATCATGCATCCAAGTCATTCCCCTTCGTGTCCATGCTTCCAAATTTCTTGAAGAAAGCACACTTTAAATGGAGAACAGAGGCGAAAAAGGCTTTTCTGGAAGTCAAAAGGTGCTTGATGGAACTTTCGACACTAACCGCGCCACTAGCTGGAGAACCACTGACGCTATACCTTTCCGCATCTGATATTGCATTATCCGTAGTTCTGCTAACGGACAGGAAGACCATCCAAACACCAATCTACTATGTTAGTAGGACCTTGGAGGAGGCATAAACTCGCTACTCAATACTGGAGAAGTTAGTGTTGGCCTTGGTATACGCGTCAAGAAGACTCCGAAGATATTTTCAGGGTCACCCAATCAATGTGTTGACATGTTACAAGTTAAAATATGTGTTGGGCAGACAAGAACTATCAAGAAGATTGGAAAAATGGGCAATCGAGTTAGGCGAACACTCCATTGAGTACAAGCCCAGACCCGCCGTAAAGAGACAGGTCTTGGAAGATTTCGTTACTAAAATCCCAAGCGATAAAGAACAAGAATGTTTGAACGATCAACGACCTTCCGCCCCGCCGATACAAGACCAGATGTGGTCTTTGTTCACCGATGGCGCGTCTAGCGGAGAGGGGTCAGATGCAGGTTTAAGGTTTATAAATCCGGAAGGCCAGGAGTTCACGTACGCCTACTAATTGAACTTCAAAAGTACGAACAATGAAGCTGAATACGAGGCGTTCCTGGCTGGGTTGTGAATTGCCAAAAAACTAGGCGGCCGTTACTTGGAGGCAAAGGTTGATTTAATGCTTATTGCAGGACAGATCACTGGAGCACACGAAGCAAAAAATGAAACTATGGCTTCATATTTTTCCCAAGCAAAAGAGCTCATGCAGGAGTTCCAATATTGCAAAGTCATCCACATAAAAAGAAGTGAAAACAGGCCCACCGATGCACTGAGCAAGCTAGCTTATACAAGTTTTGAACATTTAGCCAGAGATGTACGGATAGAAGTATTGGGTAGTCTATCAATTCCACCACATCAGGTCTTGGTTATCCAGACGGGGACGGCCTCGTGGATGACACCAATCAGGGATTATTTATCTTTTGGTACCCTTCCAGAAGATAAAGTTGTGGTACGAAAAATCCACCACAATTCCCTACATTATCAATTTCAAGATGGGATTCTGTACTAAAGATCCTTTCCTGGCCCTCTCCTTCGATGCGTGGATGCGAAAGACGCAAATTACTTGATTAGTGAAATCCACTAAGGCATCTGTGGACTCCACGCAAGACCAAGGATGGTAGTCTCGAAGGTTAGAATGTTGGGTATTATTGGCCTGGTATGCACATAGACGCGGTAAAAGAAATCCAGAAGTGTGAATCTTGTCAAAGACACACGCCAAATGTCCTCCGCCCTCAAAATGAGTTGGTGCCCGTATCGTCTACTTGGCTATTTCAGAAATGGGCAATCGATATTATGGGCCCATTTCTAGAGGCACCTGGACGTGCTAAATATTTGTTAGGGCTGCTTGCCCAAGTTTCAATGTTTAAGGCGCATGTGCCTAACGCATGGAAAAAATGCGTATGGAATTCGATGGAATAGACCTGCGCGTCATGTTACTGTTTTTATAGATGATATGCATATCATTTTGGAAAGATATTTAGGGCATATAATGTCCTGCATGTCAATAGCTTACACGCTAATCTTTTATTTTGAATACATGGCAGGTTTTAATTGTAAACATTTATATTGTTATTCACATAGCAAGACAAAATGTCAAAACTATGTCATTTATTTACAAAAGAGGGATAATTACGATGGATAATTACAAAACGGGAGGAATGGTAATCTAAACAATTAGTCCTGGTCTTGGAAATAGTCTTGGAGATGCTGGACATCATTATCTTGCAGAGCAAACTCTTGAATGGCATCTTCAATTTCAAAGTGAAGCTCGTCAAATGCTTGTAATTTGGCGGCAAATTTTGCTTCAGTATCAAATCCATGCAACTCAAAACCTTCCAGAGGTCACCCCTCCCGCTGGAAAGAAACCCCTTCCTGTAACCCAGCATTGCGCCCAGATTGGCTTGAAACATTTAGGAGTTCAGCAAGGCAGTTTCCTAATTCCGCGCCATCACGAATGTGTCCGATAGCCTACAACAAAGGAGTTATGATTAAAACTTTATATCAAATAAAAAAAGTGAACTAGACGATTCATACTAGTGGAAGACCATGGCTCATAAGCCATTTCCTCTTATAGGTGGCTTGATCAACTTTATGAGTGAGTTCCCCCGCTCAGTAATGAGTTGGGCGTTATGCGTGGTGAGCTCTTTGATCAGCTTGTCCTTTGTTAAAGCCTAGACTTACATGTTGTTGATTATATTTCCTTGAGAAGTACTTGCTCCTTCAATGCTGCTTTGGCATCTTCTACCTTGGCGAGGTCAGCTTCTCGGGCACGAGTCTGGGCGCGAGCGGCTGCTTAATACAACGTTTTGTGGTTTGCACGCTTCTTCCTAGATTTTCGCAGCTGCTTCCTGCCTTGCCTTTTCAGACTCCAAAGCCTTCTCAGCATCCTTGAGCTTCCATTTGGCAGTATTAGCTTCAAGGCGATACCGGTCAACTTCTTCCTGCTGCTCTTTCATCTTATCCTCAGTGACCCCCCATTCCTCACCCATTGCCATCCATTCTCAATATATCTCTTGTCCAGTGGACATGGCGTTGGCCATACGGTAGCAATGGGCGTTAGCAAGCTCAAGGTGGGGGTGGTCACGTGGATGGGCCTGCTCCGCTGGAGGAACGCTACGGCTCAAGAAATCATAACAAGTAAAAGTGTCAAAAAATCTTGAACCTTGAGTTAGAGACCATCGTGGTCGGTGAACCAACGCGTCCTCCTGCGGATTGCGCGCCCCATAGAAACTAGACCCTATCTCCCATTCCGGATTTGACTAAGAAGATTTGGGAGGTGGGTTCCTGGCAACGCGAGTAGACCCACCTTCACCCTCCTGTAATACCGGAGGAGAACGAGATGGGGATACAGAAATCTCCAAGTCAAGGACATTGGGGTCAGAACGGGTCACCTGCTCAGCCTTGTCCTTTTGAGCCTCTCCCGTATCAAAGGAAGGGTTAACAGTTTTGACAATCTCAGGTTGAACATGTCCCGAATGGCAAGAGTGGAAGAAGGTTTCCACGCAAGACCTAACAATCAAGAAAAAGAGAGATTAGTGAATGTTAGAAAATGTTAAGCGGTCAAAACTCTTCTAATACTTGAAGGCCTTGCGAAGAAATGTTGTTAATTCGATCAAGAAGACTGATCCTCTTGACCTTCTTATGCGGCGGAGGGTGAGACGGGTCAGAACCCTAAGAATTGGCCCCCGCCTCCTTTAAAGTCTCATCACGAGACTTGGCGGAAGCCAACTGGTCAACACCACTTTGTACATGACCTTCATCAGTGGTGGCGGACGTTTCTTTCCTCTTCCGCATAGCATCTACAAATTAAATATGGTTAGAAGTTTATTGGTAAAATATAAGAACTAAGAGACTTCTTACCAGTTATATACATAGCCTCGGAGACCACAGACTCATGTGGGTAGTCCTGGGAAACAAAAAGTAATCTCGGATTTTATCAAGGATAGGAAGATCGTTCTTAACACGTGGTCGGTGTTTCATACATCCTAGAACAATATCCATGAGCACCGCTAAGATTCGTTCCTTCAGTTGCACAAAAAATGGTAGTTAAGACATAAAAGGGCATAGAGTCCAGAAGGGCAACAGACGACTCATACCTGCATGCACTAGCGTGGCCTCGGGTATAGGGTGCATTAGCGTAGGCATGCGGTCAAAAGGTTGTACCAGCTCTGACCTCTTGATCTGCGAAAGGAAAGTTTGGTAGTTTCAGATCAGGTGAGCGGCGGATCATGGATATGGGAACAACATCCGCCAGAAAATTTTGATTACCACTCAGAATGGCCGTAGGAAGGCTCTATCCCAACTACCCCTTTTCTAGTGCGCATGTAGTTGAACCATCTGCCACGACTGTGCATCTTGTAAAACACTGGGAACTTCTCTATGGTAGGGACAATACCATGCACCTTGCAAAAAAACTCAAAATGGCGCATCCGCGTTAACCCTAATGGATGCAACTAGGAGAGGTGGAGTATATTCCCAGTCAACAAGTTTCTGATAAACTTAGTTATTGGAAAACGAAGATTTCCAAAGGAGAAATATTTGGCGTATACGGTCATCTTCCCTGGGGAGTTTTTTCGGCCATTGAACCAAGAGCAGGAAACTCCGGGCCCCATTCCGATGCAAGACCGTAGACATTTACGATGTCTTGGAAGTCTCTTTCCTTCCAATTGATCGGAATACGATCAACTATAGGATACGTCTATTTGGAAGCCATTAAATACTCGGCTAAGAACTGACTACACCGAGGTATTGTGAAATTTAGGATTCGAAAGAAAATCCAGTTTCTGGCAAGGAGGTTTAAAGGAAAAAAGGCTAATTAGATGAAATAAATGGGATGAAGGAACCCCTGTTTATACTAATCGCAATAAAGTCAAGGTACAGTAAAAGAAAGGGGGTCCAATGGAATGGCGACACGTCAGGCGGGAAAAGTGGAGAGTTTTTAAACAACTCCCGAGGACAGATGTCAAAACTGTACAGCCGTCAAATCATTGACCCAGCTGGCACAGTTCCATCACGTCAGTTCCTAAAAATATATGAAATCCTAGTCATATGCTAGCATAGCAAACTAAATGTAATCAAGCATCAACAAAATACGCGTATGCGCAATAAAATATTTCAACTTGATGTGGCATTTCACTTATGTAACATCCGTATTTTGAGAATAGTAAATAGCAGAAAGTTTTAGTATTAACCGTGTGTCATTAATTTAATTGTGTGTTAGTGTTTGGATTACGATTAAGGTTGGTCTTGAGAATGGGTCATGGGCCATAGAGCCCATGGACCCCATATATAAACCCCAAACACTCCTCCTTTTTCTCCATTCTCATTTCTTTCATAACACACGCTCAAGAATACACACTCTCTCTCTAGCACCCACATCCGATTCCGAGCAAAAGGAAAGGGTACATCTCGTGTTCGACACCATCAAACAACCAAGAACACGTCTAGATCCTCGGGTTAGCTCAGATCCGAACCAGAACCGAGACCGAAAAGGTAAGCTTCGGCAAAAGGTTAAGTTTTAAGGTTGGATTCGACATGCAAACCGATATAATGATAGATCGGGTTGTAAGATGTAAGAAAAACATAAACTTGGTGAGTTTTAACCTCACAGATGTGTTATAGGACAAAAAGGAGATGCTTGGACCATGAAAACACGGGTATACAAAGTTGGTACAACCCAAAACCCATAAAAAGGGTAGAATCGGGTCCTAAGGAAGAGTCACGGAGTAATTTGGTTGAAAATAGCAAAAATGAAGAAAAGGAGGTTAATTTCGCATAAAACGACTTTGCATCGCACAGGCCATGCGAAACCATGAATTCGTATCGCACAAGCCATGCGAAGCGAAACTTCCATGCCAAGTGAAACGTCTATGCGAAGCGAAACCTCCATGCGAAGCAAAACCTCCATGCGAAGCGAAACCTCCATGCAAAGCTTACTTCCATGCGAAGCAAACTCCCATGCGAAGCGAAAATCCGTGCGAAATTTCCATGCGAATTTCCATGCGATTCGATTTTCGACCCCAGCCAGGGGCTCTGCCCCTTGGACCCTGCTAGGGGCTTCCACCCCTAGACCCCGCTACCAGGGGCACTAACCCCAGACCCCTGTTAGTTGAGGGTTTCATTACCATAGATGCATGAAGTAGTAGTAATAGATAATTGACACCCGTGATGTGTTACACAGTTAGCTTTGCACAGCTAAGGAAGGGTATTACCATTAACTCGGAGAGAAACCGACTCCAAGTGAGTTCTAGCCCCTTTATCCGTTATGTTTTTGGGGCTATGTGCATACTCCTATGTGATAGATAATACACTTACGTATGATATGTGTATGATTGTGTATTGAATGTTATTATTATAGAATGTGTATATGAATGAGTATGTATATATATTTTATAACTAGAAGATATGTAAAGTATGCACGTATAATGAAATGTATGGATGACTGACGAGACATGTATGGTGGTATGGATATTCGAGACAGAAGGGACCAGACCCTTATAATATCTGTGATGTTAGGGACCCAAAACTCTTATAATATCTGTGATGTTAGGGACCAGACCCTTATAATATATGTGATGTTAGGGACCAGACCCTCATAATATATGTGATGTTAGGGACCAGACCCTTACAATATCTGTGATGCTTAAGATAGAATAGCTTATGGTATACCATAGGGTTTTATAAAAGAAAGTATGTAAGTACGTATGCATGTATATAAAATATGTATGAAATAAGTAGTAATAAGTAATGTATGAATACGTATCTTCAGACACATATGAGTAAGGATACGAATTTAATGTATGTTAATTGATTATCTAGAACTCACTCAGCGTAGCTGACTTTTAGTATGCACGCAGGTAAATAGACTGAAGGAGCTAGCTTGAGGACGGCACGTGGTGGGGACTGGAAGACTGGCATCTCGGAAGAAATGTTATGGATTATTATGTTATGTTTTAAGGCAATTTAACTTTTGTTAAGACAAGATTCGATGTTTTGTAATGTAATTCATGAAGTTTTAATTATTCCGCGAAAGTTTAATTAACTCTGATTTCAGAACTGTATTTATGAGTAAATCCAACACCAAAGTAGGGTTACCGGGAACGGGGCCTTACAACTTAGGGCTGGAAAACAAAATAGTTATACAGACCATGGAAAATAAAGGACTTCAAGTTATCCTTATGATAGCTAAGGCGGATGAGAATATTATCACAAAATGTCATAATCTGCATATCAGTAGATACATATTTGGATGCCATGGAAGGATTTATAAATACATTTATAGAGGAAATGTTAAGACAAAAAGAAATCAATTTTATTTCATCAAGAACCAATAATTACATGCAAGAGTTTAAACAAGTCATATACAAGAGATTCCCATCACTAAGTATTATAATTCAAGGGGTAGGCACGGGCATATCTTCATCTGAATCGCCTCGAAGGGTTCGAAGATGCCCACGCAGCATCTGTGTCTTGATCATGAAGTTCGAATTCAAGGGGTAGGGGCGGGCATATCCACGTCAGCATAAGCAATATTTTATAAAATCTTTGATATCAAAAGTCAAATCGTCAAACTCTTGAAGGCTTGCGCGATACTCAGCCTCCGTGTCCTGATCATGAAGTTCGAATTCGGATGTTGCGCGACTTTCGCGATCCATTGTCAGACATTCTTTAAACCCGGCCTACCGCCAGACTCGAGAAGAATGATAAAGGAGCTTGGCCAGACAATCCCCAAGCTCAGGACCATCCTTGATATGGTCAATAACCTTCAAAGAAATACAGCACAAGGTTGGTACGACATTATTCAAAAGAGATGAAAACAAAGAAATACAATTACCTGGGGAAGGCCATACTTCATGAGCCACTTCTTTTCAGCGATAGCCTTTACTTTGGTAGCTTTCAATTTAGTATTCTCCTCGGAGAGGCGGGCATCATTGGTGCTAAACTCAGCACTCCGCTTATCTTTCTCTGAGGCTTCGGCCTTCAACCGCTGAATCTCTTCTTCCTGGCGGGTGATGAGATCACCTGAGAAGAGACTTGATGCTCCAAGACAGTGTTGGTCTCTAAAGACTTTAACAATGCAACGTCTCTCTCCTGGGCATCTGCCCGGGCAACATCCCTCTCCGCCTCCACTTTTTTCAAGTCCTACCTCATCCTGTCCAAACCTACTTCACCCGCTGCCCACTCCTTAAAAATCTCCCAACCTGTAGACATGATATTGGCAAGATTATAATTAAAGTAATTCCCCAAGTTGGTCCTGGAGCATTCATGATGACGTTCCTATTCACCGGGTGGGAGGCAGTGATCAAAAAATTCAAGGCAGGTGTCAACATCCGTAAAACGCGTATTTGGACCATGAGTCCATTATGGAACGTAAACAGAGGGACCCCCTTGATCAGAAGACGTTGAAGTAAACACTTGTGAGGGCCCACCTTCACCTCCAGTGACAGAAAAAGAAGGAGCTTGGGTAGTTGACTCCGTTTGTAATATATCCTTCCCTCCCATCAAAACCCCATCTTCATGAGACTTCCCCTTGTCACGACTCGCCACAGGGTCCTGTTGGGGCGGCGGAGATGATGGCTGGGGCGGTGGAGACGGAGGAGATTTATTCATTGATCACCACCTTCGCAAAACCTATCAAACACGCAAAGTGTTAGAACCACGGATACAGAAAATCCTATAAGAAACCTTTACCTGGAGCAGCCTTGGTAGCAATGTTGAGGATTCGGTCGCCTAGACGAACCCTCTTAGGCTTCGGAAGACCAGATGTCTTCTTAGAACCCTCAGGTTGGTCCTTGTTAGCAGCGGGGGCATCTATATCAGCAGGGGACTTCTCACGCTCAAAGCCCCCATCTTTAGCAGACCCACTTTCGAAATCCTCCTTCCACTTCTTCTTGTTGGTAAGATCTGCAATAGTATGCAGGACTCCCGCACGATCAGAATGTGAAAATTCCTCGTCACAGGAAGATGATCCTCCACTAGATGAAGAATCTTCACTAGAGGAAAGAAGGATAATCATCCCATGCGAATCAACGGCAGAAAGTGGACGGGGGTTTAAGATGTGCAAACCTTGGCAAATAAGTTCTCATTGAGAACAGGCTCAAGACGCCGGCACTCAAGAAAACAGAAGTTTTCCTTTGTCTTCTCGAGGATCGGAAGCGCCCCGTGCTCGAGCGGACGACGGATACCGCCTTGGACACTGTTCACCAACACATGAAAAACAGTTCCTTCCGCTAAAACAACAAACAAGTATGTAAAATAAAAGAAAATAAAAGAGAAGAAATTAGTAGAACACATACATCTGTCATCCATGGAGAAGTAGGGATTTTCATCGGATACGGCCATAAGCGGCTCATCCCCACCAATACAAGCGCGGACTCTGGAATCAAATCCATAGGAGTGGGGATACGGGTAATCAGCGATGGTGAGGTCCGTAAATTTCTCAGCCAAAGAGTGATGCACCATGACTGTCGGTATAACATCTTCGTTGATCCAAAAGAACTTCGTCTTCCACTCGTGCGTGCTCCGAGGCGGCTCGGTACCTATAGGCTTCTTATTAATGGCATAACATTTGAAACAGCTCCAACGGGCTTGAAGCTTGTAGAAAACTAAAAACTTATTAACAGAAGGAGCCACGTCCAGAGCTTGGCAACAAAACTCGAAATGCCTGAGCCTCATAAGCCCGAATGGGTGAATCTAGGAGATGCATATCCCAATTAACGTCAAGAATTGGCTCACGAACATGGTAATTGGTAATCTAAAATTACAAGTCGTAAAGTACTCGCCGCACAGAGCAATCTTTCCTTTAGGAGGCTTATTAGCAGTAGATCCGGCGGCCAGAAGTTCCGGTCCCCACTCCGGAGCCAACTTGTACAGCCCGACGATATCATTGAAGTCCTTCTCCTTCCAATTAATTGGAATATTCTTGACAATGGAAGGAGGATCTTCTCTTTTCCCACCAGCCATTAGGGCGTCACGAAGTTTTTCACAGCGAGCTATGATGTGAAACAATAGAAATCAAGGCATCACAAGAAAGAAATCGCCAAAAAAAAATTTGCAAGTGAATGAGAAGTGGAAACGGTGCCCCCTTTTTATACTTATCACAATTAATGAGAGAAAAGGGGGAACAGTAAACCAACAATCATCGCCCAATCAGCAGTCGGCACGCTAGGCGAGAACTAATCAACACAAAAATAGTTTTGAAATGACCGCCTGAAAATACGTGTAAACACCTTGAAAAAGACGCCTGACACAACTCAGATGAAACGCCTGTTAATTTCCGACAAAAGGTTTAATCTTGTAGTATTATGTACACCTTTCGGGCTTGACCCGGCATTCTCCCGAGAGCTCCTTGCAACCCTCGTAAACGTTTCTCACTTAACTTTTCTTACAAATTCGATCTTTAGTAAAGTGGAGGGGTTAGGATGTATTATTATTATATTATTATACAAAAAAAATAATAATAATAAAACCCTAAACCCTAACCATCTAGGCCGATCGGCGCCCCCCTCCCCCTCTCTTCTCAATTTCCGTGCAAGACCAGCCCGTTTCCGGCCATCCAAACTTCAATTCAAGGTCGGTTTATATTTTGGTATAACTCTTTTTCACCATTAAACCCTTTGTTGAACACGTTAGGGTTGTGTTTTGATTATAACAATTTCTGACAGATTCGTACTCGTTTATTGCTCGGTCTGTAACTCGATGAATATATATTTTTTTTGATCGATTCTTGTTTCTATGATATTCTACTTTGAGTCTAGTTTCCAGAAAGGTATAATACGTAATTTTTGGACGAGATTTGAATACTTTTTATGATTTTATAAGATCGAGTGTCAAATCTGATGCGGGATGACGGATTCTGGTCTGTCTTCCCGACATCATAACCCTTTTTCGAAAAGTCTAAATTGGTTGGTTCCACTTCTGGAAGTTAATATTTTGAGTTAGGAACCAAACCCAATTGGAATCGTTTAATTTGGCTGGGTAATGAGTTTTATAAACAAAAAACCATTTTATTGCGCACTGAAATAGTTGCACATACCTTTCTGTGTTGGAGGAATTTTTATGATTTTTGTGTCCACTAGAAAAATATAATAAAAATATTTTTATAAACTTAAGATATTTATGCAACTCTGGTAAAAATTTAATAATTTAATTCCATGGTTTTCCTATGTAATAAAATACATCTTTGCATATTAAAATCTGCATGTTATATTCGTTATTGATCGATAAGTTCGTTTTAGGCTTAACCGGTGGCTGCCCTTTCTCGCTTCTTTCGGGGCTGTTATAATTGAAGTTCGTGCTCCGTCATCTTCTTAGGTATGTCTAGTGTAATATACTTTAGTATCATGATTTTTGGCATTCGTTAGATTGGTCAACTGTTGATGAAGTGAAAACTAGGTTTCGGTTGTCTAGTTTGTCAATTGTTGCGTCTAGCGCGTTGTTTGAGGGAATTAACAACCAATTCGGATGTTGTAGCCTCGGTATGATTTGTTGTCTGTGAAAAACTATATTTTTATGTTATTGGGGCTGAATTGGTTGTCGGTTACTCAAACGGGTCGGTACGGCGCAAATTCGCATTTATTGGTAATTTGTGCATCGTGCTTGCAAATTACCGACCCATCCAACTCGTGTAGCGTTGTGTGGACTTGTTGGCTGTGATTTTACTAAATTTGGTCAACATGGGCCTGAGTCGGTATCTAAGTGCATAAACAACCCGTTAACGCGCGTATTCGATAAAGTCAACAACTTTCGGGGGTAAATTGGGAACCCTTTGTCCCCGGGATTAACTAAGGGTGGTTTTGGTAAATACATGGCCTCGGGGGCTGATGTAATTGAATTTGGTAATGTCAAGGCTTTAGGTCAATCAAATCATGTTAGAATGTCTCGTAGGATAAATGAGTCGGTACGTTTAGTTAGTAATCTTTGTGTGCAATCCGACAGGCTTGTAAACTGTGGATTGGCTTTGAAGTTCTCAAGCTCTTTGGTGTTTGTGTGGCTCGTTTCAGGTGAGTTCATGATGTCCTTTTTTAATCTTTTTACGTTTTGGGCTAGCATACACACCTTATTATGATTTTAACCGATTTTAATTCGTTTAAACTATTGGTTTGGTATTGTATGATCTTGTTTGTGGTTGTGCCTTTATGAAGACATGTGAAAATTATATTTTATGCCTTAGGATATTTTAGACTCGTTTAAGGTCATATATCCCTTAAGGTTATACATTTTACTTGGGCTCTAAGCCTCGAGGTTGCTATTAGGCCTAGTATTAATTCCTAGTACTAAACGATATTTCCTAATGAAACGTTTAAACTATTTTATATAGGCTTGCTAGTATATGGTAGGCCTTGGGATGTTAAAAATATATATATATATATATATATATATATATATATATATATATATATACATTATTGTTTGGCCTATATTTGGTGGAGTTGTAGTCGTTTCGACTACGGATGTTGCGTATGCCTACTTCGGGTTTGCATACGGATAGATGGCGATCTTGGCCGGGCCAAACTATACGACTCAGGTTCTTAAATCCTGTGGCGGGCCCTGAAAAGGCCGTAAGGGGGGAGGCTCGTGTGGCATGATCATCATCGGATGTTACGTGTTTGGGTTGTACGCGTGCTCGACCCTGAATGTTATACATGGATGTTATAGATGGCGATCTTGGCCGGGCCAAACTATACGACTCAGGTTCTTAAATCCTATGACGGGCCCTGAAAAGCCCGTGAGGGGGGAGGCTCGTGTGGCATGATCATCATCGGATGTTACGTGTTTGGGTTGTACGTGTGCTCGACCCTGAATGTTATGCGTGGATGTTATATATATGTTGTTATATATATAGGGATGTACTTGGAAGGATGTTGATCTATATATCTTTTGTATATGTATGTATGAGAATGTTTAGTCTTCGGTAACGATGACTTAATGGATGCACTCTTTTTAATTTAAAAACTTTTGGTATGTCTACCATATTTGTTATTACTGATATTGTTTACTTAAAACTTGAACTCACTCAACTCAAGCTGACTTTGTGTGTATGTTAGTTTGACTTTCAGGTTAAGGATTGGAGGTTACCGCTTGGACGTGCTGGAGACTACTCGGAAGGTTGAAGGCATTTCTGGTCAAGGATTTCAAATAAAACGGATATTTTATTTACATTCGATTTTGGACACTTGTACCCGTGTTTGGGACTTTTAATACTTAAACTTTTTCCACTGTTAGTTACTCTGAACTGGTTTTAAATACAAAGAATTGTTTGGCTTTAAATTTTTGAGAATTTTTGGATATGATTACCAACTGTAGGATTCCCGGGATTCGGGGTCTTACATCAGACTGAAACCGTCACGTCATAACCTCCAAAGTCCAAACCCTATAGTATAATAAAGATAAGTATAAAGTACGCGCACAAGGATGAACCTCAACACGCTCGCGCCCAGGAGAAGAGCAGTGAGTCCAAAATTCCATCCGCGATATGATGCCGCAGAAGAAACAATGGAGTGGGGAGACTTATAAATGTAGGGTAGTAAAACGATCCGCAAACCAAAGAAATTATCCGCGGATCACTAATGAAACCTGCGGGTCATCAACAGATACCCGCGGGGGGGGAATCCACGGTTGCATAAGGAACCTCACACAAGGGAAAATAATAAAAAGTTCTACGTGATAAGGAAGAGCAGTTGTAACAAATTATTTCTTGAAGATTACCACAACATTCCTTGACAGCGACATCAGCCAATGAAAGAAGGACAACTGGACACCTGGTAACCGCCCTAAACGTGGCCGGGCTGTCACGTCCTATAAGCATGCGACACGTGTCCATTCAGGTAGAAAGGAATATCCTAGATAGTAATAACTCCACCAATCACCTTCCCCCATCCCTGCTATAAATACCTTCATTATCCTCATGACGAATTCATTCACTCCCCACTTATTACATCAATTTCTTTGTACTTCATACTTTTCTCCCATCACGGTACAGTACTTATTCTCACGCTGGAGGGTGGTTACAGGAAACCCCCCCCCCCTCTTGTCCTTCCCCTAGCGAGTCTCACGGTGTCTGTTTTGTAGGAACTTAGTTGAGATCTAATTACATCTGACTTGTGGTTCGTGTTATAGTTCATACTCGGCTGAAACATTGATCAAACCCAGTCGTGGGTTCGGTTTGTGCTTCTTCAGGTGCTTAGATTGTCAACTTGGTCCTACTTGACCAGCTGTGAAGACGTGGTTGAAAGCTTGAGTATTAACCATGCGAAAATGGTTTTAAGTATGGAGTTTGTATCTTGATTGATCGTTGGAAGCTTGAGTATTAACCATGTGAAAATGGTTCAAGTATGGAGTTTGTATCTTGATTGATCGTTATCGGATGGAGATTCTAAAGATCGATCATCAATCTGTTGATCGGATATCATAGTATTGTCCTCAACAGACTGATTTGTCATCGAGTTCAGTTGATTTGTTATTCCAATCTAGTGTTTCTCAGCTTCTTTGTGTGGCTTTTCTTTCGATATTTACAAAAAATGACAGAACGATTAATTGATCTAATGATCATTTGGTCCTGGCAAAGATAATATCACTAAGCGTGTTAAGTTGATCAACGTGCAACATTATAAAGATAGGCTTTATCATATGTATTGCTCATTGATTTTTATGTGCGACAATCAATAAAATAAAGATCAGTCGTATCATTATTCTTATTTGCTAGTTTCACAGCATAATGAATAAAATCAAATACACCATATTTTTTTATGGCCAAGTTGGTATGGCAATCATATTTACATGCAACGGTTCTGTTGAATAATTTTCAAATACATCTCCCAACATTCAAATACAAATGAAACATTCAGACCCAACAATTGGGTTTTACAAAATGATGTTAACAGTAGCAAATAGGATACATGAATACATATTGAAGACAACAAAACAAAACCAAAAAAGCTAAATCCATCACATGAACATGACTATTCTCTATCTGCCTAATGTCTTCTTTCCCATTTGCCTTCACGTCGTTCTCTAACCTGCCTCGACTTATTCCCTCTCCGCTGACCAGATTGGCCATCCAACGCCATTACTAGATCCGCTTCACCAAGGCTCCCCGTATCACCCGAGTCTCTGCTACCATCAAAGTTTTCTTCATCGCCGCCTTCATCACGTGCTTGCAGAAGAGTTGGTTGACCCGAAAACTGTCGTGACCCTGAGAGAACCACAGCTGGCATTGAAGAAGAATTAGGGTTTGTTAGATCGTTTGTTAGTCTTCCGTTATCCCGTTCCCGATATCTCTCTCGAGGTCGACTGCATGCACCATTGAGAAAATTAGAAACTAAAATTGACCCCTTTACTTGCATTGGTCGAATTGGGGTCTGGCTCAAACAATATAAAGTAAATGGGTTATGCGGGTTGAAAGTAGACACTAAAGTATACCTGTTGTTAGAGGGAAATTCCCTTCGTGAACCTGGCCGAAGCCCCGACTCAGCCTGTTCTAGCTCTCGTTGGAGTTCCCTCTACAAAAATGTATTAAAAAAACAAGAATATGTTAATTGTTATACAACCGTATGCCTTAAAATAATTATATATTTTGTAATGAAACTAGGATGTAAACGAGCCGAGCCGCTCGTGAGATACTCTATAATTGGTTTGCTAAAAGAGTCAACATGCTTGAGCCTATAAATAAGCTCGTTAGTAAGCAAACCCGAGCTTCATATAACATGCTCAGCTAGGTTGGTGAGCTAAACAAGCCTATTCAAGGTAATAAATATATATTACATAATAAAAATAACTATACATATAAATATGATAAAATAACTAAATAACACACACACACACACACGTAGGGGAGGGTTCATGCGAAAACCGCAATATTATGAGAAAACCGAGAAAACTACTACCAGCCAATCAGTTCTTTTTCATTTCTTTTAAATAAGGTTAGTATTGTAAAAAATATGTAACTCACAAGGTTACATATATGTATCTCATACGAGGTACATATGCGTAGCTTATATGTATCTCGATAAATGCACGTAGTTTTTTATTTTGACTAATTACAATTTGTCATTTAAAATTACCCAAATTATGGATTGGGTCCTTTCCGTAAATGGCTTTCACTCTCTATCCTTTATTTGCATAATCGCCTCGGTTTTAGTCCTTTACACTGACGGGCATCCACTTTCTCTGTTAAGTGGAAGCATGTGTTAAGTGGAAGCATGTGCGCCATGCCATGCACATGAGGGCATAAATGTAACTTCCAGCCCCTTGTTATCAATTATTAATAAATAATTAAATAATATCATTTTTTTATTACTAGTAAACCTAAGATCCAACCCCACCCACCCAGGCCACCCCACCCCATCAGGTCTACACCATCAAACATTCCACCACCACAACCGGCCACAATGCTTTCTCCATCAGGTCTAACCCGCCGGCTAAAACACTCGCAATGGCAACTAATTGCATGGTCTCTTTATACCCTCAAGACCACCGGCCGGACCCCGGCGGCAAGGCCCAGAGGACTCATGGGTGCATTGGTAGGTGTCATCTACCTGGTGGTGGTGGGGATTGTGGGGTGGTCTTTGTACACCAAGCCCGAAAACGCTTCGGGTCTGCCTAATGGGCCATTCTGGTTGTTGGGTGTTGCAGAAGGGTTGCCAAACGAGTCGCTGGTGGCGATCTGGGTGGTGTTTTGGTTGGATCTGATGGATTAATAATTGAGCCTATTGAGGGGAGAAAAATTGTCATCCTGAGTTTGTTCTTCTCCTTCCTCCTCTTCCATACCATCCAATCGATGAGGTGGATTTTGGATGTATATCGCAACCCTATTTTTAAGTGTTCGATTGGAAATTGAGTTAGGTCCAGTGGGTTCAAATTCCAGTGTCGCTCCTTTGTTGGTGGTGGTAGCTGATGGTTTTCACAGTTTTTTCGTATCTTTTAAGTTTTCTAATCATCCCCTCTCTCTACATGTGTGTGTGTGTGATAGAGATCTTATTAGTTTATACTTAATAGTCGTTTGTAATTGTGGGAGGGGGTAAGTGTAATTTCTATTTCTATAAGTAAGGTCCAATAGTCATTTAAAAAGGTTAAGATAATAGATATTTTGTTAGGCTCATTGCAATTAGCATGAGAGGGGCATAGCCCGGGACCACTTCGGTGGTTAGTTATCATTGTAGATCCTTTGAGATCATCTTCTTCAATATAATAATATAGTTTAAACATTTGATTTCATCTTATATGTCCTAATTCAATTTCATACCGAGTTCATATCATTGGTCGGACCTGCCTTGCTTCCCTTTCAACTGCAATTTCCAGATCTGGTTTGTACCCTGTTTTCCTTTCAATTTCACATTCCAGATCTGTGCACCCATCGGATATCAGATCCAATTAGTTTCAGTTCTGATTTTCAGATCTAAATCCGATTTCTCATTTCGGTTTATATCTCCGAATTCCTCTATTTTATTTCTTCAATTTTCATATTCGATTATGGTTAATCAAACCTCTCGCCTCGATACTCATGACCAACAGATCGCTCAATTACAGCAAGATGTTGGTGAGATTAAGGCATCTTTGGCTGCGGCTCGATCGGAATCGAGCGAATTTCAGAAAACTGTTCTCGCTTGGATGAAGCAACAAGATAAACGACCGATCGATTATCCGTCGTCGGGATCTGGCCTTTCCGGTAATGGGGGGTTTCCATCGCAACAGTCGTTCGACTCCAACTCTGATAATATTGCACCGCCCGGTTTGCCTTGGGCGGTGAAGAAGGTAAATTACCGGAGTTCAATGGTTTCGATCCTCAGGGGTGGATCCAAAAGGCAAGCCTCTATTTCGACATCAATGGCACGCCGGCGGAATCACGCATTCGATTGGCTCAATTGAGCATGGTTGGCACCGCGCAACATTGGTTCACCATCGTCACACAGGTTAATGATTCTCTCTCTTGGGTGGAATTTCAGGGCAAATTATTGCAACGATTTAGCGGATTAGAAATTCAGAATCCTTATGAACATTTAGCTAGTATTCGGCAATCGGATTCAATCTTTGATTACATAGATGATTTCGAGTATTTGTTATCTTTGGTTCCTCGTTTAACGGAATCCCAAACTATCGGGTATTTTATCGCTGGTTTGAAGGATGATGTCAAACCGAGGGTTCGTTTACATCGTCCATCTTCTTTCATAGATGTGATGTCTTTGGCTAGGGACGTTGAGTTGATGCTTCGGCCATTGGATTCCAACACGTTGCTGTCTCGTTTTCGGTACTCTCAGCATGCGGGGCTACCAATGTTGTATCCGGGTATTGGGCATCGTTCGTTGGGCAATACGGTGTCCAAACCTGTTGGGAATTACGACCCTGCCAATGGACATATGGGCGGTCGTGATCGGGGAGTTCGTTCCTTATCTCGCACCGAGTGGGAGGAACGCAGGAAGAAAGGATTATGTTACAAGTGTGGACAGCCCTACGGTCCAACTCATAGGTGTCCGGATGGTAAACTTCGTGTGTTGTTGCTCGGGGATGATGAATCTGATGGTTTCGAGGGGATGCATTGTCAGTTGGAGCATTTGGACGATTCCCATGCTGACGGGTTTATTCTTCCGGCTGTGGGGTCTTCTATCAAGCCTTGAGGACAAGTCTTGCGTTATGGGGGAAGCATTGATAGAGATCTTATTAGTTTATACTTAATAGTCGTTTGTAATTGTGGGAGGGGGTAAGTGTAATTTCTATTTCTATAAGTAAGGTCCAATAGTCGTTTAGAAAGGTTAAGAAAGATAAAAGATATTTTGTTAGGCTCATTGCAATTAGCATGAGAGGGGCATAGCCCGGGACCACTTCGGTGGTTAGTTATCATTGTAGATCCTTTGAGATCATCTTCTTCAATATAATATTTCAATGTAATAATATAGTTTAAACATTTGATTTCATCTTCTTATATGTCCTAATTCAATTTCATACCGAGTTCATATCAGTGTGGGTAAAGTAAAGAGTTCAAGCTTGAAAATTTTCTCACGAGCGGAGCTCAAGATTTAGATATAGAGCTCCAAACTAAAAGAATGATAAGATATAGAAAATAAACAAATTCTTGTTAAAAGTGGTTTTCACAGTTTTTTCGTATCTTTTTAAGTTTTCTAATCATCCCATCTCTCTACATGTGTGTGTATTAGCAATAATAATATCCCTCCAAAGATATAATTCAAATTATTTCAAATCCACAATCTGTAACGTATGATCCTATTTTAAATAGTTTTGAATAGGTTTATTTAGTCTTAAATGTAGCTGATTTGTAGCTTGTAACTGATTTCATTTTCTTGTATTTATACCCTTCTATTGTTAATATCAAGATTATCTTTGGTTGATCTTTTCATATGGTATCAACCATGCCTTCCCTTCTCTACTTCTAATTCCAGCAATAATATCTCTGGCCAGTCCTGCTTTTCCAGCCACCCTAATTCACTACCCAGCTCTAAAGTTCTAATTTTCTGCCACCACAATACACCTTCAAAATGTCAACACAAAGCAACCGTGACTTGTCCACCATCTCTCAACTTCCCCTCAACTTCCCTTCTCATCTTCCCACATACATGAGAACACATTTTGCTTTTGCAGCTCAGACCCAAAACTCCCCAAAACAATGGCACAACATAAACGCAGCACGTGCTCGTCCTTTTTTAGGGAAGTGTCAATTTTGTTTCATACATGGACACTCCTTGACATCATGTTATGTATTCAAGAAACAATTCCCTCAAGTTACACTCCCACCACTTCCACGACATGATCAACAAAACCACAAGCTCACCTGATAGAAGCTTCAACAAGTTCATCCAACCCTACTTGGCTTATTGATAGTGGTGCGTCTCACCACATCACTAACGACTTAAACACACTCTCAATTCATACACCTTACAACGGTACCGATGAACTTGTCATCGGCGATGGTTCTTCCCTAACTATCACTCATGTTGGTTCCTTAAGGATTGATTTTCATAAAATACTTCTGTTATCTTAACTAACGTCCTTTGCGTTCCTTCCATATCCAAAAACATTATCTCTATTTCACAATTATGTATTGATAATAACATATTATTTCAATTTTTTTCTTCCAACTTTCTTATCAAGGACTCCCGCTCCAATCAAATTTTACTCCAGGGAACGGCTACCTGTGGTATCTATGAACTTCGTTCTATATCACCACCATCTGTTTTTCATATCCAACAAAATCAGTCCACTTCATGGCATCATCGCCTTGGACATCCACATTCTCAAGTTTTACAAATTTTAGCATCTACTATTCCTTCTATCAAAAACTTAAAAAATAATTGCAATGCTTGTTGCATTAATAAAAGTCACAAGTTTCCATTCCATGCTTCATCTCTTTCACCTACACAACCATTACAATTGATTTTTTCGGATGTTTGGACATCTCCCATAACATCTTTTGACGGCTTTAAATACTATATTATATTTGTAGATCATTTTTCTAAATATATTTGGATTTATCCGTTAAAGCACAAATCCGACTCTCTCACCACTTTCATTAGATTTCAACGTCTTGTTGAAATTATCTTCAATTAAAAATTAAACAATTATTCTCCGACAATGGAGGAGAATACATCAAATTCGCTTCTCATCTTGCTTCTTGTGGCATTTCTCACTTAACATCTCCACCACACACACCCGAACATAATGGCTATGCCAAAAGGCGCCATCGTCATATAGTCGAAACGGGTCTTGCCTTACTCTTTCATGCCAAAATCCCATTAAAATTTTGGCCCTTTGCTTTCACTACCGCCACCTATCTCATAAATCGTCTCCCCACCCTACACTAAAAAATAACTCTCCTTATTATTGCCTATTTAAAAAAATTCCCAACTATGACAAACTAAAAAATTTTGGATATCTAGCCTACCCTTGGTTACGACCATATTCACCACACAAACTTCACACAAGATCTATTCCTTGCATCTTCATTGGTTACTCTTCCTCTCAAAGTGCTTACCATCTTCTTAATCCTCTAACCAACAAAATCTATACTTCCCGACACATACACTGTTGAAACAGAATTCCCATACACCACTCTAACCCAAACCGACACACAAACAACTCTAATACTTGATTCTTGGCTTCATATACAACTAGTCCCCACTTCTCAATCATCACCTCAATCTCCTTCAACCACCGACACCACAGCTCCTCCCATTGAAACTTACACCCGCAAATCCACCCAACACAATAATCCCACACAACCTGCATTCTCTAAATACCCAACAGGTCCAACCATCGCACACCAACTCTTCTACACAGCCTTCCACACTGTTATGTTGTGGTCTCCGATCCATCATGGGTCGGGTCCGGTTTAGACGAATAGACAGAATTAGGAGATTAAGCTGTTTGAGTTTTGGCCAAGCCCAAAAGCTCTAATCAGGCCCAGTTTAGTTAAAGGGTTAAACTCTAATTGTCTAGTCTATATATTCTCTCCTGTACTTGTAAGTTTGTATCACTCAATAATAAGAAAACCCTAGTTATCGACAGTGGACGTAGGTCATACACCGTGACCGAACCACTTAAATCCTTGTGTCTCTTTCGTTTATTCTTTCGGTTTTACTATTGTATTCGTGTTTGTGTGTGACTCCGAACCTAACAATTGGCATCAGAGCCTGGTTCTCGATTATACACACAGTTCCGCCGCCGCTGCTCCGCTGCTACAGTACCGCCGCCGCCGCTACAGCGCCGCCGCTGATTAGGGTTCCGCAGCTGCTAGTTCGTTTTTTCTGATCAGTTTCCAGTCCTTTTATTCCTTGGGTAGTTTGGTTGTTTGCTGTAATCAAAACTCAGTTTGGATAATGGCTGAGGACGGAAAGATCAAGATTGAGAAGTTTGATGGTCAGGATTTTGGATGGTGGAAAATGCAAATTGAGGATTTGCTATGTCAGAAAGATTTAATGGAAGCACTAGAAGAGAGGAAACCGGAAAGTATGAAAGATGATGAGTGGAAGGTACTTGACAGAAAAGCCATAGCTGTTATTAGACTCTCACTAGCTAAGAATGTGGCATTCAATATTGTAAATGAAACTACCACGTATGGTCTTATGAAAGCCTTGTCAAATATGTATGAAAAGCCTTCTGCATCAAACAAGGTATTTCTGATTAGACAGCTAGTTAACACCAGAATGAAGGAAGGGGCATCTATTACCTCTCATGTTAATGACTTCAACACTATTATTTCTCGTTTGTCTTCTGTTGATATCAAGTTTGATGATGAAGTTCAAGCGTTACTCTTGTTATCCTCGTTACCCGAAAGTTGGTCAGGGACTGTTACTGCAGTTGGTAGTTCTTCTGGGAATACTAAGCTTACTTTTGAAGGAGTCCGGGATTTGATTTTAGGGGAGGACATAAGAAGAAGGAATTCTGGTGAGACATCTAGTTCTATATTGAGCACCGAAGGGAGAGGTAGGAGAAGAGAGAAAGGTAATGGCAGGGGTAGGTCAAAGTCTAGAAGAAGAAGTCAGTCAAAGCCCAGAAAAGACATTGAGTGTTGGAATTGCAAAGAAATGGGGCATTTCAAAAACCAATGCCCTAACCCCTCAATTTCAAAAGAAAAGAAAGAATCTAAGAAGGAAGTTAATCTGGCCACCGGTTCAGATGATTCAGAAGGTTCAGAAGAGACTCTTATCTGCTGTGTTGAAGAATCAACAGATTCATGGATTATGGATTCTGGTGCATCTTTTCATGCCACTTATAGCACGAAGAAGATGAAGAATCTCCGAACAGGTAATTTTGGTAAAGTTTGTTTGGCTAATAATCATGCTGTTGATATCACGGGGATGGGGGATATTGAACTAAAAACTTCATTGGGCACCTCATGGACTCTAAAGGATGTTCGGGTCGTTCCTAGCCTTAGAAGAAAGCTAATTTCTGTTGGGCAGTTAGATGACCAAGGATATGATGTTATGTTTGGTGGGGGTCAATGGAAAGTTGTGAAAGGGAATCTTGTGATCGCCAGAGGTAAAAAGAAGGGCACTTTATACATGGTTGAAATTCCAGCTGATGGGGTAAATGCAGTGACCAGTGGACCGAGTCAGTCTAGTTTGTGGCACCAACGACTCGGCCACATGAGTGAAAAAGGGATGAAAATGCTCGTTGCTAGAGGAAAAATTCCAGAACTGAAGAAGGTTGAATCTGAATTTTGTGAACCATGTGTTTTCGGTAAAAAGAAGAAAGTATCTTTTGTGAAGACCGGAAAACAACCGAAAGCTCAGAAATTGGAGCTTATTCACTCTGATGTCTATGGACCAACTTCAGTCTCTTCTTTGGGAGGATCGCACTATTATGTCACCTTCATTGATGATTCGACACGCAAGGTATGGGTTTACTTTCTTAAAAATAAATCTGATGTTTTTGATATTTTTAAGAAATGGAAAACTGCTGTTGAATTGGAAACTGATTTGAAGGTGAAATGCTTGAAGTCGGATAACGGTGGTGAATACGTTAGCAAAGAATTCCGTGATTATTGTGAAGAGTACGGTATTCGGATGATCTTTACAGTCCCTGGCACTCCTCAACAAAATGGAGTGGCAGAACGAATGAACAGGACGTTAAATGAAAGGGCAAGAAGTATGAGACTTAATGCCGGGCTTCCAAAGACGTTCTGGGCAGATGCAGTTAACACTGCAGCTTATTTAATTAACCGGGGATTGTCAGTACCGTTGGGTTTCAAGACACCAGAAGAAGAGTGGAAAGGTAAAGCTGCAAATTATAAGCATTTGAAAGTCTTTGGGTGTAGCGCTTATGATCTAGTGAAAAATGACAAGCTTGATGCTAAAGCAAAAAAATATGTTTTCATTGGATATGGGTCAAACGAAATGGGCTACAGGCTTTGGGATTTAGAAAGCAGAAAAGTAGTCAGAAGCAAGCATGCAACTTTTAATGAGGCTGAGTTATACAAAGATAGAAACACTTCAAAATCAAGGGTTCAGAAAGAGCAGGTTGAATATGAAATTGATGCTCAGAAAAAGACAGTTGAGTCAGCTACCGAACCCGAGACAGAAACTGAAGAAACCACAGTTCCTGAATTTGAAGATGATGATATTGGCGGAAATGAAAAGTCAGAGGGAGTCTCTGACAGTGGGAGTTCAGAGTCTGAGGATGAACAGTCTCCACAAGAACCTGACCCGCCTCAGCACTGGGTTAGGAGGTCCACCAGAGTTTCTAAACAGCCGGTACGTTACAAACCTTCAGTTAATTATCTCCTTTTAACTGAAAATGGTGAGCCAGAGAGTTATTATGAAGCACTTAAGTTGAAAGATTCGCTCCAGTGGGAGCATGCTATGAAGAAGGAGATGAACTCTTTGAGTAAAAACCAGACATGGGTTCTAACCAAGTTTCCACCAGATAAAAGAGTTCTACAGAATAAATGGGTCTATAGAGTCAAGGAAGAACATGATGGGTCTAAACGATACAAAGCTCGTTTAGTGGTCAAGGGTTTCCAGCAAAAGAAGGGAATTGATTATAATGAAATATTCTCTCCAGTTGTGAAGATGACCACCATCAGATTGATCTTAAGTATTGTTGCTGCAGAAAATTTACATCTAGAGCAATTAGATGTTAAAGACAGCATTTTTACATGGTGATCTTGACGAGGAGATCTATATGGCACAACCTGAGGGATTTCAGGTTGCCGGGACAGAAAAATGGGTCTGCAAATTGAAGAAAAGCTTGTATGGTCTGAAGCAGGCACCTAGGCAATGGTACCTAAAGTTTGATGATTTTATGGTGAGAACTGGGTACAAGAAATGCGAGGCCGACCATTGCTGCTACTTAAAGAAGTTTAAAGGCTCATATATCATTCTACTTCTTTATGTAGATGATATGTTAATTGCAGGATCTGATATGAAGGAGATTCGCAAGTTGAAGAAACAGTTGTCTGATGAATTTGAGATGAAAGATCTTGGTCCAGCCAAACAGATTTTGGGGATGAGTATATCCAGAAAGAAAGATGGCTCCATAACACTATCCCAAGAGAAATACATAGGGAAAGTGTTAGAAAGATTCAGGATGAATGATGAGAAGGCTAAACCGAGAAACACACCTCTGGGAAGTCATTTCAAACTTACCAAAGACCAGTCTCCCAGAACAGAGGAAGAAAGAACAGAGATGGCTAAAGTTCCGTATGCATCTGCTGTTGGCAGTCTCATGTACGCCATGGTTTGTACACGGCCAGACATTGCTCATGCTGTCGGGGTAGTTAGTCGTTTTATGTCGGATCCGGGAAAGGAACATTGGGAAGCGGTGAAATGGTTACTCAGATACTTAAAGGGTACTTCCAGCTTGGGGTTATGTTTTAAGGGGAAGGATACAATTCTCAGGGGTTATTCAGATGCTGATCTGGGTGGATGTAAGAAGACGTTTAAAAGCACTACCGGTTATGTTTTCACAGTTGGGGGAACAGCAGTATGTTGGATGTCCAGACTTCAGAAAAGTGTTGCTTTATCAACCACTGAGGCAGAATATATGGCAGCAGCCGAAGCAAGTAAAGAATTAGTATGGTTGAGAACTTTTCTTGAAGAGTTGGGAAAGAAACAGGCAGAGTTCTTCTTATATTGTGACAATGAGAGTGCAGTGAAACTTGCGAAGAATCCAGTCTATCATTCGAAGACTAAGCACATCGGGAGGAGATATCACTTTGTCAGAGATTTGATCAGTGATGGTGTTTTCAGTTTGAAAAATATCTCAGGTGCTAAGAATCCAGCAGATATGTTCACCAAGCCGGTGATACTGGATAAGCTGAAGCTGTGCAGAGCTTCAGCAGGCCTTCAGGAATAATGTTGAGAAGGCGAAGGGTAACTAGGAGGTGCAAAACCAGATGGGTTTTATTTTACATGTACAAGGCAATGCAGGTGAAGACATTTTACGTCTCCAAATGGGAGCAGGTTGAAATGTTTGACGCATCCAAGTGGTGGTTTAGAGAAGATGTCTCGAAGCCCAAGTGGGAGATTGTTATGTTGTGGTCTCCGATCCATCATGGGTCGGGTCCGGTTTAAACGAATAGACAGAATTAGGAGATTAAGCTGTTTGAGTTTTGGCCAAGCCCAAAAGCTCTAATCAGGCCCAGTTTAGTTAAAGGGTTAAACTCTAATTGTCTAGTCTATATATTCTCTCCTGTACTTGTAAGTTTGTATCACTCAATAATAAGAAAACCCTAGTTATCGACAGTGGACGTAGGTCATACACCGTGACCGAACCACTTAAATCCTTGTGTCTCTTTCGTTTATTCTTTCGGTTTTACTATTGTATTCGTGTTTGTGTGTGACTCGGAACCTAACACACACAACCTGATCAGCATCAAACCAACCCATTACCACCGACTCAACCTAATACCACTCAGCATGATCAGGCCCAAATAAACCCGTCCCACCCACCTCTACGCCCATCATCACTCAAACAAACTCTCAAACTATAGACCACCTATCCCCTAGACCCACTAGAAAAACAAGAAATCCAAACCCAAAATATCTTTTTTATGCTCTCTCTCAACCCTTTCCAGAACCTACTACCATCACTCAAGCACTAAAACCACCTCAATGGCGCAAAGCCATAGAAGACGAACATGATGCCCTTCTTCGTAATAATACCTGGTCACTTGTTTCTCCAGATTCCATGCCTAATATAATTGGTTGCAAATGGGTTTACCGCACCAAATTCAAATCTGATGGGTCTGTTGATCGCCTTAAAGCACGTCTTGTTGCAAAAGGTTTCAATCAACGTTCTGGTCTTGACTACAAAGAAACCTTTAGTCCGGTTGTTAAACCAGCTTCTCTCCGTCTTATCCTTGCCCTAGCCGCTTCCCATAATTGGTGCCTACGCCAATTAGATATCAATAAGGCCTTTTTACAAGGAACACTCACCCATCCCGTCTACATGTCCCAACCTCCCGGATTTGTTAATCCCTCATTTCCAACTCACGTTTGCAAACTACAAAAAGCCATTTATGGCCTTCGTCAAGCTTCTCGTGCTTGGTATGAGGAACTCAAATCCTTTCTTCTCTCAAATAAATTCAAACCTACCATTTCCAACCCTTCACTATTTATCAATCACTCATCTACTCATCCAATTTATATTCTAGTCTGTTGATGATATCATCATTGCAGGTCCCAATTCTTCCCTTATCAACTCCCTTATCTCAACCCTTGCTAATCGTTTCTCCTTAAAGGATTTAGGCAATCTCTCTTACTTCCTTGGTGTAGAAGTTATTCACCAATCTAATGGTTTATTTCTTTCCCAATCTAAATACATCCATGATATTCTCCATAAGGCCAACATGAGTGAATGTAAACCGGCATCCACACCTATGTCAACCTCAATCCATTTAACCACCACTGACGGCACCCCTCTACCTACACCTACTGATTACCGTTCATTTGTGAGGGCACTACAATATTTGGCATTAACCCGACCTGATGTTTCCTACACCGTAAACAAACTATCACAATATATGCATAACCCTACCGACATGCATTGGGCTGCCCTCAAACGGTTACCACGATATCTACATGGTACAATCCACCATGGCCTTCTTATCCGACGTGACTCCCCATTACAGCTTCACGCCTTCACCGATGCTGATTGGGGTGGTGACGAACAAACTTATAGGAGTACCACAGGTTATATCGTTTATCTAGGATCAAACCCGGTAGCTTGGAGCTCAAAACGACAACCCACCTTAGCTCGTTCCTCCACTGAAGCCGAATTTAGAGCTGTTGCATCAACAACCGAAGTTCAATGGATTATCAATCTACTGTATGAACTCGGCTTTAAATCCACGGTCACTCCTACCATTTATTGTAATAGTCTAAGTGCTACTCATTACTCCGCAAACCCTGTTTTTCATTCACGAATGAAGCATCTAGCAATGGATTTCCACTTTGTTCGTGAAAAGGTATAAGAAGGCTCTATACGGGTTACCCACATCAAAGGTGATGATCAACTAGCGGATGCTCTAACCAAGCCTATACTAAAAGACCGCTACCGAAATCTTCTATCCAAGATTGGACTTATTTCAAGATCATCCATCTTGGGGGGGCATATTAGCAATAATAATATCCCTCCAAAGATATAATTCAAATTATTTCAAATCCACAATCTGTAACTTATGATCCTATTTTAAATAGTTTTGAATAGGTTTATTTAGTCTTTAATGTAGCTGATTTGTAGCTTGTAACTGACTTCATTTTCTTGTATTTATACCCTTCTATTGTTAATATCAAGATTATCTTTGGTTGATTTTCAGTGTGTGTGTAAAGTAATAGCCTAGCCGAGTTCAAGCTTGAAAATTTTCTCACGAACAAAGCTCAAGATTTTGAATATAGAGCTCCAAACTAGCCAAGCTCAAGCTTAGGCAAACTCGACCTCGGCTTGGATCGTTTACAGCACAGATAAACTGTATTTTAAAAAATATAAAAAGGAAGAAATAAAAACAATTACTTGTGTTCTCCTTTCTTTCTCCATATCAAGATTATGCTGAAGCTCACTAGTTTTGGCACGTTCAGCCGCCAATATTTTTTGTCTCTCAATCTCATTTTCCATTTCTGCAGCCCTTTCTCTATCAAAACAGGATATCCATTTTCACATCATTTTATATAAAAGTTCCACAAAATAATTATTAAACTTTATAACATAAAAAAATAGTAACCTGTCAAGTTCTTGAAGAAGCTCTGCTTCACGCAGAGCAATTTCCTCCAAGTATTTTTGGCGCGCCTGTCTTACAAGCAACTTTTTCTGTCTACGCGCTACAATTTCTTCTTTAAGCTTTGCCTTTTCACTATCAGCATAAAAAAATTAGATTAATAATTTCCAACATATAAATTGATCAACCATATTATTGAAGAATATTAAATAAAGTAACAAGATTTCCAACATACAGAGACTCAATTTCATCTTTGATTTCTTGAAGACGTTTATCTTCCTTCCCATAACCTGAATTCAACAAAATAACATAAAAAATATTGTCGAATGCATATTTATGTTGATTTAAGAAAATTACTTGCTAGAAAAGGAAGCTTTCTCCAATCTGTGAAATCATTAGATGACTCGTGAGCATGCTGCTCATTGCGTATTAAAGCTACTTCAATCTCAGCCTCCTGAATTTCCTGTGAAACATTAACATCCGTTAGTTATTTTGAAAAGGTAACTAAAATCTCGTGAATACAAAAATTACCATGAGTTTTTCATCAGTTTTCTTGGAGAAGAAGTCAAAGTATGACTGTACAGAAGTCAAAGTCGCAAGAACCTACAACATAAATTAAATATAATAAACACAAAAATAGACTTTAGAATCTAATATTACTGAACAATGAATCATATCACATATACCTGAAGAAGTGACTCGCGTGTACTTCCGAAATCTGAGTCTTCTTGTTTTGGAATATTTGATGTGAGAACACCCTTGAGAATCTATTCACGCCAACATTAACACGTTAAAATATTTTCGTTAAAAGATTAAATAAACGTTTATTATAAAAATAATAATCAAAATACCCCTTTGGCTTCATCTCCTTCATTTTTAAGCTTACAAAGAGCCCGACAAGCACTTTGAACAAGATCTTCATTCTTTCCTGTATAAAACAATTACAATAACCATCAAAAAAGATAAAACTATACAATATAAAAAAACCCGTTAAGCATTTCAAAATTCAAACTTTACCCGTTTTTGAAAGACCCAAAGTTTCAATATTTCTCCAAATATTTTGAGGAATTAAAGAAACATCTTCAACAGGAGAGTACAAACAGACAGTGGCAATCAAAGCTAATGAGAGTTGCATAAAAGGTCCTTCACAAGTCTGTTGACCAAGGTTGACTAAACACGGAAGGAAACTGTCAGCTGCACCAAGAACAGATTGTAACTGTGGTCTCTCAGCAAACGGGACACATTTAACTAGAAGCGCCAGCGCGTGTGTCCTCAAGAGTGCTGACGTGTCACTTGAAGCTAGCACAATAACCCGATCCCACGTGTTTGAAACAATTGAAGATAATATCGACTCATCACATAAATGATTTTGTTCAACTATCGTTACACCGTCGCCTTCTTGACTCACCAACTGTCCCAAATGTTTAACTGCAGTAAAACGTTGTTCTGGTTCGATATGACTCATCATTGACGATAAAAGGTCAACTAACGGAAGTTGACTTTCTAGAAGACTCTGGATGTTTCTGTTAAATAACAATGATAACCACTTATCTGTCTGCAACCGCCAAGAAACTTTTGGAGCGTTTTGTGAAAACTTCTTCATTGCTAAACAAAGAGGCCCAATTACTTTATCCAAACCCAAAAACCGAGGTCCGTCAAGTATGCAGTCAATAACTGTAGATGCAACCTCCCAGCAATGGTTTTCTTGTAAACTAAGAACCTTTTCGGCAAGCTGTTCAAGACTTGTTTTCCAATGAAAATGATCGGTTAAATTATGTGAAACCGAATCTTTATCTCTATGTAACGCGGATGATAAACATCTCGAGTAGACAAAACATTGTGCTGACGTGGCGGTGAGCTTTTTAGCTGGTTGAAAATGAAGCTTCCAGCATAGCTCGATTGTTGGATTAAGCTTGGAAATAAGAATTTCAAGATTTTTTGTGAACTCCGAAATATCTTCAACCGATAACTGATGATGGTCTTGAGTTTGACTCACGGTTTGACTTTTGAAAGCATCAATTAGGAATAATGAATTTGAATCAGAATTCCCATTAATGGGAGTGATATTCAATACTTGTAGTCTTTCAATGAGCAAAGTTTTGCAATTTTCCATTACTCTTTGAAATGCAGAAAGATAGTCATGAAAGGATGTTGCTGACTCAAAGGTAGCAAAGTCAGCCCAAAATGCAAGTGACTGTAATATTTCTTGTTTACTTTTTAATGATAAATCAAGAAAAACCGAGGCTAAAACGAGAATTGTTGGGGCCCGTGAATATGTAACTTGATTCTCCAAGCGGTTGCTTATGTTACAAAAAAGCTCATCAAAACACAATGACTCAAAGTCAAGATTTTCCTCATTAGCCGCCTTCTTTAACGAATAACAGATGAGCGGTTTCAACAAACGTAAAACTGAGTCAAGAAAAGCCACGTCAGCATATGAAGTTGTACATAGAGACTGCAACACTTGTACAACTCTAGGCATTTCAGGCACCATTGCTTCCATGTGCTCACTTACAATGGCTTCAAGTATGTATAAAATGATTGCTTTTGCATTCTTTGCAAGAAAACCTTTAATAAACAAAGATCTTCTAGAAGCTTCCGGATTTTCAAGAAACCGCCATGAACATAAGTCAGAAAACCAACATAATAAATCTGGTACAACGGTAGAAGGAAGAAGTTTTAATTGCAATCCAACCGCTTCCAGTATAACCTCCCCAAATTCTTTAAACTGTCTCCTTAAATTAGGAAAAAACTGACTTATCTCAGGGTAGATTACACGAAAAGACTCGTCTTTCTGGTCAACTTTCTGGTAAAGAGTGTCATTGACCACCGCCATTTCATCACTGAAAATCGACAAGAAATGTGTTAATTCAGACAAATCAGAAGCAAGACCGAGTCTTTCCTTTTGATAATATTTTGCATTACGATTAACGGCCATCCATCCGATAAACCGAACGAGTGGAGATGAAGAACAAGAAAACGATGATATATTCCTAATCCAAACTGAAGATGGAACCAAATTACTAAAACGCCCTTCTTCACCACCACTTGAAGCTACCACCAATTTTTGAAGAAGAATCCAGTGCCATTCAACCTCATGTACCTTAACCAATTCCAACTTCAAAACCCCTTGATGACAATAAGATACAAGCAAATTGTTCAAATATTCAGCAGAACTTAATATGATTTCAGTTATTTGTTCAGGAGGACAATAAAGTTTACTTGCTGACTGTAACAGAAATACCAAACTTTGTAGCAGAATCTCACGTTTCATGTGCTGTTTTTTAAGCAACGAATTAATCAAAAACTTGCATAATAACGCTTGGTTTTGTCTAACTAAAGTGATGGCATCCATATACGATGAATCATGCACAGAAAATTGCATGACATCATTGCTTTCATCATCATTTGGTCCTATTTTCTGACACTCGTAATCCAATTCAGCAGCTTCAAGAAGAACTTCAAGAACTATTTTATCTCGTGTTTTCTCGATATTCGCTATCATTTCCAAATTCCCGTCACTTTTTTCCAATATCTTTCTGATTTCTGTGAACCCATAGTTATTATTATTAATTAACTTAGGATCCGCTTTGAATGACATCATAAAGAAGGGATTGACATAACACTCTGCAGCCAATAACAGAGCATCAATAGCAGCATTATGACCTTCGGGTGTAATAACATCACTTTGTGAACGAAAATCGAGCGCCACCTGGCGAAACTCGTTGGCCCACAACTCACAATCTGCAAATTTCATAAGGTGTAGACATTCTGTAAGCAACTCAGAGTACTCAATATTGGCTGCTTTGTTTTCAACTAACTGTTTTTCTTCTGTGTTGGTTGGATCAGAGGTTGTTTGATCAGGAACATTGGAAACATATGTAAGCACCATGTCTCGTACTTCGGGCGGGGCAAAAAGAATGCTGACATCATCAAAAGATTCTAGCTTGGCATCATCAGTATCATCTTGGTCAATAATCTTTGAAATCGCAGCTTCGTTAATAGAGATGTTTGACTGTTGAGATTTGCCGAGGTCACCATTAGGTGGCAAATGCGCATGAGGCTCCAATATCGAGAGAAGTACACTGCAACATAAAAAAAAGATAAACAAAGTTCGAAAGATAGAAAACTCAAGTACATACACATTGGGGAGGGTTCATCAGAAAACCACAAAGCTAAGAGAAATCTACTACCAAGCAATAATTTCTTTTTCCGTTTCTTTTAATTATAATGTTAGTATTTTAAAAAAAACAAAATAACATATATATCTCTAACCACCATAGTTATGAAAATCGCAGCGCTTGGCCACCTAGGCGTTTTTTTAGCGAAGCGGTGGTTCCCCGCCTTCCTTAATTACAGGCGCTAATTAAGGAGAAAAGTCGGTCCTTGCTTATTTTTCTGCTTGATTTTATTTGATTTTCATTTTTCTGCTTGATTTTATTTGACTTTTATCACTTAACCCGTTTAAACAACTTAACTAAAATTAATTGGGTTAACATAATTAAAGAACACGATTAACAGAGCTTGTGATTGATTCTCAATTTCTCATATTTTTAATTTTAATTATTTGAAGATTCATCCTTTTCATAATTAGAAGTTTAATGTAGTGTGGTTTATTTACTAATTGGCATCATGCAACATGTTAACATTTTTTTAAACGTTAATTTAATTTAGATTGTTGTTGAATAAACTGTCATTACTTTTGATTGGCTTTTGATTGAAAATGCTCAGATCATTCGTTTTTGAATTAACTGCCTGCTTTGACTATATATGTTGGTTATTTTGGTATTTGAGATGATTTTGGTAGTTTATGTTAGAGGATTATGGCTTGAAATATATTGGAATTTGAAAAAAGCGGTATTTTCCTTTGCAAAATATTTTTGAAATTTTTTTATTTAAGTGCGCTTTTTATTCGAGGCCCAAGCTTTTTCTGCGCCTAGCGACTAGGCCCTCAGAGAGGCCTTTGCGCAACGCATTTGATAACAATGCTAACATACAGCTTTTTTTCATTCTTTGGTAAAGAATAATAAGATATAAAAAGGAATGAAAAAAAAAATCTTGTTTAAAAGTGGTTTTTCTAATGATCCCTTTCGCATGTGAGTGTATATATATACATAGGGATACAATCTTTTCAGAACCAGTATAATGTTAAAAACTACGAGAACCACTTAATGCACTTGTACATTGTGCATAAAATATAATTAGATATTACGGGATAAAGAAGTATGGGCGGTTACATAATGGCCAGATGTGCCACATTTATGGTACAGATGCATTATGCGGTTTTCGCAGTTCACAACATACAATCATACATTTTGGTTCTGATTTGAACACTCCCCTATATGTAATGTATGTATAATAAAAGGTGAGGCTTACATTGGGGCAACTGAACCACGTCTCCACTCAAATTCCAAAGATGAAAGAATGGCAGATTTTGTTACTGCTGTTTTGATAATATTTAATGACACGGTGCAATTTTGTTCTTGATTATCATGGAATATTGGAGATACGTTTCCAAACGCGATCGTGCTCTTTAAAGGCGTTAAAGCTGGATCAAGAAACGGGTCCAGAATTTCCAAAAGAAATAGAATCCGGTGCTTAACATCCTAAAAAGGTAAAAAGGAATCATATTTGCATCTTCGAGGAGCAAGTTGTTTGTTAAAAAACAATTTAATGTATGAGAAACAAACTAACCTTATATTTTGCCATTACATCATCCATATGACCAGATAATGCCAAAATAATGTACTTTAAAGCAGCACGTGCATCATCTATCCCAGAATGAGCACCCTAAAAAATTCATTTTATTGATTTGAAAACAAATTTGGGAATCTTTGTAAGGTTTGTAAAGTTTGACTTACGTGAATTACACCTAAAAAGTCCTCGATAAGCTCCACAGCTAAGTCAATCTGAAATTTTGAAAACATGTTTTAGTTCAAAAGCGTGTAAGGTGTAACTTTTGAACCTTGAGATATATAATTTAATCGTATGCAACCTTTGCGATTACTTGACCGATCCATGGTCCAAGCACACCTGTACAGAGATCAATAAGAATACATGCAGCCTTGACCTGCACGGCATGCTAAAATTTAGCCGCTCTCTTTAAATGAGAATGCATATATAAGATAATTGGTAAGAAATAACCAACATTGGATGGTGAAAAAGAAGATAAGTAGCCAGCACATCCATGAAGAAGTGGACGATACAAGGGAGAAGTTGATGTCACCACAACCTGGTAACAAAATTAAAGTAAAATTAGATATTGTTATTGGCATATGTTATAAAATTGATATAAAGAAAACAGGAAAACCTGAGATAATGCATGTTGCACAAAGGGTTGTCTCCATGCAGAAAAACTATCATCAACCTGACCGGAACTGCTAAAATTAGGCCGAAGTGCTGAAAGAGGCAATTAAAGTATTTAAATTGTCAAAATAAGTAACAATTTATCCCCTTAACTAATTAACTCTATAAATAAGGACTAGAACCAGGGTGAGCAGGAAACCAGAAAAAACCAAACTGAAATAACCAAACCCAAACAAAAACTGACGATTTGGTTTTATATTTTCGTAAACCAAACTTAAGGTTTTATATTAAGTAATTTATAAAAATTAAAAAATAGTGTAACCCAAATATTTTAGTCAAAATGTATAACAATCAATTAACAAAAAGATTTAGGCCCAAATTCAAAATTTTGGCCTAACTTTTTTCGACCCAAAAAGTTTACCCCCAAATGCGAAATAAAGTGTAACCCACACATTTTAGTACCAAAAAAATTTCCGATCCCAGTTTTGATTTGATTGTTAATCTAGTGTTTGTTTGAAGCAGCATTAGAGCACCCCCCCCCCCCACCCCCAACAAAAAGAAATTAATAATAATAATAACAACTAACTAAATAAGCAAACAATATTCATATTGAAATCAAATTGGCTAGTAGACCTGGCAGTAAAGCTTGTACAAGTGGCAATGTAGACCAAAACTCAGAATTGTTTCCAGCCAATTTGCTGCAAAGCAGAGGCTGAAACATAAATAAACTTATCAAGATGTAATGCAAATGAGGTTTAGTTTTTAAAAATAAAATCACCCACCTGGGATGCACAAGCAAAAAGAACTTGTAATATCCCTTCTTCAACCGCTTTAATATCCAAAAGTTGCAGATATTTAAAGTCCCAATGATCATTAGTTACTCTAAACTCCTCCCCAAACAAGTTTGAATAATCAGCAGTTTTAAGAGCACCGAACTCATCATCTGTTGTTTCAGGTATTTTGGGATGTACAAGCTTCAGTAAAACCCTAGAAGCCTGAAATAACGTTTATAATAAATATAGGTGAAATTTGTTGCCATTTTATCACTTATAACTTTAGATTTAGATGATAGATCAGTTATTACCATTCTACAAACGGTTCCCATATGAGAATCTTTATAAGCTTTTCTTAACAACAGAAAGATCGCATCGGGCCGGAAAACAGTTGGAGTTGTAGTGTGAGAGAATGTGGATATTGTGTTACGTGATCTCCTTGGCTAAAAATGAAAAATATTTAGTCAACTAAAAGTCAAACTTTAACAATTTCAGGTTTTTACCTCAAAATTAGAGGAAATTGTTAAAGCTGGTGATGAAAGACTGTTCTTAGCTTCAATTTCCAAAGCATTGCTAGATGATTTAACGGTTTCTCTGTGATTATTACAATGAGAACGAATACACGAAAACTAACAAAACACATGAATAATAAATAAAAAGTATTAGTAGTTACTAGCCTCTCATTTAGTATGTGAAGAATTGGATAAAAGGGTCCTGCAAGCATGGCAAGAAACCTAAGAGTAGTGTCAGGAGCATCTGGAAAGCTGTTGAGATCTGCCTGCACAAAAGTATTTTCATTAAGTCATCAAATATGAATATAACAAAACGCTAAGAAGAAAACTTTTCAAAAAATAACAGAAAAATATACCTCAAGTTGGGGAAGATATGTCGTTAACCGATTTGTCAAATCTTGAAGAAGCTATACAGTAGTAGAGTTAGATAAATATATAATGCATAAATATATGTATATGTGTGTGTGTGTGTATTATAAGATGAGGATCCTTAACTTATTCACGAACTTTATAACAAACAATCATTTTATTTATCTATTTTACATATTTAGCATTATTTGGGGGTGATTAGGTCATTTATCATATGTAATTTATGATTATATGAACGTGTGTTTGTGTTCCACCTGAAGATGAATGTCCTCGGCATCTTGTTTGTGAGAAGTAATGTGAGGTAATAGATGATTAATAACAGGCTGAAATTCTGGTTCAAGGCCAATAACTGGAACACCAATCAGCTGCATGACATGAACACATTTAACAAAATAATAATAAGAAAACGAATAGCCTATAAATTCCATACAACATGATACTACCTGAATGAAGAAGATAGCTATGGGATTACCCCTTAAACAAGATATTCTGATATAACGACAGGCGGTATAGTTCATAGGGTACATGATATCGCGGCGAGGTGCTTCACAGCGTGGTCGGACCTTTACAAAGGTCTCTGGCTGGAAAAGAAAGACAGAGGGTTAAAAAGGGAATTTAATTTAATTTAGAATAGTAAGAATGAAAGGTCTTACCTTGTAGCGCAAGCCAAGTGAAATTTCCCATTCCAAGACAGATTTATTGTATATCCTTATGTGTGATAGCAGGCAAGGTTCCTGCAGACATAAATTAAATTAGGGCTTTTAACAAACAAGTGGAGCACATAGCATTGAAAAGTGAAACTGAAAGAATAAGTAGTAGAATGAACAAGAGGTGGATACATCGAGTTGTAGCAGAATCCACTCTTTGGTGTTGGTGGCAGTGGACCAGTGATTACGGAGGTCAATGTTCAGGACATGTGAGGCCTTCTGCGATGGGGATTCACGGGAAATGGCCTTCACTTTGTAACTTAGGGGCTTCTCTCGCCCCTCTAATTCTGTTTCGTTCATCTTCTTCTCTCTCTCTCTCTCTCTCTCTCTCACGAGTGTTTGTTTACTGACTCTTCAGTCTATTCTTTAGCCCATTTAATTTAACTTTTTATATGATATTTATTATAAGCAACTTACTCGATTTATAAATGTTTCATTCCCTGATAGATAATCAAAATCCACCTGTCCAAGGTTTTAATGATGGTGACTCTGGAGATCATGCTTTCCAGTTTAATTATATCTCTTCATTAATAAAGTTATAGTCAAATTAATTCTGGATATGTACCGCTTTCCAAATAAAATAAAAAAAAAAAAACTCTTAATTTGCACAAACATCATTACCAAAATCATCAAGTTAAACCATCACAAGCTACAACATATTTCTCTTTATTCAACACTATAATATTTTTCAAGAATAACAAAACTCTCATTAAAATAATTCTGGGCGTAGTACATATGCAACATAATTAAGCAGGAGAAGCAATTAAAAAATATTGAATAATACCAATGTGGCGAGTTCTTCATCCATCAAAATGTTACAAGCAAATGTTTTTGGATGGTATCTCTAGCCCTTTACTTAATTCTCATGATCATGAACTTGAATTTAGGCTCCGGTCATCCTCCACCACCACAGCACATGTCATGCCTACCTAATATGCATGTGAATCACATTGGGGTGGGGTCATAGTGTTGGTCTTGATTCTTGAGACATTGCACCCTTTGATCCTACTAGCCATCTGCAAGAAGCCTTTGTGCACATGTGAGTCGCATGCACCCAAAAGATCCAAGACGACCCTATAAATAGTATGGCTGCAACCGCAAACCATGGTGAGTCGCATGCGGATCGAAAAAATAGAGAACAAGAAACACACCATCGATGACTACGAAAACGCATAACAGAGAAGTGAGTATGGATACTCGTAAGACTTTACCCTTTTTATCTCCCATCGTGCGCAAGTTTTTAATTTGATTTTCTAGCGTTTAATGTTTTGTTTACTTGTTTGTATTTTGTCTATGTAGTTGCAATTGAGACCATAATCCAGCCTTATTGATGTTTCTTCAGAACATTCATTCGAGTTAAAGCAGACTATATGGAACAAGTATAAAAAAAACTCTTTGGGGTATCTTTTATATGTATCGATATATACACAACTCAATTAAATAAAAAATGAATAAAAAATCAAAATATCTCATAATAAACCATTTCGAAATAAGGAAATATGGTTGCGACGATAAGAGTAATTATGGTTGCGAACATAATTATTCAAGTCCTCGCATGGAAATCATAATATGTACAATTGTGTGTTATGATTTAGAACCGAAAGTAATTTGAGTAACGATACGAATGATGAGGTGATAAGGACATGGTGGATACACCGTTGGCACATCCTATACATAAGTGCCCTTATCGGATTGCCATTCGAAGCGTTGCTTCGGTTATTGAAAGTTCTATTTTATGATATTTTCCTTAAAAGTATAAATTATTTTCAAAATGATGATGTTTTGGTTTTTCTTAATTTCGGGACGAAATTCCCTAAAGTAGGGGAGACTGTAACATCTCGGATTTTTCGAAACTGTATTCGTTGTGTATAACCCGACCCGGAAATATTTTGGATCACTATTATTAATCAAAAACCAAATCATTATAAATATTTAAGTTCCTAATAATTCACTTGAAGCCCTTGTACTTTAAATAGTGTTTAAATCTTATTTATGGTATCAAAAGTTCATAAAAATGCTCAAAGATCAAAATACAGGGACTAAATGTGACAACGTGTGAAACTTATCCCCCATACCCTTCGGAGCGCCGCGCGACAGCTAGCCTACCTGCTGGCCGCGCAGCGCGGTGGCCCCACTGCACCCAATCTTGGTTCGTCTTCGTTCGTTAACTCGTTTAAGGTATAAAATCGTTTATTTTAGGCATATTAGAGAGAATTAAGGACCAAGTAATCATAATATAACTAAAATACAACTCTTAATTCATTTTCCCTTGTCTAAGATCAGATCTTTATGAATCTTTTGGTGATTCTTTCCTTAAAACATATTTACTTGCTTAAACGGGCCAAAAAGCCCATAATTAGTTTGTTTTATGTTTTTCTATATAAACAACCATTAAACATCTGCTGTAAATAATAATCAAACCCTAAAGAACATCCTCCAGCCGTCCCTTACCTCTGTTCATCCTCCAACCCTTCGGTTTTTGCATATTCGTTAAAGATTCAAGACTTGTTCGTTGACTTTGCAAACTCAAGGACCTTTGACTTCCATTTCTCATCAATCCTCTCACTTTCCGGGTAAGTTGTAAACTGTAAAATCGTTCATACATATTCCCTAGTCAATAACCTTCAATCAATTTCGGTTGTTGAAGGGTGTTGACTGGTCAATTGCTTTAAAACCCGATAAGGGTAAAACAGTCAACGAGTTTGACTTTGCGTTTTCTCATGCTTCTGGTCGGATTCAACGTTCGGTCCAAAAAACTTTTATTCTCGCAACGTAATTTTAAGGCTACTGTCCAAAACCCGACTTCCAACTCGCTGTTTGGATTCTGGTCAGTACCAGCTCGCTTAAATCTTAAATTTAACATAACTAGAGTTCTACTCATCCGTTTGGATTGGTTCCAGCGGAATTAAGTTCGTTTTTATTTATAGTTTCATATCACAAAGTTTTCAGATTCTAATCATTAATCTCGTTGGACGCGTATTGGACGACTTGCTTAAATCATTAGTTCGGTTGTCGAATTTATTAATCACTTGTCTTCCGTCTAAGGTGAGTTTGATCTTTCCCCTTTTTATACACTGTTTTCAAATGTTTTGGGGACATTTGCGTACTTAATCAAAATTTCTATTCTATATATACACAAAATCGCAAACACAATCATTGTGTGATTATTAGTTGAATGCTATTTGCTAATTGCTACATGTTTAATTGTTTATTTGATAACGTTTCGGAGAGGTCCAACATATCCCCTTTTGTATAGGGTTCTCATTAGTATGATCATACGACCGTATTAGTAACCGGAGCCCGATTCGCTTGGCAAAGGTAAATCGACAATTTAGTCATTGTAATCAATGCCCGATTTGCTTGGCAACGATTCATTGGCACACGAGTACAACTTGGTTTTTGTTTGTTAAGGATTTGATTGATTATTATCACATGGTTGGTTTGCACATTTATCATTTATCATTTATCAACTATATATATATATATATATATATATATATATATATATATATATATATGCTATTATTTAATATTTCAAAATTGGTGATCATCTCACTCAACATGTGTTGTTGACAAACTCTGTTTTCTACGCATATGCAGGTTGCTTGAAGTTGAAGTATGGACACTTAGAAAGACTTTAGGGTTGTAATGAAGACATACATGAATTTAACATGTTATATTTGTTTATTTGAATTGGTTTGTTGTATTTGGATATTGTGTGTGTATAAATGAAATAAAATAATTAATTAGATATTGTCACTTATACTTATGATAGTATCTTCGAGCTGTGAGCAATCGGATCACGCCCCGGCATTTTCGCCTTAGGTTCGGGTGTGACAACCCCCCCTAAACAAATAATAAATAAATAGTCGTGTCTGTAGTTGAGTCTAATTTAGCTAGTTTACGTAATTAAAAGAGTCTCGTGGGTTCGATATCCAGACTTACTTAGCTGTACTAGAGTCGACCGGTTCACTTTCCGGTTAGTATTTTAGTTAAGTTAAGAGTCTAGAATTTATTACTTAGTATCTAGATTAGCGTTTATTTAGTTAATAAATTAATAACTACTTTTAGCACACAAGTTTTTTGCGTCGTTTCCGGGGACTCTTGGCAGTTGCGTTATTAGCTTTGATTAGACTTACTTGTTATATACGTGCTATTTGTATTTTGTTTTGTTTTTTTAGTCGTAGGAGTTAGGTTAATATAGTTTAGTTTAACTGTTAGTCTTATTTAGGAGTAATTTAGTAGAAGTCTACTTCGTTTTCTTTTATTTTGAGTCGTAGGAGTCTAATTCTCCGTGTCTTTTACTTCTTTTGAGTCTAGTAAATATGTGTGAGATTTGTGGTGGACCCCATTTTACACTTATATGTCCTCAATATGTGGGCTGTTTGTCACATTATTATACTAACCCTCCTCTGTAGCCGTAACAAAATTTTTGGCAGGGGCCTCCTTCGTATTATTATGATGATTTGTATCAGCAACCTCAGCAAAATCAGGGTCAATCTGATGGTCAATATTATAATAACAATCCTGTTGAGAATAGTTTATCCGAGAGTAGTATGCAGAATTTAGAGAATATGATGGCTCAATATCTAGCTTTAGATTCCCAACAGAAGTTAGCCGAGCACGATATCATCTTGAAAAATCGACAGAGCGTTATTACAGATCTCCAACGTACATTAGAGAGCACTACTAGGTGATTGAATGAAGAAAAGAAGGAAGAAAAGAGATTGAAGTTATTAGAGTATGTTGACAAGTCAGATGAAGGGATCATTCAAGTAATGGAGACGAAAATGGACGATGAAGTCCCACCTCTGGTTCTACAGGTTACTATTTCTAATTACTGGAGTGACTCTGATGATGAGATCAACGAAGAAGAGTGGGCTGCTTATCAGACGTCTTTAGTGAAGAAAAAGAGATAGAGGATGAAGTGGATTTAGGAGATTCACTTGAGTTGATTTTTGGTGCTGAAGAAGAGATAAATGAGAAAGTGGATTTGGGAGAGTCACTTGATTTGATGTTTGGTGTTGAGGAAGAGGTTGAGAATAAGTTTTGCGAGGAGGATGAGTTTTTGGATTTGGAGTTAGAGGGGTTGCCTGAGTACGATGAAATAGGATAGTTTGATTCGGAGGGTGCCTTAGCATTTTTTGAAGCTCTACTAGAAGATATAGAAGTGGTGGTGGTGGAAGAACATCGCAGCTGGCCCATGGCACTTATAATAAATGTCACTCATAAATCAAAATCACGGGGGGAAGGCAAAGAGAAGAGCATCTGTGAACCGGAATAATTTGCAAGTCAGAAGATGGTCTACAGGAAAGAAGAAGCCATCGAAGTTCAGGAACAACCTGTCTTCTCAATACATGTCATGCATCCGGTTCTTGCCAGGTAAGTTTAAATTTTGGTGGTCTGACCTGCTAGAGATTTTTAAATCATTTTTCAATTCCACCGAGAAAATTTCAGTGTTTAACAAGTACCGGGTGGAACTGAATGGGTTAGATAGGGTCCAGGTGAAAGAGAAACCTCCTGATTAAAGTTCAAGTGTGGGGAGGTTTCGCAGAGTTTGCATAACTTATCGAGTCACTAACGTAGATTTTTGTAGTTTTTCTTTGTTTTTGTTTTTAAGTTTTGCAGGATTGAGAGAGCTATAAAAATGACCCCCATGAAGTATAATGCAAAATTCAAGTGTGGGGATGGAGCGGCCGAACTGTATACTTTTTATTATATGCTGCTATTTATTCATGTTTTATATATAGGGTGGGTTGGTTGGTCTGGTAAAATACTTAAGTGCTTAACATCTATCAAATTGATAAGATTTTTTAGATATTGTTTGTTGTTTTGCCGCTCCCATTCGTGTGTGAGAGGAGGAGATACTGTTTTATCGCCTTTAATCTTTCGTTTCTTTTGTTTTCCACCATGAATTGCTTTATTATTGTTTTGTTTGATTTTACCATGCTAGGCTAAATATTATAGACTGCCTAGGGTTATGATGAACCTTTGTTGATGTTTGATTTTGACTTGGGATTTATTTATCGTTATGGTTTATGAATTAGTGAAAGGTTTAATTATATTAAATTGATGCATATGTGTGCTTAGGATTGTTTGTTGAGTTTTATTATTCCATAGTTGTCTAAATTATTGTTTGTCATTATGATAGGTTGCTATTAGGTCATCTACTTTGTGTTTTTGACTATTTTATGATTGATTTCGAATAAGATCATATGAATAATATTATTAAATTAAATAAACCTAAATGTGCTGCCAACCTAAATAGTTGTAAGGTGCTAGGTTATTGATAGGTCTTCGTTGATCTGGATTGCTAGATTTAGTTCTTCGTAAGGAGTCCGTCTAGGTTTGATTGATTAACTTTGTATGTCGAGTCAATTGAATATATTAGACTGCCTTTGATTTCCACGTTGTAAGGTAGGATTTCGTATAAATGAACTAGTTTGTAATTAATTAGGTGACCATAAGGAAACTTGATTTTTAATACTGGTGTGTGTTAAAACTTATTAGAAACCCACAGGTGTCTCTTGAGAAGGGTCAGGGGTCCTGTTCGGGTTTTCTCTTAAACGTCTATTTTACGATCCCAGTTCCATAACTAAATATTTTCCCGGTTAATTGATAACTGAAACTTAGGGGATTCTAGCCTAGGTGGTTGTTTGTCATCATTTGAATTAATTCTAGGTTTAAGTCATCTTTATTTTCCTTAATTAGTTTAAAATTAGTTTATTAGTAAAACCCCCTTAAACAAATAATAAATAAATAGTTGAGTCTGTAGTTGAGTCTAATTTAGCTAGTTTACGTATTTAAAAGAGTCTCGTGGGTTCGATATCCGAACTTACATAGCTGTACTAGAGTCAACCGGTTCACTTGCCGGTTAGTAGTTTTAGTTAAGTTAAGAGTCTAGAATTTATTACTTAGTGTCTAGATTAGCGTTTATTTAGTTAATAAATTAATAACTACTTTTAGCACATCACTCATCATAGTACCACATGTTATAGTCCTTACAAAAATCTTGAGGCAATAGCTTCAAAGGAACTTTCTTCATCACTCGAGGCAATTTAACTTTCAGAAAGATTTTCAAGAACCCAGTGCGCGTATCAGTTTCTCTCAAATTAGTATGTCTGGTGGGAACCTGTGGTTGGATGAATTTAAACTCTTGTTCAACCTCATAAACAAAACGCCTATGAAACCATCTCAACAACTCAACATTGTTCCGGTTTATGAAAGGTCAATAAGCCAGAGTTCTCACATCCTATCTTGGCATCGTCAAAATATCTGTAAATCTCTGAAAGTATTGAAAACCATTCTCCCACTTCACAATATAAACTTTCAGCTCCGATTCTTACATCCAAGGCACAGTGTCACCTTTCACGGCCTTCACATTCAGATACTTTGATTTCTGATTGTCAGTCATCTTGGCCTTGGCTTGCATATAGTATTGCTTTTGAGCTTTTCTTATCTCTTCAAGCAATTTATTAAACCTATGTGAGTTATAATCAAACAAAACAGGAGAACCAGTTGGCTTATCAGACGATGACACACGATCTTCATCATCTTTCTCAACCTTTTCTTTTTTTAATCTTCTCCTCAACCTCTCTGACAACATCCTCAGTAAATAATGGTATTCATTCACTGTTGTTATTGTTAGTATGCATCTCTGGATAGTCTTCAGCAGTCACATCTTCAATCTCAACCTCGTCATAATAATCATTATCAGAAGGTATCTTATGACTAATATCTTCATAAAAAAAACCCTCCACCTCCACCTCCACATCTTCTTCCCTAGCCAACTTCTCAATATCTTTCTCACTCATCTTGAACAACATAGCAATCTGTTCCTTCGATAAACAGTGACTAACAACTCTCCTTCCTTAATCTCATCAGCATTCACTTGACTTAGAATCACCTAGCTTCATCAGCAAACATAACAACATTAACTCTTAAAGTATCAACCATGAGTGTTTCAGTAGAGCTTTTATAGACGGCCATCTCTTTTCCTGCCGACTCCCCTGAGCAACAGAAGGACCAGCATTGCTTATCAAAACGTCCTTGCTCGGGATTATCGTCATCATTGTCTTTATTCTTCAATTTTCTCAACTCATCGTCTTTGCGTTGTAATTTAATAATTAAATCCCCTTGACTCTTGATAGTCTCCCCTTGAGAAACAAGTTTCTCTAGTTCCTTATTCACAGAATGCAAAAAATTCATGCCTTGCATCATCTCTAATTGATCTTTCTTCATTTCATTAGACTGTAGATGATCGACATTCATCTATGTAGCTTGTAAGTGAACCAAATTCAACAAATATAGCATTTTTATTGCACTGGCATAGCAGTGAACATTGCAGGAATATGTTGAAACAGTCATTGGGGGTCTTGAAAAACTTAGCACATAAGTAGGAGAAATAGTCACACCATGACTTGACCCACTAACATATCACTGTTGGGTTTCTATGAAATTAACAAGCTTAGTTAACCATTTGACTAGTCACAATTAAGGCGGAAGCGTGATATTTACAAACTAAACATATGTATCCATGTGTTTATATATGTATATGTTCATGAATAACCTAGTTTATTCATGTTATAAGATTACCAATAATCTATTTACTAGAAACCCGAAGCAAGGATCAAATGATACGGAAAAGCTAAACTATCAAGCTTGTAAACACTTACATTCTTAACCCTTTAAGAGTTTAGTAGATGGTTGAAGAAGATGATGATGTGAATGCTAGACTTTCAAAGGAAAACCCTCAAACGGAATATACCCCGAGCCTCCAACACACACCGAGCTATGCTAGGAAGCTTGAACACGAAAAACCCGAGACCCGAGCCCTTCCTTTTCTTTTTGCCGTAAACAAGAAAGAAAGAAAGAAAGGAAGAGTTGTTGTTGTTATTCTTTACTTGAAAGTCTTGAACCTTTTATATAATGAGATCATATCTCAATCAAATCATTTGTTAGGTTTTAGTCAAGTGATCCTTACTCAACCTCCAACAAACCTTACCAACTTTGACCAAGTGTATGGAGTGTGTATGACTCATGTTTTTATCATATGTTTTATACCTTATAAAATATATAAACACCCCATCTTTTATAAAACATTTTATAAAGGAACACATGGTTAAATAATCATTCCAATAATAATTATTTGAATAAATAAATTAACCAATTAATTTATTTAACACTTTCAAGTAATTATTCAGAAACCCGATTTCTGAATGTGTCGTGTTCTGTATTTGTTTTATAGATCATATCTCAACAAATACATAATTGGTGTGTGTCTAACTCGTTATTGGGTATGACCCGACTTGGATCAAACACGGCTAGCCACATTAACCTGATTATGCGTCTCGGGCATACGGTATTCCAACAATCTCCCACTTGCACGAGACTCATAGGAAGTTAATGCTAATGGTGAATACCGCCTAACAACAGGTCACCACCCCTAGTGTGTTTGACTAAGTGCCATTCAATAACATCATCCCCTTCAAGTCCATACTTGATATGATATAGGTAAGTCTTATCATTACATCCCTTTGTTACTAGATGTCCTGTCAAATCGAAGAGACACAGAGTGATCATTCTCTCAACGATTTAACTTAACAGGCCTTAGACATCTAAACTCTCAACACATAAGAGGAACAAATCCCATCTTGACTGCATACATCCTCGTTGACATCTCATATAATATCTGAGCTCTTTCTTACACGTCATCGTGTTACCGAAATAACAAAGAATAGAGTCAAGATATCAGACTTGATGAAAAACCAGATCCGATATGCATCTCAGGTCAAAGGACACAATGATACTCGCCTTTACTCAAGGATTACTTATGATCAATTGCACTAACTCCATGCAGTGATCCTTGAGAGCGGATCATGTCCAATATTTGTATCCCACAAATATCTATGAACCTTGGTGGCAAACCTATGCCCTATATTCATCACATGAATATCAACCAATCCGAGTTCATAATAGTCTTAACTTCATACTTGTTCCCACAAGTATGATCGACTACGGACGTTTAGAACAACATAAGTCATTCATGGATTAAACATGCAAATATAGAACATAACTCATTGAATAATTAAAACATAATTAATTTTCATGAGATCCCCATTACATTCGTTCTTATACAAACACTAAATACAGATTAAATCCACTCACTAGAATACCGAAGTCCTAATGCACAAACATGACCCTCATGCTTTGGCCTATCGAGGAGCTTCGTGAGTGGGTCCGCAATATTTTGATCGGTATGAACTTTATGAATACATATCTTTCTCTTTTCAACTTCATCCCTTATGTAGTTGAATCTGCGCTCAATGTGCCTCGTTTTCTGATGAGCACGAGGCTCCTTGATCTGTGCAATAGCACCTTCATTGTCACAGAATATCTCTAGGGGCTCCTGAATGGTAGAGATAATCCCTAGATCCATGATGAACTTTTTCATCCATGCAGCCTCTTGGGCTGCCATTGAAGCGGCGATGTACTCAGATTCTGTAGTGGATAACGCGACAACATCCTGCTTCGAACTCTTCCAAGAGACAGCGCCTCCATTCAAAATGAAGACATATCCCGACTGTGATCGAGAATCATCTCGGTCAGTTTGGAAACTCGCATCCACGTAACCCTTTACGACGAGTTCCTCCTCACCAGACCCATATATTAAAAACATATCCTTAGTCCTTCTAAGGTACTTTAATATATTCTTGACAGCCATCCAATGACTGTCACCTGGGTTGTGCTGGTATCTACTCGTTATGCTTAAAGCATACGAGACGTCCGGTCTAGTGCACATCATTGCATACATAATAGATCCTATTGCCGAAGCATAAGGAACATGCTTCATCCTATCCTGCTCTTCCTTAGAGCTAGGACTTTGGGATGAGCTTAACACGGTTCCTCTAGGAATAGGTACCAAACCTTTCTTAGAGTTTTCCATCCTGAACCTTTTTAGGATTTTATCAATGTATGCACTTTGATTAAGTCCGATCAATTTCCTTTTTCTATCCCTATAGACCTTTATTCCCAAGATATATGTCGCTTCTCCAAGATCCTTAATTGAGAAACGACTACTTAACCACGTTTTAACGCTTTCCATACTTGGTATATCATTTCCAAATAAAAGTATATCATCGACATACAAAATAAGGAACATGATTATACTCCCACTAGCCCATTTATACACACACGCCTCATCACCGTTTTGGACGAAACCAAACGCTTTGATTTCTTCATTAAAACGATGATTCCACATCCGTGATGCTTGTTTCAACCCGTAGATTGATTTCCTTAACTTACATACTTTATCAGGATTAGATGGATCGACAAAACCTTCAGGCTGAACCATATGGACATCTTCCTCAAGATATCCATTTAGAAAAGCGGTCTTGACATCCATTTGCCATATCTCATAATCAAAATGAGCTGCAATGGCAAATAATATCCTGATCGACTTAAGCATCGCGACCGGCGAGAAGGTTTCATCATAATCAATCCCTTGAGTTTGCGTGAAACCTTTTGCGACAAGTCGAGCTTTGTAAGTATCTAAATTTCCATGCATATCGGTCTTCTTCTTGAAGACCCACTTACATCCAACCATTTTGGAGTTAAGTGGACGATCAACCAATTCCCAAACTTGGTTATCGTGCATGGATTGCATCTCGGCGCTCATGGCTTCAAGCCACTTGTCACAATCAGGTTGTGACATAGCATCTTTGTAGGAGATCGGTTCATCCGAATCGACCAAGTAGCAATCATCCACAAGAAATCCATATTTCTTGGGAGGTCGACTAATCCTATTAGATCTGCGAGCAACGTGTGTATGATCAACCATTTGATCACCTTCAACATCCTCGTGTTGAAAGCTAGTATCGACCAACTGTGTATCATCCAGTGATTCTTGAACCTCTTCAAGTTCCACTCTCTTTTCACTAGGTCCTTCCATAAGGAACCTAGTTTCTAAGAAGTATCCTTTGCGTGAAACAAACACTTTTTGTTCACTAGGATCATAGAATATATATCCTATATCATCCTTTGGGTATCCTATGAAGATACACCTGATGGATCGAGCCTCAAGTTTATTTGGGGTGTCACGTTTAACATAAACTATGCATCCCCATACCCTTAAATATGAAAAGGATGGAACCTTTCCATGCCACACTTCATAGGGTATTCGATCCACCTTTTTGGTCGGGGCCATATTCAAAATACGAGCCGCTGTGAGTAGCGCATATCCCCAAAATGATGGCGGTAGTGAGCTTCGTGCCATCATTGATCGAACCATGTCCAACAGTGTTCGATTCCTCCTCTCGGATACTCCGTTATGTTGAGGAGTTCCAGGAGGAGTGAGCTGTGAAATAATTCCACAATCTCTAAGATGACTTTGAAAAGCATCACTTAGGTATTCGCCTCCTCTATCGGAGCGGAGTACCTTGATTGTTCGGTCGAGCTGATTTTGTACTTCATTTTGAAATTCTTTGAACATTTCAAAGGCTTCATGTTTGTGTTTCATTAGATAAACATACCCATATCGACTAAAATCGTCGGTAAAGGTAATGAAGTACCTTTCACTATTCCTACTAGTTGGCTTGAAAGGTCCGCATACATCCGTATGTATGATACCTAACAAATCCTTAGCCCTTTCATTTGTACCTTTGAAAGGCTCTTTGGTCATCTTGCCTTGAATACAAGATTCACACTCATCAAACGAACCTAACTCGTTTGTTTTCAAAAGACCTTTCTTTTGGAGAGTATTTATACGATTCTTGTTTATGTGTCCAAGGCGACAATGCCAAATGTAGGAATCACTCAAATCCTTTTTGAGTCTTTTAGTAGAAGTTTGATATAATGAGCTATTTAAGGTATTATCATGAACCAATTCATAAATACCGTTGTTTGGTACAGCTTTAAAATAAAAGATACCATTAGATGATACATGCATTTCTGATCTCACAAATTTAAAGTCAAAATTACATTGTCTAAGAAGGTGCACAGAAATAATGTTCCTAGTCAAACTAGGAGCATACAAAACATTTCTCAAAATAACTTCCAAACCACTTGGAAGCGATAAAGTGAAGTCTCCTCTAGCGACCACGTGCACCCTTGCACCGTTGCCCATGAAAAGATTCACTTCGCCCTTCTTTAAGTCTTCATTCTTTTTGAACCCCTGCAACCAATTGCAAATATGAGTTCCACATCCGGTATCCAATACCCATGTGTTAGAAGAAATAAGATTTAGCTCAACATTAATCATAAAGACATTACCCGAGGTATGCGCCGCATTCCTCTTGTCTTTTAGCTCTTTTAGGTAGACCGGACAATTGCGTTTCCAGTGTCCGGTCTCCCCACAACCAAAACAAGGATCATCCTTATGACCCTTCGGTTCCATAACCTTTTGTTTCTTTGCCATAACCGGTGATTTGCCCTTACCCTTAAGATGCACTGGGGGACCCTTTCTTTTTGCTACCTTAGCCTTAGGATTGGGTTGAGACCGATTCTTGGATCTACCTTCATTGATCGCAAACATGGGTAAAACCCTTTTGCCCATGCTCGCCTCGGCTGTTTTAAGCATTGAGTGAAGTTCTCCAATGGTTTTGTCCCACCCGTTCATGTTATAATTTAACACGAAAGTGTCGAACCTTTTCGACAAAGAGTTAAGGATCAAATCCGTTGCTAACTCTTTTGAGATGGGACAATTGAGCTTGGCGAGGCGATCAACGTAACTTTTCATCTTAAGTACATAAGTTGAAACTGGTTGATTATCATCCATTCTACATGCATGCAAGGCTCGAACCGTTTCGAACCTTTCAACTCTTGATTGCTTAAGGAACATTTCCTTAAGTTGAGTAATCATGTCGTACGCATTATGGTTTTCGAAATCCTTTTGGATTTCGGGAACCATAGTCGCCAACATGAGGCATGACACTTGAATGGAATCTTCCGTAAGTTTGACCCAATTCATATATTCGACCTCACTACCCTCTTCCGGTTCTTCGGGGATAGGTGTTTCCAAAACATGATATAATTTTTCTTGTTTTAGAACAATCCTTAAATTTCGGAACCAATCCGAAAAGTTATTGTGGTTAAGACGGTCTTTAGCGAGAATAGATCGGAGAGAGACATTTTGGACGTTAGGGATTATGTTGTCGTCGACGTGTGCGGCCATCTGCAGAATTTTAATTAAGTTCATTTTAGTGTTTTACCTTTTTAATTATTAATACCCTTTTATATATATACCAAATATAATTAATAATTAAAATCTAGAATCCAACGATAAACCCGACTCCGGTTAGGTGACCTTTTTCCCATTGTCGATTTATCAAGGTAGTTATTCATAACAATTGCAAACCCTTTTGCAACTTCTAGAGTTTATGGGACCGGTTCGAAATCATATTTCGTGTCGGCATGTTTATCCCATCAACACCTATTAGACCCCATGCTTGGGTGACCCTCTTCACATGGTTCTAATTTAAGTCGTCCTACTTGTATCAACTTGTAATATTAACATACAAACGGTTAGGTGACCTTTTTCCCATTTATATGCCAATATTACCTTAACATATTAATTTACTCTATGCGGTTAGGTGACCTTTTTCCCACTAAGAGCTTACTAATATGTTAAGCGTTATACAAAAGGATGGTGTTTAACTTATTATCCTTAATTTTAAAAGGGATTTTTAGTTTTAATAATTCTAGTTGTAAAACTTTAAATCATGTACTAACATGCATTTAGTAACATGATATTTTGAAACCATTTTCAAAATTCTAATTTATAATAAAACCATTTTATTATGGGCGTGAGACGGCTAGTTAATAAATCCATTTTATTAAACTATGTGTCACGTAATTACCGATAATTATTAGAACCCGTTTTATGCTTTGTTAATTAATTCTATGTGACGAAGTTGATATCCTAATATCTAACAACCACACAATCAAACAATCAATTAATTAACAAGCATACACAATTATACTAGACACGAGCCACTAAGTTAGACCACACTTGTTAGCCGAAACAAGTGTGTGTCTTAGGTCCGATCCTAAGGGACACATGACACATGGATGTTGTAGCTCCCACTCGATCCCGCATCCAAATGCTTCGAGCATCTTCTTCAACCCCGTTGTGATCCATTGGGCTTGAACTTGGGCCTTAGCTTCCATAAGCTTCCATTTGGGCTTAATTGGTGGGCTTAGGTCCTTTTGGGCTTGAATCCCTTTAATGGGCTTGTGAGACCCATTATCACCATACCCGGCCCAATTAGGCCCAAACTTCCAATTTTGCAATCTTCTTTAATTTTACAAAATCAAATGTCCTAATACATTTTTCTATAAAATAAAGATATTACAAATAACCTATTTATTACATACCCATATGAATAAATAATTACAAAATAGCCCCTAATTAATTATTACAAACCGAAACTTTGAATAATTAACTACAATCACAACATCAACCACAAACAAACATCCACTTTGGTCTACGGCTCGGTCTAGTTTTAACAAACATAACCCGTTATGTTTTAGGAACCCGTTCCAAAACCCCTTGACTTTATCGGGCCTAGCCCAACCCATTTGGGCTTGACCCAATAACTAGATTATGGGCTTCGGCCCACATGTGCAAAACACATGGGCTTCGGCCCAATTAAAAAACTCATGGGCTCGGCCCATTTAACCAAAAATGGGCTTCGGCCCATAAAGCTTTTCCCTTTAATTTCCGGTTAGCCCAATAACCATGTTAAAGTGGGCTTCGGCCCAAATTCACCCGAATTGGGCTTCGGCCCATTTACTCGGTTTTAATTTTTTTTTTTTTTTTTTTTGAACCAAGCCAAAAACAATAACAAGATTAAATACAAAAAAAATCATGCATGTTAATTTTTGTATAAAATCTTTCAAGGGGAAAAAATATAAAACCGAGAACCCGAAGCTTAGTTTCCCGTATCCCGGCTCTTGATGCCATTTGTTGGGTTTCTATGAAATTAACAAGCTTAGTTAACCATTTGACTAGTCACAATTAAGGCGGAAGCGTGATATTTACAAACTAAACATATGTATCCATGTGTTTATATATGTATATGTTCATGAATAACCTAGTTTATTCATGTTATAAGATTACCAATAATCTATTTACTAGAAACCCGAAGCAAGGATCAAATGATACGGAAAAGCTAAACTATCAAGCTTGTAAACACTTACATTCTTAACCCTTTAAGAGTTTAGTAGATGGTTGAAGAAGATGATGATGTGAATGCTAGACTTTCAAAGGAAAACCCTCAAACGGAATATACCCCGAGCCTCCAACACACACCGAGCTATGCTAGGAAGCTTGAACACGAAAAACCCGAGACCCGAGCCCTTCCTTTTCTTTTTGCCGTAAACAAGAAAGAAAGAAAGAAAGGAAGAGTTGTTGTTGTTATTCTTTACTTGAAAGTCTTGAACCTTTTATATAATGAGATCATATCTCAATCAAATCATTTGTTAGGTTTTAGTCAAGTGATCCTTACTCAACCTCCAACAAACCTTACCAACTTTGACCAAGTGTATGGAGTGTGTATGACTCATGTTTTTATCATATGTTTTATACCTTATAAAATATATAAACACCCCATCTTTTATAAAACATTTTATAAAGGAACACATGGTTAAATAATCATTCCAATAATAATTATTTGAATAAATAAATTAACCAATTAATTTATTTAACACTTTCAAGTAATTATTCAGAAACCCGATTTCTGAATGTGTCGTGTTCTGTATTTGTTTTATAGATCATATCTCAACAAATACATAATTGGTGTGTGTCTAACTCGTTATTGGGTATGACCCGACTTGGATCAAACACGGCTAGCCACATTAACCTGATTATGCGTCTCGGGCATACGGTATTCCAACAATCACACCCTGACCAAATGCGGTGGAGCATGACGGGGGTAACGTATTGATCGGACAGTAGCTCAAAAGACACTAATTAAAGCAACAATAATACTTAATTCATTAACATTAAAACAAGTACACAATTACAATAATTGAATCAATTAAATCATACGTTTATATTTTTAAATAAATACCGTAAGGCCAAACTAACTATCTTTGATCTTAATAACATCAAATACTTGAACCTGTAGCATATATAAAAATAGAGCTTGTCAACACGAATGTTGGTGAGAATACATAAGTTGAACTTTAGATATATATATATATATAATAGATAAATTCACAAATACATATCAATGATGAGCATTACAATTCTTAAGAAAATGCAAACAATTAAATAGATGTGGACCCGTTCCTACATATACAAAATCAACGTAGTTGGGTAAATGTATGATTATGAGTATAGATGAGGATGAGATTCCAAACAATAAAATAAGCACTTAACCACAAAGGGGATAATCATAGAACATGCAATAATCACACATAAACATATGTTGAAATGTGTTTTAAATATAATAAAACTCGAATGGTACATAAGGAATACATGCTACCCCCCAAAATATATAAAAGTGAAACCGGGGTATGTAAACTCACGCAATGGTATATAAGGTATACGTACTAACATTCTTGAAATAATCACCAAACTATTTAACCAGCTTCTGATCATAATAAAGAGCTATTAAACCACCCAAATTGGCATGTAGTTCCATGATCTTAGCATTTCTCTTCTTTACTTTCTTCAAGCTGATTTATTCAACAATCGAATCTTGTTCAAATCAAATACTCTTCATTGCAAGGCTTGTATATCAATAGGGGTAGAACCAATATCAACTCCTTTACCCTTGTCTAGAAGAAATTAATCCTGTAATGATAGATATGTGCTACCTTCTCAGACGCACTTGAACTTCCAGCACATGTTAAACAGATTAACTTGAGGAGTCAACATGAGTATCAGTAGCAACTTGAGGTATTTCCATTTCAATTTCCGGGCTTTCAACAGACTGAGTCACAATAACTGGCTCATCTGTGGCTTGTGCAACAATCGGCTCTCTAACCAAAACACCTAGTCTGGGATCTCTCCTTATTCTCTTTCTTGGAATCAAACCAAAGTTATCTTTTTGATCACTCTCAGATGATTGTTCTTGTATAACAGAATTAACTTGAGGAGGCTTCAAAGCCGAATGCAGCAACATTTCATTAACAACAGCCATCTTTTCAGGTGTAGGTACAGGACGCTACACCTTTTCATGGTGTTGTTCCTCCACGTGTGTGTAAGGCCCCGTACTCGGTAACCCTACTTTGGTGTTGGATTTACTCATAAACACAGTCCTAGAGTTAATTAAAACTTTCGCGGAATAATTTTAAAACTTCATACATCACATTACAAAACATTCATTCTTGTCTTAACATACAAATTGTCTTTTCAAAAATAATTAATTTAAACAGTCTTGACACTTCTTCGTAGATGCCAATCTCTTCCGTCCATACCACGTGTCCCTCCTCAAGCCAGCTGCCTCAATCTATTTGCCTGCATGCATACTAAAAGTCAGCTACGCTGAGTGAGTTCTAGTTAATCATTTAACATACAATACATTCATACCCTTACTCATACGTATCCGAAGATACGTATTCATACCTTATTTACTCTTACTTCTTTCATTCAAACTTTATATACATGCACACGCGCTTACATATTTTCTTTCATAAGGCCTTGTAATTTACCATAGGCTATTCTATCTCTACCATCACAGATATTATTAGGGTCTGGTCCCTTCTGTCTCAGATATTATCAGGGTCTGGTCCCTTCTGTCTCATATATTATCAGGGTCTGGTCCCTTCTGTCTAAGATATTATTAGGGTCTGGTCCCTTTGTCTCCAATAACCGTACCTGTCACATCACTCGATCATACATTCATTTTCATTTATGCATACTTTACATATCTTCTGGTCATGCACATACGTATATGTGCATATTCATTCATATAAACATTCCATACTAACAATCAATACTTAGTCGTACATATAACATACACATATCATACACTTACCACTTAAGTTAAGTGTATTAACAACTATCACAAAGGAGTATGCATGCAGCCCCAAAACATAACGGATAAAGAGGCTAGAAACTCACCTGAAGTCGGTCTCTCTCCGTTAATAGTAATGCCCTTCTTTAGCTGTGCACGGCTAACTGTATAACGCATTACGAGTGTCAAATATCCATTACTACTACTTCTTATATCTAAGTAAATGACACCCTCAACTAACGGGGGTCCGGGGGCAGCGCCCCTGGTAGTGGGGTCTAGGGGCGGCAGCCCCTAGCAGGGTCTAAGGGGCAGCGCCCCTGGCTGGGGTTGAGCTGCCAGGTCAGCTCGGAAAAAATTTATTTTCATTAACAGTCCTTTAACAAAAATGCATCAGAAAATGAATTTTATAAAATTTCGCATGGAAGAATTTCACTTCGCATGGGACTGTTTCGCTTCGCATGAAACTGTTTCGCTTCGCATGGAAGCGTTTCGCTTCGCATGAAACTGTTTCGCTTCGCATGGAAGCGTTTGGCTTCGCATGGCTCAGCGAAGTGAAATGCATGTTTCGCTTCTCATGGCTGAGCGAAGCGAAATGCCTACCTTTATTCGCTTTTATCATTTTTAGGCCATTTTACTTCGTGGCTCTTCCTCAGGACCTGATTTTTACTCTTTCCCAACTTTTGACACATTCTGACCCCATGCACCTGATCTTGAACCCATATCTCTCATAGTCCAAGACAACCTCTTCATTTTAAGTGTACCCAAGAGGTTATAACTTAACAAGTTTATATTTTTCTTACATTTTACAACCCGATCTATCATTATATCTGTTTGCATGACGATTCTAACCATTTAAACCGAAACCTACTTTTGCTTCGGGTTCGAGTTCAGATACGGACAATACGTAGATCTGGACGATGATTCTTGTTATTTGATGATGTCTACGCACGAGATTCTTCCTCTTTTTACACGGATTTGGATCCGGAACGTAGAGAGAAAATGTGTGTGTGTGTGTTCTTGAGTGTGTGTGTGGGGTGGAAGGTAACAAAGTGGTGAAAAAGTGGAGTGGTTAGGCTTATATAGGGGGCCATGGGCCCCACAACCCACTCACAATTCCAAATCCAAATATTATCCAAACACTTAACACACGACTAACTTAACGACACACAGTTAGATAACAAAACTTTCCGTCATTTATTATTTAACAAAAAGTTGGATGTTACAGTGTGGTGGTGGAGGAGGAATCTCTGTCTCATCGTTAGAAAGAACCTCAAATGTAGGAACGGGTTCTTGATGAGTAGGCTTAGCATGTTCTTCAGCAACAACAACAGGCATAATAGCCACCGGGTCAACTATGTTTCAGCAAACTTTCCAAACTTGACCAAAGTATTAAGACCTTGATAGACTACTCTCGCTACTTTCCTCTTCTGCTTCATGAGTCCAAAAGATGTAGGACCCATGTCTTTCACGTCCAAAGAATTTACAGATCTTTCCAGCTGAGGATAATGGAAATCAAAGATCATCTATAAAAAATCTAGGATGAATAAGAAATATCTCCTTCTTCTTCCCCTTCAAATTTCTAACCATCTCATCAAACACGAACTTAGAAAAGTTGTAATCCCAATCCATTACTAAAGCAGCAATGGCAGATGATTGCATTTGACTAATCTCATCTGAACCTCCTTTGCTTCCAACAACACACTGAACAAGCGTGTGTGCCAAGTATCTCCAGTAGGGTGGAAGCAATTTCTTCTCTATTGGAGGATACTGGCCTTCATAACTCATTCTTTACAACACCTCAAAAACTGTATCTCTTGAATATTCTGTTGGATGTTCAAGACTATCACCAAACAACAAAGCTTCCCGAATAACATTCTTAGTGATCACAATCTATTTATTTTGAATGATAGATTTGATAGAACCAACTCCCCCTACACCTTGTGGATTAAACTTTGCTTTGTTCCAGAATCCCGATACTAATTCGTTGTAGACAACTGGATTTCTCTGATCGCAAGAGAAATTCAGCATGTGTTTAAACCAACGATCATTGACTTGAATTCTTTATGAGCTGGAGGTGGATTAGATAGGTATCCAGCTATATTGTGAGAATCTATAAACTTCAATTTCACTTGAGCAGCCATAATCAGCAGATGTTGGTCAACAAATGTGAGACTTCGGTTTAGACATGAGATTTAGGCTTCTAAAAGCGGTTTAAACCAACCCTAACTGGTTTCACAGGTTCAAGTTTTTAGGCTTCTAAAACCGGTTTCAATCTGACCAGTTTAGGGTTTAAAACCGATTTGTGCACCTCTAGTGCAGATGAAGAGCAGCTACATAAATTTTATGCGACTGAAGATTTCCAACTAAACTAAAGGGAAGCTTTTACAGGGTTGTAGTTAAACCTACGATGTTATATGGAACAGATTGTTAGGCCATCAAGAAGACACATTCGTGTAAGTTGGAAGTAGCAGAGATGATAATGCTAAGGTGGATACGTGGAACACATGGTTGGACCAAATTAAAAATGATGTTTTTCGGGAGAGATTAAGGGTGACTGGCATATCAGATAAGAAAAGAGAGGGGAGATTGAGATGGTGTGAACATGTGAAGAGAAAACAGATGACGGTGTCTGTTACTATAGAGGGTAGGAGGGGTGGAGGTAGTCCTAAACTTACTTGGGATGAGAGGACTAGGCATGATTTGATATATACGCACCTCTCCGATGAATGGTTGAGGATAGGGATTCTTGGAAACGTAGGATTAAGGTTAAAAACCTTTAGAACAGTGCATAGTTTTTTGTTAGAAAAATAACTTAAGAGTTTTTCTTTCCCTTTCTTGTTTCGTATCGCATAAATTATTTTTTGTCATATTTTGTTCTTGCTTTTTTAATTCAACTTAATGTAATATATTTAAGTATTTATCTATTTATTTGCAATGTCTAAATGATATTCTATTGTAATATTTTATTTTTAAATTATTTTTTAGTATTTTAGTATTCGTCACTATTATCATTATTTTCATGTATCTATTTAATATTAGACTGCTATTATTATTTTTTGTTTTGATTTTTCTCTTTGCTATCTAGGAGTCTAGTGCATTTTTCTTTTTCATACATATAGTTTTATAACTGAAGGTCTCTCTGGAAGCAACCTCTCTATTCTTTGGATAGCGATATGGTTGCCTACATCTCACCTTCCCTAGACCCTGTTAATAGTTTTGATATTGATAAGATTTTTACTAGATATGATTGTTGTTTATTATTGACCTTTGTGGGTAGATCATTATTTTTCTTGAAAAAAAAGGGTAAAAAATTAATGTAGCAACCTACTTGCTCACGTTACCCAGGTCACAATTAAATCAAATGCCACATGACATCTTTCTAATGACTAGGCATTTCGTTTTATTTTCCCTTTTTCCTTTCTAAATAATTAGTTTAATATATATTTTAACTAGTGTTTGAACCAATATAATACACAGGACTTTTCAAATAATAAAAATTAGTAATGTTAGTTATTTTAAATAAAGACACAAAATAAACGGTGAAAATGAAATTAAGAATTATGCACATTAAGTTATTATTGAAATCAAATCAACGAATATACACATTAAGTAATTTCGAAATCAACTAAAAGACATAATTTGTTTACAACACCCCACCCCCACTATTATAACATATATAGTTAATTAATACTTACTATAATTAAGTAAAATATTTTAAGCAAAATAAACACAATATAAAAGATAAAAGATAAGAGAAAGTTATTGAAAACATTCAAAATTTGAATTTTAGATAGCATGATTTTTAGAATTAAAAATAGTCTTGTTTAGTTTTTTTTATAAACATTCTATTATAATTAATTGAAAAAAAAGTACTTTCAAGAATACCTATGTTTTTTAATATGAGTGCGTAACATATTTTTGTGTTAAAACTTATTTAAACAAATTATTAGGTTCGAAAGGAAATAATTATTTTTAATTCTTCTAATATTTTTATATAAAATGAAAAATAGTCATAAATCATATTTGTATAATAAAAAGTTAGCTTGAGTTGGGTTGTTAACGTGAATGATCTAATTGTTTTCGGTTGAACCCGCCTACTGTGCACACTGTAGTTATGTTTTTCATTGTTCCAACAAAATTGTTTTTACGCCGCCCAAACCTAAGAACGATTTCTTGTATGATAATTTCCAATACATTCAGATCAAAATCCTTGCAACAAAGACCGTACATCAATGTGATCATATAAATGCTTGCATTTAACCTTCCATAACTGAACTAAGAAAAGATCATCCTGTACCCTTGACCCTTATATTCTGTAGCCGCCAGCATGTCTAACAAACTCAACTCAAGCAGTTAACTTAGTGAGGGTACCCGTATCGCTTCAGCCACCTCAGATAGTTTTGACGGTTTTCACTTCCATCAATAATAATAATAATAATAATAATAAGTTAAGTGCGACGAACTAGACGTGCTGCAAATGCCCCGTCGAGAGAGTTCTTGACAGGGCTAGAGAAATAATAACCCTCTTCTGTCAAAAACTCAGCTGATACATATCTCTCTACAGAATCTACACTGTATTCCTGGGATATTTAATTACTTATAAGCATAGGTTTCAAATGTCTTACTAGTTTTATTTAATAATAATATAAACACGAAAATGAAGGTTATTAGTACCTCATGCCTGAGAAGAAACGCAGCCACCCTCTCTTCGTTTTCTTCGGGATCAATTGAACATGTGCTGTATACCAACACACCACCCGCTTTGACCAACCTGCAAGCATTTTATGGTCAAACTCGTTTTGGTATTAAAAAAGGTTGTAATGGAGTCTGTCTCACGTGGAAGCGGAATCAAGAAGTTCATCTTGTAAGCTTTTGAGTTCTTCCATATCTTCTGACTTCCTGTTCCACCGCAAGTCTGCTCTCTGCAAAGTACTTAAATTTATGTAATATTATGTAGGAAGAAAACATATTAAAAAAAGAATATTTTCTAGTAAGTTGAATACCTTAGAAAGAACACCAAGTCCTGAACATGGGGCATCCAGCAACAGTTTATCATAGGTTACACAATTATCCTCCTGAGAAAGGAAACACAATGAATTTGTCAAGAAAGAACAAATTAGTTTGATTGTTCGTTTATGTAAATAACTTACAAATGTGTAGGCGATATAATGTGTAGTTTACATTACCTACACATAGGTAGCCAAACAGAACATACTTTTAAAAATACATGAACAAACTAGTTTGATGGTTTTTATGTGCACAACCTACTAGCGTGTATGTAAGTATAAAACTTAAAAAATATGAACCATGGATGAAAAAACTAAATAATTTAGATTTGTTAAGTGCAGTCTTGCTAAAGCATAGTGTTCTGAAATGATCATCTCCATTATAATAGAGAGAGACGCTGAAAATTCCTCACCAGAAATGTACGAAGATCAGTATGCACAGTAGTGATGACATCATCAAGCTGCTGCAGTTCAGCTGTCTCTTTGAGGATCCTCAACCGCCCTTTATTTATGTCAATTGCAGTTACCATGCCTAGATTACATGCAAACATTATTTAAAGGGTACACTATAATTACCATTTTACCCTTTCTTTTTAACCTAACTGAGACATTTATTCCCATTTCACAAGTCTCTCCTTATTTATTTTTCCAAGAAAGAATCCTTTTTAAATTATATAAAAAAAAAACCAGGTATTACCTTGGCCACTCAAACAGGCTGCCATGAAAAGAGTCTTTCCTCCAGGAGCAGCACAACAGTCGATTATCGTCTCTCCAGGTTGCGGGTCAACAATAGAAACCACCAAACCTGGCTCCAAATTCAAATTCATCATCATTAACAATATGCATGAGCACGCGCACGCACGCACACATCATCATCATTGTCTAAGAAAACCAAAGAACTCAAATCAACCATTGATCAACTTATAGGAAATATGTTATAAAGTGAAAGTTTGGTTAATTAATTATAAAGATTGAGGGTAAAATAGGGAAACCAATTATTGAACGAAAATGACAACCTGCACTCTCATCTTGGACAGAACATAAACCTTCTTTTAGTAGTCCATCTTGGATAACACTCTTATCACATGCACAAGAGTCACATAAGTTAATCTCATTTCTACACAAGTTTTCATTAATTAAGTATAGATTATTTTTACGACATACCTGCATTCCTGTCTGGATACGAACAAAATCATCCAAGTGAGGAGAGAGCTCATAAGGTACCTGAAGTTTAACAAAATTCCGTGCAATTTGTTGAAATATAAAATTCAACTAACACTACGCGTATATAAAAAAATGACATTTGTTGAAAAATACAAGGGTACCTTTAATGTTTCAAGTCGTGACACGAGCTCGGACCGTGTAAAACCTTTTCCTCTATTAGCCCTAACATAAGCTAACAACAGTTTGTAAATAATGATAACATGGCCATTTAAATTAATAATAAAAATAGAGAGATAGGTTTCAACTGAAGCCTCAAACTAAAACTAGGATCACTATTATTCCACATCATCAACTTAATAGCTTCTTCACGCCCGAGGTATTTCATCCAACGCCTCACCATCCACTACAAAAAAAAAGTTCTAATGGTTCACATTAGTAAAATCAAATTTTAGCAAGAAAAGAAATGTTAAATGATTTAATGTCACCCAAAATAAATCTTACATACCTACAACCTTTTAAATTGCCGCAAATAAAATGAATCATTATTTTGATAAATATTCTTGATACATTAACTATTTATGGAAATTAAACAAAACATTAAATTAAGTGTTGACTGGGTCAACCCAAACTTACAACTGGATGAGAATGAAGAATAGCAAGAGCACGTGCTTGTGCACGATCATCACCCTCCACTTGAGGTGAAGGAAGAGAATTAGTTTCCTGCATATCCATAAAATATAATAATTATTAAACAAAAAAAAAAGTCCTGTATTATTACAAGCTAAATTTACTTTCAGATAACAAGCTTTAAGTAATTAATATAAGAGAAGAGTTAAACCTTGAGCTTAATAAGCTTTCTAAGAATCCCATTGACCATGTTACCCGCGCCCGGTCTAAGTGAAACTTTTGCAAGTTGCACATTCTGCAGTTACAAATACAATTAGACAAATTGCAATAAATAGTATATTATTCGAAATTAGATAATAATATTGCCTCGTCTACAGCAGCATATGAAGGGACCTCCATCTTTAGAATCTCATAGAATCCAATCCGAAGAATCTAGAAACAAAATTTTGCATACTTGTGGAGTTACTTCATTTTATTTTTGAACATAACGAATGACGAAATTTATGCGAGCCACTTAAATATAAAAGTTGTTTAGACCATGTTGTACCTGTAATAGGAGAGGCTCCATACGACTAAATGTGTTTGGATCATGACACAAGGACAAAATCAAATAGTCAAGATATTTTCTCCAACGAATGGTACCCCCAACAATGTCGGTTACCTGCACGCCAAATGGATTTAATAGAAAAGAAACAAAGATAATAAGGATTTAATGTAAAAGTTACATGAAATAATTATAATTATATATATATATATGAGTTTTGAGTAAGAGAAAGACCAATCTGAGATCTCTATCATCCAAATCTGGAGTGCAAAAGCCGAGAGTTCTTTCAACGTAACCCATCTCGCCCTTCCCCTTTTCGTTTAAAAGGTCCGCAAAGGGACCGCCGAACTCATAAAGAAAAAGAAATTGCATTCCAGAAAAATAAATAATTTATTTAGAAAGAAAGAAAAGAAACCAGCTCTGGATTCTGCTGGGAGCTTTCTTCCTCCTGTAAGTAGTACTCCGGTTCTTCTTCTCCGTCGAACAACATACCTGGAGGAGGAGGAGGATGGAAGGCAACTGATGAATCATACACATACTATCTGTGTAAAACCAACAACACAACACAACTGAGAGGTATTATCGGATGCGTGCAGTGACAGAGCAAAAATGGGTTTGTTATCGATAGCTTCAGTACTGACTCCTTCACCAGGTTTTGAGTTTTCGGGACCGGTACCGTACGGTATGGTATTTCTCGAATTTTACCTTAAATTCCGATACCGTTTTAATACCAGTACCTAAAACTTGCGATTTTCAGGATCGGGATGTTCGGTACCGGTACCGAGCTCATCCCTAGATGTGCGTTTCTAGGAATTCACAAACCCTCACCGATTCATTTTCTTTTTTTTTCTTGCGCTTAGTATTTGCCTCACCGCAACGCATTGCGGTGGGGGGCGGCATTAGAAAAGGCAACCTTGAAACATTTATCGAAGTCGTGTGTTGATGGGCAGGGGGCATTGGACCCGTGCTTTGTGGCGGGATTGTTAAACCGAATGAAAAGTAGAGCTAAAAACGTTCAATCACGGTCGTTTGTTGTGGCTTGTTAACACATAAAAAATAGACCGAAACATAAAACATAAAAAATAATAACTAAGTCGTCTGATGACTGAAAAGTTGAAAAAGGAAGATAAGCGTAAGAACGTTGAGCAACACATGCTTGTTTCGGCGTGTAAATTTGTAAAATTTAGACTGAAACGTTAAATGAAATTTTGTAAAAGACAAAAAGTATTAGAGAAGAAAGTTGAAAGTAGAAAATTATTAAGATTAAAAATGAAACATACTTTGTGACAAACTTGTAAAAAAATAAAAGATATAGGGACTAAAGATATCATATGAAAACTATAAGATGAAAGTAAAAGAGAAAAAATTAAAAAAAAAACTAATGCACAGTATACAACTGATGATGCATACAAACCTTTCTAATTGTTATATATATAATTTTTAATGTGTAAATTTGAATATATCAGTGTTTTATGTTCAATTTCATTTATATTATATATAAAAATAAATCATGTTAAATTGGGCTTGACTAAGGGACTATATGATTTGTTCTTCACCTATTTTATTATAAGAGTTTTATCGACACTTTAATATGTGATTTGGGCATCATAGACCAGGCACCGAACTAACAAGGACTAGGTTGGCCCAATGTTGGTCTAACGTTTGTTGGGTCCAAAAGAATGATTGAAATCTTCTCAACTTCCTCATATTTGTCTAAATATAGAACTCGAGCAAACTCAAGTGTAACGTCCTCTTATTGAGATTTAGTTAAATAAAATAATACAAGTTTATTTTATACGTGGTTCGTGTAACGTCATTTAGTCTAATTAAATAATAATAATAATAGGAAAGGATATGATTAAAATGGTTATTGGACTTGAAAACGAATATGGGCCTAAAAGCCTTTGGGCGTACCCTATTTAAACCCTTAAAACCCTAATCCTCATTCTTATCCTCATCATTTCCAATCATCATACACACATATGCTCCCCTAAAACCCCCTGTACCCAAACATTCCTATCTTTCATTTTTGTCCATTCAAGATCCTTAGTAGATTCATTTAGAGATTTTAAGATACTCAAGATCCAAACCAACCGTAAGGTATGTAACATGTTAAAGATTTAATCTTTAATTTATCCATCTTCACCTTAATCTTATTTGTCAAGGTGTAATAACAAAATGAACGAATGGATTCTTAAAAGCTAAACACAAAACAAACCGGACCAAATCTACCCAAACGAACTCCAAATGAGCCAAACCCGACATAAACTCGAATGGAATCAAATAGGAGGTAGGATCTTCGTTTGAAGCAATGTGGCAGAAACATATATATAAATACCCCAAGTTCGGCTCTAGAGGATCGGGACTCGAATAGGTTTTAAGACCTGAATGAATAAAGGCTCGAACTAAGATCCGATCCGAGTAAGGATGAAGGGGTTCAAGTCCCAATTAAACAAAGGGTTCACGCCTCCGATCTATAACGACGCGAATGACCTTAAATTGCACGGAGTTAACCGACTAAAGTAGGAACCCGGCATACGACTCGTTTAAAACATGTATGCGATTCGTTTCAAAACCTGTATGGGATTCGTTTCAAAACCTGTATGCGATTCGTTTAGAACCCGCATGCGATTCATTTCAAAACCTGTATGTGATTCATTTCAAAACATGTATGCGATTTGTTTAAGAACCTGTATGCGATTCGTTGTGAAACCCGTATGCGATTCGTTTGAAACCCATATGCGACCTGATCGAAAACCAATCGCGCGACTCTATTGCATGCGATTCAGTTGGGTCCCTATGCGACTCGATTAAGCTATACCCGAGGCTTAGCTCTTCACCAACTTGTCACACCCCAACCTAAGGCGAAAATGCCGGGGCATGATCCGATTGCTCACAGCTCGAAGATACTATCATAATATAAAAGTGACAATATCTAATTAATTATTTTATTTCAAATATACATAAAAGTTACAAACATTACAAAACAATTCAAATAAATGATTAGAAACATGATTTAACGTTTGTCTTCATTATAACCTATGGTCTTGACTAAATATCCATACTTCAATTCAAGCAACCTGCATATGCGTAGAAAACAGAGTTTTGTCAACATAAACTTGAGTGAGAATATCATCAGTTTTGCATGTCAATATAAATAAGCATAACGTAATAAAATCGGTAAATATAATCAAACCATAAACAAGTATGTAGATCGTTGCCAAGCGAATCGGGCGTTGGTCAATAGCATGAGAACCCAATATATGGGAGTATGATGGACCCCTCGGAATATACGAATGAATGAATATTAACACAATATACGAATAAATGAATATTAACACAAGTAAGCATGTAACATGTATATTTGATTAAGTCACTCACAATTACACGTATGAATTTGTTTGATATATATATATATATATATATATATATAGTATGAAATACGGATAGGTACGCATATGTCCCCAAAAATTTTAGAAAATTTGGTAAAATAGGGGAATGATAAACTCACCTTAGATTAATGACAAACGAATATAAACACGATTAAGCGAGTTAATGAACAAGCGAGTCGTCCACTACATGTCAAACGATATAAACAATTCAGAATCTGAGATTTTAGGATATGATAATATAAATAAAAACAAACTCGTTTCCGTTGGAATCAATCCGAACGGACATTTAGAATTCAAGTTATGTTTGTTTTAAGATTTAAGCGAGCTGGTACTGACCAGAATCCGAACAGCGATTCGGAAGTCGGGTTTTAGTCAGTAGCCTTCAAATTACGTTATGAGAATAAAAGTCTTCTAGACCGAACGCTGAATCCGACCAAAAGTATGAGAAAATGTTAAGTCAAACTAATTGACTATTTTGTCCTTTAACGAGTTTTAAACGATTTGACCAGTCAACACCCTTCAACCACCGAAATTGATTGAAGGTTATTGACTAGGGAATACATATGAATGATTTTTTTGTTTACAACTTACCCGGAAAGTTAAAGAATCAACAGAAACGATGAGTCTAAGGTTCACACGTAAGCAAAGTCAAACGAACAAGCTTGTATCTTCAACAATAATGCAAAAATCAAAGGATTTTATGAGGCATAGAGAGGGGTGATGACTGAGAATATTTCTTAGGGTTTAGGTAAAGTTTGTGGCAGAGATTATGAGTCTTGTTTATATAAGAATAGAAAAAACGAACCAAATTTGGAAGATTTACTCGTTTAAGTAACTAAATAAGATATTAATAACCAAATCAATGAAATAAGTTGTAGATTTCATGCATGATCAGTAATTTATAAATATGGACTTGCATTTTAGTTATAATCTTTTTCTTGGACCTTAATTTACTCAATTTATGCCAAACATAAGCGATTTGGGTGCTAAAAACAAATTAGGAAACAAAATAAGCTATTTAATGAGAAAATCTAGTACAGTAACTAACAAAATATGGCTTGGACATCAAGAAAATGAAATTGGACCAGCTATAACATTTCTTGGTGTTTAAGTTTCATTAATTTAATCGAAAATAGGAAAGAATTGACAAAATTAGTCCCTATAGTTCCCGAAAATGTGATTTTTAGCCGTTTTAAGCGATTTTAAAGGTTTCTAAGGATTATTGGCATGATTGAAAGTTATAGAATTATAAAATAAGTTAAACCAAGTTAAATACAAGTTTTAATCAGTTCAAAAGATCTGAATTACATTCTCGAATCGGTTTAAACAAATACAAAAAATCCGAGATGTTACATAACTCCACCTTCTTTTCTTCCTTCTTTCATCAACCACGGCTGTCGAAAACAGTAGGGGGGCAGAGAGGAAGGGAACGGGGGAAGGTGGGGGAGGGGTGTTAGGGTTTCTTTTTATACTGGGGTTAGGGGAGGGGCACTTTAGTAATTTGGCTTAACAAAAGAAAATAATAAATAATAATAGTAATAATAAACAAATATGATAGGGACACAAACCGAACCTGAGACCCGACTCGTTTAATAACTCGTAACCCGCCTCAAATAGAAGAATGTGATTAGAAGGTAAAACCGAGCAACCAACCCATTAAGAAAGGAATTTATTAACGAGGGATAACTCATATATATATATATATAATAACAAATATGAGTATGAGAACATAAAATAAAGTTAAGAATGTAAACTAATAATAATAAAATAAATATAATAATAAATATATATATGATAATAATAAATATCGTTAAGAATGTAAATTAATGAAGTCGGTTCATTAATAAAACAAGGTTAAGTACATTAAACTAATACAATCGGTTTAAGGAGGTTATATGTTCGGTTTAGTTAACTTAAAAGTTAACTTCGTTAACTTAGGAAAATAAGGAAGCATAAAAATAGAAAATTAATACGTGTACGTTATTAAACAGTTAGTCGAGCTCAGTTGAAGAAAGGAATTACGATTAACTTCGAGCGAAACCAACTACAGGTGAGTTCTAGCCCCTTTTCTGTGTTACGTTTTTCGGGGCTGTGTGCATACTATGACGTGTTAGATTAATACGCTTACCCTAAATGATAAGCGTATAGTAGATATATTTGTGAATGTATGTGAACGTTATTGAATGATTTAATTTAGTATGCACGTAGATATGAATAACTATATTATAACTGAAGGTAGTACAGGTATATAGGGCACCGGACCCTAATAATATCTGAGGTATGGAGGGCACCGGACCCTTATAATATCTGAGGTATGGATGGCAACGGACCCTAATATATAACATTTCAGATATAGTATGTACTCACCTCGACTGTTTTGAGTTCCTATTTTTAATTCCTTGTACACTTGCAACTTTGCAAGTAATAATCCCCTGTCACTCTGTTGGGTTTGTGGAGGCTTGGGCTCGGGTTAGGCCCGGTTTACTTGAAGACAGATTAAATGGGTTTTATAAGGATAGAAGACATGGGAGGTTTTGGGCCGGCCCTATATCTCTTTATTAGTGCCCGCTTATGTTATCTTGTTCCCTAAGCTAGCAACCCTAACTAGTCTCTATATATTGTAATCTTGTACTTGTAATTCCTCACGAGTGAGGCAGTAGCAATAATAAAAAACCCTGGTTGCAGCCCGTGGACGTAGGCCAGTTTAGACCGAACCACGTAAAACTCAAGTTTATCTTCGTTTACCTTTTCTCTTGTAGTATTGTTCGTGTTTATGTGTGTGCTAGATCCTAACAAGTGGTATCAATAGCTTAGGTTCATTACACACTGGAGAACACGAGCGTAAGAGGAGAGTTGGTCGAATAGGGTTAGTCGCTGGCAGCCGTAGCCGTTAAACACAACCATCGATCGGGTTTTTTCTTTCTTTCTTTTTTGTGTTCGATCGAGCAGAAGTCATTGATTAAGGATCTTGCTAGGATAGCCGCTACAAAACCCTAGCGTCGTGCAGTTGCATTGTTCGCCGAAATCAGAATCGAATCATGTGGATCGTCAGAGGTTCTGTAGTCGGCGGCTTTAACAGTAACAACTTAGCCGTTCGACGGAGTACTGAGAAAGGGAAATAGTTGAACTGCAATTTGGTTTTGTTTGTCCTTTTGTGTTGTGGAGAGGAAACCACGGATCACATCATTTAGTTTTGGGGAGTTGTGATATAATTTTTTCAAAAGTCAAATCCCATAAGCTACCGACCTTCATATTCTGTTTATTGCTTGGAAGGATGTATGTTCTTTTTTGAGCAGTTGATCCAAGGAAGAAATAAATAAAAACAAGAGGAGGTTAAGATACTCTACTAAGCAAAGAACGAGCCAATCAAGTTCCTATTTGTTGAAAAACACTGTCAAGTCAGGAGAAACTGTTTAAATAAACTAAGAACCAGTGCCAACAACGTTTGCCAGGTTTTATCGTTTCAGTTCAACGTTTTTTGTTTCTAATTTACAATTTGTTATTCTGCTGCATTTAAATAAGTTGATTGTTTAATAGAGTTTAGTAGAGCATCCGTTAAGTTCAGGCTTGTGCGATTGCTGTGTCTGTCTCTGTTTTTATCCAGGTTTCATTTAGTCATTGTCATGGCAGAAGACGGAAATGTTATGATACAGAAGTTTGATGGGCAAAAGTTTGGTTGGTGGAAGATGCAGGTTGAAGCACTACTTTATCAGAAAGACTTGGATGTAGTGCTAGAAGCTGAAAAACCAGAAAAGATGTCAGAAGCATATTGGAAGAAGTTAGACAAGAAGGCTAGGGCTTGTATTACTCTGTCATTATCGGAAGATGTGGCATTTAACATCATGAAGGAAACCACGGCGCGTGGTATGATGGATGCACTATCGAACATGTATGAGAAGCCCTCGGCAGCGAATAAGGTCTATCTTATATATTGATAATCTTAATTCGATCTTGTCCCGATTAGTGTCAGTAGACATTAAGTTTGATGATGAAGTTCAAGGTCTTTTGTTATTATCCTCTTTGCCTGACAGTTGATCTCAAACAATGACTGCGGTTTGTAGTTCGTCTACAAAAATTACTTTTGATGGGATTCGGGACTTGATTCTTGGAGAAGATTCAAGACGCAGAAGTTCATGTGAATCATCAGGAAATATGTTAGTCACAGAAGGCAGAGGTAGGGGAAAACAACGAGACAGTGGGAGCAGGAAGAGGAGTCAGTCTAAGACTCGTAAAGATATAGAATGCTGGGGTTGTAAAGAGATAGGGCACTTCAGGAATCAGTGTCCGAATGGTAAGAAAGAAGTGAACATTATAGAAGACGACACAACTGACGGGGTCAGTAGTGATGAGGCTTTGGTTTGTAGTGTTGAGAGTAACGTTGATTTTTGGGTTATGGATTCTGGTGCATCGTTTGATGCCACTCACTGCAATGAAACGATGAAGAATCTAAAGTTTGGTTATTTTGGTAGGGTAAGACTTGCGAATGATGAAGATCTTAATGTTACGGGCATGGATGACATTGATTTGAAGACTTCAGTTGGTTCATGGACTTTGGAGAGATGTCAGGGTTATTCGAGGTCTAAAGAGATTGTTGATTTCAGTTGAGCAATTGGATGATCAAAGGCATGAGGTTAAGTTCGGGAACGGGCAGTGGAAGGTGGTTGAAGGTAATCATGTCATGGCTCGAGGAAGAAAGAGAGGTTCGCTGTACATAGTCAGTTTACCGTCTGAGGGAGTAACTGCCTGAGTTCAGAAGAAAGTCAAAATCCGGTTCACAGAGTCTAGTGGGCAGAAGAAGGTTTGTTTTGCAGGAGATAAACCCAGAGCCACAGGTCAGATTCAGGTTGGGGTGAACAAAAAACCCAATTAACCGAATCGAAACCGAATTATCCGAAAAAACCGCACCGAAAAAACCGAACCGAAGCATTAACCGACGGTTTATTTTTTGTCTTTTTAAAAAACTGAAATTTCGGTTTTGATTTGGTTATCCATTTTTAAAAAACCGAAAAAAACTGAACTGAACCGATTGATGATAATAAAAATTATCAAGATGATGAGGAATGGACTAAACTTTTAAGATAAATTAATAAGATGATAAATGAAGATTGAGACTAAACTTTTAATGCTTTTTAATGTTTAAACTCGATTTAGCAACTTTGTATTCATATAGTTCCACGTAACACGTGCCTATTTTTGTTTTTTGAATTCAATATATATGTGGACGGTGGTACCCTAACATGTTCTTATACAAGCTTAAAATATGCATTTTCATTTTTTTTCCAATGTCAACACATATTTGAAAAAAAAAACCCGAAAATAATCGAACCGAAACTGAAATTAACAGAAAAACCGAAAACCAAAAAACCGGAAAACGAAAACCGAACGGTTTGCATATTCAAATAACCGATTACTGTGGTTTCAGTTTAGGTTTCTCCGAATAACCGAACCGAACCGTGCTCAGCCCTAGATTCAGGTTGAACGTGTATGGAAGGGTTCAAGAATATCAGTTAGAGGTGCTCATGACAGTGGGAGCACTGACAGCCCATCAGTCAAAGTTTCAGTTACATCTACCAGACGACAGTGGGTTAAAAGAACCTGTATTCCATCTGTTAAAGTCTCTCCAGAAGGTTACCTGCTACATATGGAGAGTGTTATTTGTTTTCGCGATATCTCAGGATCCGACAGTTTGTGTAAGTGGGAGCCGGTAGGGACAAAGAACGAGTCAGTGGCAGCTGTAGCCATGACTGATGTGTTGGAGCTCGGGGGAGCTTCAACGGGCCTTCAGGTTATCTAATGAGAAGGTCGCTGCAACCAGGTGAGTCGAAGAGATTACTAGAGTTACAAGTATTTACAGTGGATGGAAGTTTGAAGTTTATCAAGCCTCCAAGTGGGAGATTGTTGGGTTTGTGGAGGCTTGGGCTCGGGTTAGTCCCGGTTTACTTGAAGACAGATTAAATGGGTTTTTATAAAGATAGAAGACATGGGAGGTTTTGGTCCGGCCCTATATCTCTTTATTAGGGCCCGTTTGTGTTATCTTGTTCCCTAAGCTAGAAACCCTAACTAGCTATATATTGTAATCTTGTACTTGCAATTCCTCACGAGTGAGGCAGTAGCAATAATAAAATACCTTGGTTGCAGCCCGTGGACGTAGGTTAGTTTAGACCGAACCACGTAAATCTCGCGTGTTCATCTTTGTTTACTTTTCTCTTGTAGTATTGTTTGTGTTTGTGTGTGCACTAGATCCTAACACACTCAATTGAAAGCAAAGAAGTCATTAAGAGAAGAGATCGAAGGTGATATAGATATAGTGGGATTATGAGAGGTTGCACGGTTGAACAAAGACTGAAAGTGGACATGGCCTGTGACTAACCAACTGGTGTGCCAGATTGAATATAAAAGTATGGAGTTTTTTTTTTAAATGGCCAACTAAAATTTTATTAAACAAAACCAAACAACACATACAAAGAAAAGAAAACCGTGCCTCACGACCCAAAAACTTCCAACCACCAGAAAGAAACCCACCTAACAACCCAACCCAATTACAAAGTAAATTCGCACCAATCGTTCAATTAAACAACCAACTCGTGATCTAATTTTGACCCAAAGATAGCTATGGGATTTAATATTTCTAACTATACTAACCATGCAGTTGGCTTGTAGTTGAAAACTATTTCGTTTCTCGCGTTCCACAAATACCAAATCTCAATTAAACATGCCGCATGGAATGCCTTAGCCTTTTTCTTGAGAAACCTAGAAAACAAATAAAGATCCAACATGTCACAAATCGTAAAAGCGTGGATACTAGGAGCCTTACACCATAGCGAAACCTCCTGCCACACAAATTGAGCCAAAACACATTATTGAAAACAAAATGTTTTGTTGTCTTCTCCACCTCCCCACAAGCCAAGCAAATCAAATATGAAGTACTGATGTTCCTTCTTACTAACCCAGTCATAACTGGAAGCCTCTCCTTCTCATCCCTCCAAGATAAGATACACATTTTTTCTAACCAGCTTGCTCCAAACAAACTTTTACGTCTACTCAACTAAAGATATTTCCAGTAATTTTTTCTTAAGGGTAGCAACCATGAACTCCCTCACACTATCTAGTTCTTAAAAAGTCCTGTCGCCATGACGGGTGGATTGTAGAGCCACCCTTAAGTGTAGTAATTCTAATTCAAACGTGTGTGTTAATGTGTAATTTCAAGGATTTAGGTTACTACCGTATAGTGTGTGGTTGCAGGTACAAGTGTTGAGAAAATGATGATTCGAGTGAGCTAAGATGGAAAGAACAGAGGGAGTCGAGACGGAAAGCTAACAACCAAGGTTTGAAGACAAAAAAAATGATTTTGTTGCTGAGGCTACTGTAGCTTACGGTAGCCAGGTAGGAGTTAGGCGTAGGATGCTTACCGTAGACAGACAATTCCCACCGCAAAAAATTTTTGGCCACCGTAGCTTACGGTAGGCCTTGCGCGCTGGTGGTGGTTACAACTCGCAAAAGATGCTATATTTGGCTTTTGAGATACTTTTCATGTCATTCCATTCTAGACAATTGTTTTGGGTGATTTGGGTGCTTGAGAACAGGTTTTTGAGCATTTCCAGTTGAAGATTAAAACTATCATATTGGATTGTTTCGGATTAAACATTGAATCGATGATGCAAATCATGTGTGGCGAATATTGTGGTGTTTCTCTTGGGATGTAAGGGTAATTGCAAAACACTTTATGTTAATTATTCTTGAATTTGGATTGATTATCTACTTATTTATGATTAGTATGATCATGGTGTTATGCAATTGTTTATAAGTTATCTATATTGTTTAAACCTAGTTTCAATCTATACGTTCTTGATGTCGTTGACAATTGAGATTTAGTGGAAAGAATTAGGGTTAGTCATATTGATTGATTATTGAGTAACAACCTCGAGTTCTAGGAATCCGAGTACTTAGTCTTGATTAATCACAAACGTTTGCATATTCACAAAACCAAGATAGTATGGTTTATACATTGAATTTTAACAAGAGTGTTGAGTAATAACCTGAACCCCAAGAGGAATGCTTGCTTAATCAATTGTTTACAACTTTCGTATTAGTTTATATTAGTTCTTAAAATCAAATCAAAATCAACTAGAAGATTACTTTTGTCATTTACTTTTATATTATTTTAATTGCTAAGCTACTTTATTAACACATATTCCACACACTCCTTGTGTTCGATACCCATTTACCACTATCTATTTAGTTAATTGAGATTAAATTTGAGTGGAACTTCGACTTCACGTCAAATTTTGGCGCCGTTGCCGGAGAGTAGTGCGCAACATGTGTTAACTTTTGTAGTTTTTGTTTGTTTGTTATTGTCAGTTTTACGCAGGTTGTGTTAGTGTGTAGGTACTTACAGGTATATGCATACGCAAGCTCTCGGTCTTCATCACCATTAGCTTTTGATCCTGAAATCGTATGAACCTTCCATCATAATCGAATTCTTCAACGGGAGAATAAGATTATTGGGTCTCCTAGCATAAAAAGTCAAGCAACTGATAGAATAACCATGGCTTCGGGTCAATCTTTACCACCTATGCCACCACCCATCAATCCAGAAAGTCCTCCATCCAATGAACCGAAACCCGTTACTACTACAAGTCCAACGAATGAAACTCCCCCAAGTATGTTAGCTTCTAACAACCATTTAACCTTCCACCCTTAAGCAATTTTATGCCTACTCAAGGACAATCATCAATCTCACCACAACAATTACCTTTCCAATCTCAACAAAGTCCACTTTATAATCAACCATATACATTACCTCAAGACCCACCCACAACCCATATCTCATCGGGTCTTAGGTCGGGCCCATATCTATTTGGAGGGCTACGTTATGGTGATAACAATGAACTGTATGAAGAGTATGAAGAGGGATATTCAAGTGGGGTTGATAGGAATCAATTGAGGGTTCAAGGTCAATTCGAGTATGTACCTGAACAACAACCACAACAAGCTTTACAATAATAGGGTGGACCTCAAATTAATCAAGAACAACTGCAACACCAACAACCGTTACAACAACCTCAATATCAACGACCTCAATAAATGCCCCAACAACAATATGCACAACCAAGGCCTATATATAGACAAATGGGCCAACCAAGAGTACCATTGGGGGTACCAAGAAGGCATGCAAGAGAGATGGTAAGGGGAATTGAAGCTCACTTTAGACCGATCAACACTAATAACCCATCTCCAGTGGTTATTCCTCAAAATCAACAAGGAAGAACATTTGAGGTTAGAACCAATGCACTCCAAAGTCTACCAAAGTATAAGGGTTTAGTAACGGAAGAACCTTATTTTCATTTGGAGGTATATGACTCTATTTGCAACACCATTGGGGGTCAAGGTTTTTCATCGGATGAGGTTAAGTTGGTCTTATTTCAATTTTCCTTAGAAGATAAGGTAAAGAGATGGTTTTACATATTGCCTTCCGCATCAATTTATATTTGGGCCGAGATGCAACAAAGATTTTTGGAAGAATTTTACACGGCTTAAATGACCAATGATGCAAGACGATGTTTAAGAACTTTACAACAAAAATCGGGTTAGATGTTTCATGAAGCATTTGAGCGGTTTAATATGATGATCAAGAATTATCCTCACCATGGTATTGCTCTTTGGGAGTTGTTGAATGCTTTTCATGAGGGGTTGAACATGGAAGATGAGCGGGATTTGATGTCGATTATAAATGGTACATTTGGTACTAATTATGAGCAACGCGATTGGGTATTTTTGGTGCAAATATCAGTCACATCAAAGAGAAAGGCTCAAACCGCAAGAAGAGCAAGGCATGTTGTTAGAAGACAACAAGTGCATGCTGTTAACAATGAAGCACTGTGTGCACGAGTTGTAATGGGTTGGGACATGCAAGTGATATGTGTCCAGGTGTGGAAGGGTAAGTTGAAGAGGTAAATGTAATTCAAGGTCTAGGAGGTGGTAATCAAAATTACAACATGAATTCAAATAACTACCATCCCGGTTTGAGAAATCATACAAACTTCATATATGGCAATACACCAACTCAACTCAATCCTAAGTTCCGAGGGACTTCTCAAACCCACTTTATTCCTCATCAACAATACTTTAATCAAGGAAATGCTCAAGGTGGGAACAATCAAGGAAATCAAGGATATCAAAAGCAATACCAACAACAACCCAACCGTGATCAAGCTGGAGGGTCCGGGTCAGCTTAGTCGAGTGGGAATGAGGTTATGGATATGCTGAAAATGATGCAGTAAGAGATACAGAAGAGGAATCAGTAGGATGAAGCTCATGTTCAAAAGGATGAAATTTATGACAAGGCATTCAATCATTGACAACTCATATGGGCTAACTTACAACTGAGGTGCCCAATTTGAAGAAGAACAAAGGTCAACTTCCGAGTGACACCAAGGTGAACCCCTCTCATACTACTTCATGGAATGTGCCGATTAATCAGGTAAGTTTTTTATGAAGTGGTAAGGAGTTTAAAATCAATACCACAACGGAATTAGTTGAAGGTGTGGTAGAGGATGATGGGGGTAGATAGTGAAGATGAACAATCTTCACCCATTCAACCGCTTAAGCCATCCATGTTTTCAAACAAAGATTCGGGTCAAAATGAACTTCTAAAATATAAAACCAAGGAAGTGGAAGAGATACCAATTCCATTTCCTTCGGCTTTGGTCGATCTAGGTAAGAAAAACGTGATTTTAAAACGGGATCCTCAAAAGGAGGAGATGTGGGAGGTGCTTAAACAGTATAAAGTTAATCTTCCTCTACTTGAGGTAATAAAACAAGTGCCCGCATACGCAAAGTTTTTAAAAGATTTGTGTACTCAGAAAAGACAACAAAAGTTCCTAAACGAGTTGATTTAACTGAACCATTAAGTGCAATTCTTAAAGGTGACCTCCCACCTAAGCTTTAAGACTTGGGAGTGCCCTTGATTAACATGCAAGTGGGTGACTTTCAAATGTTACAGGCGCTATTAGATTTTGGAGCGGGTGTGAGTATCCTACTGGGGGATTGTATGACCAATACGATTTTGGTCCACTTAAACGAGTTGAGACCACAGTTGTATTGGCTGATTTATCTCATAAACGTCCTTGGGGGATTGTGCGGGATGTTATTGTGAACGTAGAGGAGTTTTATTATCCTGTTGATTTTTTAGTTTTGGATTACTCATCGGTTGACCCAACACAACAACAAAATGTCATATTGGGTCGGCCATTTTTAAACACTGCTCATGCTATTATTGATTGCCGGTATGGTATAGTTGATATGGCCTTTTGAAATAGAAAGACGCGTTTAAATGTGTTTACTAATGTTTCTAATTCATTGGCTAGTAAAGAATGTTTTATGGAAGATATTATAGATGGGTGCGTACCACACGAGTATAAGGAAGGTATGTTGGATGTTCGTGTTTGTGATGATTCTGAACAGGTTTACATTTGTGCATTGGGTTTGGAGGAAAGGAAGCAAGATGCATTGGCATTGCAAGAAGGAAGACCAACTTGGACTCATTAGGTTGAAAGCCTACCAATAGAAATCAATTTAGATACTAAACCTTCATTGGTTTATACTCCCAAGGTGGTATTGAAAGAGTTGCCAAGTCATCTTAAGTATGCGTTTTTGGGAGAAGGTGAGACGTTGCCGATTATAATTGCCTCTAATTTGAATGAGGCTCAAGAAGAACGGTTGTTGGAAGTGTTGAAGGCTCACAAGGTGGCGATTGGGTGGACTATAGCCGATTTGAAGGGTATTAGTCCATCTATAGTTATGCTCAAAATCATCACCACTGATGATGCCAAGCCTACTCAGGAAACTCAAAGAAAGTTGAACACCAATTTGCGAGAGGTGGTGAAAAAGGAAGTTATCAAGTGGTTGTACGCGGGAATAATTTATCCCATTTTAGACAATGCATGGGTGAGTGCAACATAGGTAGTCCCAAAGATAGTTGACATCCAGGTAATAAAAGATGAAAGTGGTGAACAAATCGCCACCCGATCGGTCACCGGGTGGCGAGTGTGCATCGATTATAGGAAGTTAAATGCGGCCACTTTAAAAGACCATTTTCCATTATCTTTTATTGACCAAATTATTGAAAAATTTTCGGGTCAAAAACTTTATTGTTTTTTGGATGGGTATTTGGTATATAACTAAATTGCAATTCACCCGGATGGCCAACACAAAACCACCTTCACATGTCCATATTGTACTTTTGGCTTTAGGCGAATGCCATTTGGATTGTGTAATGCCCCGGCCACGTTTCAACGATGTATGATGAGTATTTTCTCGGACATGGTTGGGGATTCACTTGTGGTATTTATGGATGACTTTTCTATTTTTGGGTCAACTTTTGAAAGATGTCTTGATGAATTGGAAAAAGTTTTAAAACGTTGTGTCGAGAAAAATTTGGTTTTAAGTTGGGAGAAAAGTCATTTCATGGTACAAGAGGGTATAGTGTTGGGTCATGTGGTTTCGAGTCGGGGAATGGAGGTGGATAAAGTAAAAATTAAGGTTATTTCTTCATTATCACCACCTAAAAAAATGTAAAAGGGGTAAGGTCATTTTTAGGGCATGTCGGGTTTTACCTACTGATGCGCTAAAAGTTGTTATATAAAAACACGCTAATCTAGACACTAAGTAATAAATTCTAGACTCTTAAACTTAACTAAACTACTAACCGGCAAGTGAACCGGTCGACTCTAGTACAGCTAAGTATGTCCGGATATCGAACCCACGAGACCCATTAAATTACGTTTACTAGCTAATTAGACTCGACTACAAAACACGACTTATTATTTATATTTGTTTAAGGGGGTTTTTATTTAAAACACGAAATTAATACTATAATTAAAACTAATTAAGGAAACAAGTAAATTAAACGAAAACAAAGTTTGTTATGAAAATAAGATGATGATGAGAAAACTACCTAGGCTAGACTCCCCTAAATTTCGGTAATGAATTGACTCGGGAAAATATTTAGTTATGGATTGGGATCGTAAAATAGACACTTAAAAGAAAAACCAAATAGGACCCCTGACCCTTCGCAAGAGAAAACCTATGGATTTCTAACAAGTTTTAACGCACACCAGTATTAAAAATCAAGTTCGCTTACGGTCACCCAATTGTTTACAATTTAGTTCCTTTATACGAAATCCTACCTTACAGCGCGGAAATCAAAGGCAGTTTAATATATCGAATTGATTCAATAGACAATAATTAAATAATCAAACCTAGACGGACTCCTTACGAAGAACTAAATCTAGAAAGATCAAATAATAAAGATCTATCGATAACCTAGCACCTTACAACTATTTAGGTTAGCAACACACTTAGGTTTATTTGATTAAATAGTATTATTCCTATGATCTTATTTGAAATCAATCACAAAATAATCAAAAACACAAAGTAATTGACCTAATAGCAACCTATCATAATGACAAATAATAATCAAGGCACCTATGGAATAATAATAATTAATCAAACAATCCTAAATATCCATACGCATCAACTTAATATAAGTAAACCTTTTACTAAATCATAAAAACCATAACGTAAACAAATCCGAAATCAAAACACAACGTCAAAATAGGTTCATCATAAGCCTAGGCAGTCTATAACGTTTAGCCTAGAATCTTAAAATAAAACCAAACAATAATAGACGAAATCATGGCGAAAATAAATAAGAACGGAAGAATAAAGGCGATAAAACCCGAAGTCTTCGTCCTTGAACGATAAGCACTTCGCCGGCTGATTCCTCGACTCCAAAGCCGCCGAAAACTCGCCTTGGACGCCTCAGAACTCTCCAAATTCGTCTGGAATTCAAGGTATGATTAATGGTGAGGTTAGGGGTCTTTATATAGGCAACAGGGGTCCAAAAATAGGTTAAGACGGCTAAACAACGAAGTTTCTGGAATCTGGCACCGTCACCACCACGCCGCGCCACGCGGCGGGCTCCCCCTCCCTCGTCACGCGGCGCACCGGCCCTAGGGGGGTCTGGTCCACTATGCTGGTCCGGTTCACTCCTGGTTCGGTCCGGTTCGTTTCCTGACGCGTCGGTTCTCTGGTTCGGCTTGTTTTTGCTAGTTTTTCGCCCTCTTTTCACCGGAATTAAAACCCGAAACCTACATTATTCAAATAAGTTAGTAGTATACAAATCCTAATAAAAACCGAACATAAACGATTAAAATATTAATTAAAATATACAAGGGATTAATATATATTTAGTGTTATATCACCTACGGTTCATTAAAGGTTTTAGTGTGATTACTAAACCTTTATGCAATTTGTTATTTAAATATGTTGGATTTGATTTTACTAATGAGTGTTTGCAAGCGTTTGATGTTCTGAAGGAAAAATTAGTACAAGCACCGATTTTGCAACCGCCGGATTGGACGAAGCCATTGAGATTATGTGTGATGCTAGTGACACCACGATTGGAGCAGTTTTGGGTCAAAGAATTGATAAGAATCCGGTGGTGATTTACTATGCAACCAAAACATTATCCGAGGCCTCAATTGAATTACACCACTACGAAAAGGAATTACTTGCGGTGATATATGCCTTGGAAAATTTTCTGTCATACATATGGGGAAGTAAGGTTGTGGTCTATTCGGATCATAGTGCGGTTCGTTACCTCATGGAGAAGAAAGATGCAAAACCCCGGTTGATTTGTTGGGTTTTATTGTTACAAGAGTTCGATTTGGAGATCCGAGATAAAAAGGGGTGTGAAAATGTGGTGGCGGACCACTTATCGAGGATTCCTTTGGAAGGTGTTGATGATTCACATGAAATTAATGAGAGATTTCCGGATAAACAGTTGTTAGCCGTTTCCATTACACCATGGTATGCTCATTTTGTCAATTATCGGGCCATGGGTGAAATGCCAAAACATTGGACCAACAAAAGGAGGCAACAATTTTTATCCCAAGTTAAGCAAGATATTTGGGATGAACCCGATTGTTCAAAATTGGTGCCGACCAAATCATTAGGTGTTATATTCCCGAATCGGAAGTTCAAGAGATTTTGGCACATGCTCATTCATCGGCTTGTGGCGGTCATTTTATTGGGCAAAAGACGGGTTGCCGAGTTCTTACATGTGGGTTTTATTGGCCCACAATTTTTAAAGATACTAGTGAATATGCCTGCCATTGTGTTAATTGTCAAAAGATGGGTGGAATTTCAAAAAGAGATGAGATGCCTTTGCAAACCATATTGGTGGTTGACATTTTTGACGTGTGGGGTATTGACTTTATGGGCCCGTTTCCAAATTCTTGCGGGTACTTATATATTTTGGTGGCGGTGGATTATGTTTCAAAGTGGGTTGAGGCTATAGCAACAAGGACCAATGATCACACCGTGGTATGTAAGTTTGTTCAATCCAATATTTTTGCAAGATTTAGAATCCCGCGAGTGATGATAAGTGATAGTGGAACGCATTTCAAGAACTTCAATTTCGGTAAACTGTTGACGTTGTATAACGTGAATCATCGAATTGCTACTCCGTATCATCCACAAACAAGTGGACAAGTTGAAGTGTCCAACCGACAAATTAAGGAAATATTGATGAAGACTGTGCGAGTTGATAGAAAATATTGGTCGGTAAAGTTGGATGATGCACTATGAGTGTATCGAACTACTTACAAAACACCCATAGGAACAACTCCTTACCGGTTGGTTTATGGGAAAGGATGTCATTTGCCATGGAGTTGGCTCACCGGGCATTGTGGGCCACTAAGAGTGTAAATATGGATTATAATGAAGCCGGTGAGTTGAGGAAGTTGAAGTTGGCTGAGTTAGAGGAGATAAGGGACGAGGCTTATGAATGCGCATCGGCATACAAAGATAAGCTGAAAAAAGTTCGTGATGCCAAATTGAGAAATCGAGTTTTTAAAGAAGGGCAAAAAGTTTGTTTATATAACTCACGGCTTAGGCTTTTTCCCGGAAAGTTGAAGAGCAAATGGATGGGTCCGTATGTTATAATAAGAGTGGGTAAGTTTGGTGATGTAGAAATTGAAGACTTGCATAATCAAACAAGACAAATTGTGAAGGGACACCAACTTAAACCATACTTAGAGGGTAAGGACATTAACATGTGTGAAGTGGACAAGGTAGGCTACTTGTTACGGTTGCCTGAGGAAACAACCAATTAAATGGTCGAGGTTTGGTTAGTGTACATTAGGCGTTGTGTAAATTATTTTTTGTTTATTTATTTTGTTAGTTTTTATTGCTCACCTCAAGGAATGGATCTTACCCAAGTGTGGGAAAGATGACATAGGTATCTTTGACATGTGTTGAGGACAATGCTGGGTTTCGTGAGGGGGGTAAGGTATTTTAACTTGGTAACCGTGTTTTAGTAAAAAAAATTCCAGATAGAATAGAACCCGTCTTTTTTCATAGTCTAGTCAAAAGAAGAGTTTGATCCTGCATCAGAAGGAACGCTAGCTATATGCTTAACACATGCAAGTCGAATGGGGAGCTGGGCAGAAGGAAAAGAGGCTCCTAGGGTTTATGAGAATCTATATAAGATCTCGTCTAAAGGCAGGGGTGAGCTTTCTCACTATACAATGTAAAAAAAGGACCAACGACGATGAAGGAGGAGTAGGAGCTAGCTTTCATTGAAGTAGGGGCGGAATCAAAGCGAATCAATTCTGAGTTCATGCCACGACGATCTATATGGAAGGGAAGTTTGATGCATTCCTGTTGAGAATGAAGAAGAAGAGATATCTTCTTTACAGTCTCCACCCGTAAGCTAAGGTGGACCTAATATTGTTACGCTAGCAACCCTCTGTTTACGGTGGGATGATTACGCCAAAGAATCCTACCGTAAGCTACGGTGGCCACCGTAGCTTACGGTGGCCTCTGTAGGGTCGGCGTGCAGCGCATGGTATATATAAAAAATATATATATAAAATATATTTTAAAAATTCGAAAATCAAAGAGAATTTCCACCCACATAAACTGTTATCTTTTTCCTTCTTTCATTTACATCACTATCATCATCCATTCTTCCTCTCTACCAAACCCTAGCCTCATCATCCTAACTCCCTCAATTCTTAACCAAAATCAACGTTTTTCAGGTCTAACTTGACTAGATATTCGCAAGGAATCACTTCCTTTGCTCGGTTTTCATCAGTCTTAACTTTTTTGGGTTCGATTTTCGACATTTTTGGTCCAAAAATTTTGAACAAGATGGGTTTTGCAAGTGATTAGGAATTAGTGTGATTAGAAGGTTTAATTCGACTTAAAGGTATGTTTTTCTTTAATCATTTGCCACAAATTTCATAGGTTAAGATTTCACGGTGGAACATTGCTTACACTTGCTTGTTGAATGTTAGAAAGTTTGATGTTAGTTTGAAATTGGTTTTATGGTTGTGGATAGGGTATGTAAAAATAAAGTTTTGACAAGATTTTGAAAGTGGAATATGTCATAGTTTAAACGAAATGTTATCAAAATTTTGTGAAAAATTAATTGTTTATGATATTCGATATATTCACAACCATAGAAACAAGCAAGTGTGGTAATGCACAAGGAGATGATTGCTACCTTGGTAAATGTTTGTCATTGCGTTTAGATGGGACGTTCGAGCAAAGATAAAGGAAAGGGGATTGCAGGTTCTGCTAGCAACACCGTCGCTGAACAAGCAAAAATGAGGAGGTTAGAAGAACAAGAAAAGGAGGTTCATTATGTTAAACCTGATTGGACCCATGGGCCATTAACAGATCATGAGATGTGGTGGCTACCAGAGTTATTTCACGAGAAGATGAATAAGTTGACAAAGAAGTATGACGGATTTGTTTGTGAGAAAGTGGTCTCGGAACGGGAATTCGGCCCATTTGATGTATTTGATCGGTTCAAAGCATCAGGTTGGGAAGCAGCCCTCAAGTGTTATGATCATAATGATAAGTATGCTTTCATCAAAGAGATTAAAGAATGGGTAGCAACTTTGAGGTGTCCATTGTTTAATAAACCCTCAGCAATGAAGCTCATAGGAACAGTCAACAACATTGATGTAACTATATCTTTTGTAATGTTGAGGCAAATTGCAAGATTTGATAATAAACCTTAGCACAGTTACGTGTATCCAAACTTGTATGACTTGTATTTCCAACTAGAAAAGCATCCAACTTGGGACACCATGTTGGAAGCGTTGTTTTTGCCCGATAAGCATAGTGGGAAGTTGTTAAGGAAGAATTTGAAGATTGAGCCAAAGATGCTGCTTATTATTTGTCTACACAACGTCATGCCAAGAAGAGGGGATATGCAAGAAGTTTGGTATATCGAGGTACCAATCTTATACGCCTTAATGCATGGAGGGCCCCTTGTTTCATTCGGTATCTAGTACTTAATAATATTTGGTTGTGTCTGAATAATGTGAGTAGGAAGATTATCCCGCATTGTCGGTTGATTACCGCGCTGTTGATGCGATTTGGTGTTAGTTGGGATAATGATGTAGGGTTTGGAAAGAAACACAAGCCATTCAAGGTGACGAAGCTAGGGGTCGGTTGGGAATATCGAGAAAGTGACAGGTACCACATGTTAAAAAGCGAGGTTCAAAGATGGAGAGCTTTGAAAGTTGATGCTAGACCATTAGGACTGGGGGAAGAGGATGAAGTAGAAAGTGAAGATGAAGAGGATGAAAGTGGGGAAGATGATTATGAGGATGAGCCTTGTAAGCGGGTTGCGATGGACACCGAAGGAGCAGGTGGTAGTTCAGGTGTTCATGGGCAGAGATACTTCAGTTCTGATTTTACGGGTCCTGGATCATTTGACTATTCAAGTCAAAGGTTTGATCCAAATTGGGCCCACCATGGGAGCATGCACGATGTAATAGTCAACTTGAGACCAGCACTGTTTTCTCAGTGGCCCGAGTCAACTCGAGCAACATATGATCACCAAACTTTCATGGGCGCAAGCATGGAACGGGCTCACAAGCAATTGTATGATTGCCAAGAAGTGTGGAACCAGACCCACGCTTATGCTGAACAACGTGAAATCAATCATAGGTGGGAGGATGATCGTCAAAGGCGAATACATGAGGCATGGCATTCGGGGCAAACTATGGTGGCGGACCCACCGATCGTCGACTACACCACGTTGCCTCCGTATGACGGTACTGTGAATTATCGCATGCCACAATTGCATCATTCAGAATGGTTGGATCAGCGACAAACTAAAGGTTCAGGTCAAGCTAGTGGAGAAGGTCAAGCCAGTGGTGATGATGAAGGAGCATATGGATTTGGAGAGTTCACGGACGTGATGACGTCCATCTTTGGACCACCGCAACCGGGCTATTATTAAGCTTCGTCGGCAGCGAATCAGGTGTTCCCTTGTACATTTCTATATTTTATTTTATGCTCAAGTTTGGGTTTGGGAGGTTGGGTGGTGTTATGAAAAATTTAGATTTAAGGGATGTGTTTGTTGGTGGTGTTTAAAATAAAAAAAAACTTTTGATATCCTAAATAACCTACATTGAGGACAATGTATCTCAAGTGTGGGAATGAGGGATGAAAAATTTGAAAATTTTTTTTTTGTTGTTTGAAGTGTTTGGGTTAAGATTGAGGTCCTTTATCATGGTCAGGTTCTTTTGTATGATTATGGCTTAGTAACAGGGTACGAGTTATGTTAAATTTCTAGCCAAAGGTGACATGTTTTGAGTTAGTTATCTCATGTAATAGGCTTCGTTTGAGATTTGAGGTGCATATATTAGTGAGATGGACAATGTGACCTTCCTTGTTAGAGCATATGACATCTTCTTATTGCATCCATGCTCGACACCAATGTGCTCGGATCACTTGTGCTCGGATCACTTGACTGAAACTCGAATGATCAATTCGTTTGCTCGATTGGCAATCCGTACTCGATAGAAGAACACTCTTGCTCGTTGAAGTGTAGCTTGCTCGAAGCCTTCAACACTTAGAATAATTCACTGAAATAACTTCTAAAAGACCATGCTAGAGGTAGTAAACCATGCTCGATGATCCAAGCTTGCTCGTAGTCCATACTTAGCCGATTTCTTGAGGAGGTTGAGAATATTCCAACCTTCCTTTGCAAATATCCGACTCAACAATCTCCCCTTAGATTGGAACAAGCTCAGATTCACCAAAACATACCTGCATAAAGTTACACATGTATTAAATTTCTAAGATAATCAATTTAAGCACAATCATCATTACATTACATAAGGGAATTCTGCCACATGGGCGTTACATATCAAGTTTAAATTACATGTCAAAAGACTAAAAATACATCAGACAAAAATAACAAAAACACAGAAAGATAAACAGGAATAAGTTTAGATCATTCATGAGCATCCTGGTATCTTCTTCCTTGGCTCCTTTCAACAGCTTTCTTCTTCTTAAGTCTTACCAAGGTAGCCTTTTGCTTAAACATTTCAAGCTCAACTCCATCATTGGAATCAAGAGGAACTTCTGTATCAACAATGTCTTCAAGGTCTTGGATATGAATGAAACGTAAGTCTTCATCATATTCCACAACAACAATAGTTCCCTATTATAAGTTTCTCAATGATACATGGTCATTCTTTTTGTTGTAGGTGAGATGAGCAATCTTTCCATTTTGCTGAACTTGTGAGTTTGGCTCACTCATCTCCCTTCTCATGGCCAAGCATTCCTTTAAAGTTCTTTTTTATAAGCTGGAACTGCTTGCCTTTTGAGTTTCCTTTTTCTTTGCTTCCCATAGAGAGAGTTCTGATAGATGTACTTCACTTATCCTCTTTCTTCGTCTTTCCTTCTCTGCTTCATTGTGGGCTTCTCTCCTTTTCTAATTAAGGAATGGAAATCCTTTTTCAGCTTGTTCTTTTAAGAATTTTGATAGGTCATTCCTTTGTTAGCCAGCAAATTGTTTTCTTTGTTGATGATCAAGTAAGTCCAGTTGAGCCATCTTTTGCAGTTGTTCCCTTGAAAATTTCCTGAAGTCATCTCTGAAAATAATGAGAGTCTCTTCACCATCTTTAGTGATTACCCTCAAGGTTCTTGATCGTTTATCAAAGAAGAGATGTGTGGGCAAATTCAAGTTTCTTGGTGGAGCAGCAGGCCTCACAATCTCTGATCTGACTACAAGTCTACCAGACCTTGTAGGAGGGTCTTTCTTTGCATTTTCCCTCTCAGACTCTTCAAAACAACTCCGGATAGTCTCATCAGTCTGCATTATGAGTTTTCCCAAATTTGCACCTCTTTTACAAAGAATGCTTATCATTTCAGGTCTCTCTTCTTCTTGTTTTCTCAACTTGGCAGCCAATACTTCTCTTTCAGTTTCCAAAAATTGCCTTTGCTCTCTATGATATATGTCAAGTAATTGCTCATGAGGCATGCTATCAAACTCAGCTTCCGTCATCCCCTTTCCCATTACAACATCTTTCAGTCTCTGCACTCTTTGGGGGTCATTGAACCATTCAACTACCTCTGCCTTTTTCTTCTTGGCCTCTTCCCTCTCCTTCTGTAACTGCATTCTTAATTTTCTCTCCCTTCCACAATCTGCAGTGCACTTGGTGTCTTTATAGGAGTCCTTGACCATTTTTACTTTCTTCTTCAATTCTTCAAGAGATAGGTCAATTAGAGAGTTGTAATTGAATCCATGTAGTTGCAGAAACTTGATATCTTTGTGTTTGCTTTTTATCTCTTCTTAGTTTCTCTCATCACGAGCCTCTTTTTCAAGTCTTTTCTTACTTCTCTTGGCCTCTTTAAACACATTCTTTCCTTCATCCTTTTACTTTTTCACTTTGTCTACATAGTCTGCAACATCATCGACAAGAGCATTCTTGTACATCCTATCAAACATGTCAAATGATTGCAGATTGAGATAGGCAGGTCTGTGTCTGGCTCTCAGCATAAAGTCCCTTTTTGATTCTCTGTTTCTCCAGCCTTCAGCCTCTTTTGCAATGTTTTCTTTGGACATCCTTTGCAGGTATTTCGGTTCATATTTGAGGCTTAAGAGATAGGCTTCATCTTCCTTTCCTTTGTATTCAGCCTACTTTTCTCTTTCTTCCTCTTCATTAAGTTCCATGTGTTCATCAAGATTGTGCAGGGCTCCAATCATGGGTTCTTCAGTTTGAATTATCTGTGGCCCTTCAACAATCTTGGGTTGTGTTTCCCTTCTCTTATAAACTTTCCTCACAGACTTTTGTCTCTTGGCTTTAGGGGTCTCAGTTTCTTTGTTTCCTTTCTTTTCATGGACCCCCTACCTTAGGCTCTAGCTCAGTTACAACTGGTTCAGTTCCCATAGGCTCATCAGTAACTTTGGCAGGTTCATCATCAATTACTTCTTCAACTTTGGGTAATGTGATATGAGGCTCATTATCAATGACTTCTTCAACTCTTGGCTCTAGTTTATCATTTATGAGCAAATGGCTAGCCTTCCAGTGTTCTTCTCATTCTGTTGCTTGAGCCCTTTTAGCCGCTGCCACAGTCTCTGGTGCATACTCACCTGGATTCAGGAGAATGTTATAGTAAGTTCTGAGCATGACCAGTTGAGCAATGAATTTTACATATGTGTTCCATGGCATTTTTGGTCCTTCATCCTTTTCAGGTTCTTCTCTAACACCCAGATCAAATTCAGTTTGAGTTTCAGGTTCAGGCTCAGGTTGTGCATGCCCGGGCTCATCATGAGTTTGTGCTATTGGAGTTTGTTCTTCATATTGTTTCCTTTTCAATTTCTTCATAGCTGCCCCTATAGCCTCATCAGCCAGCTTTTTCAAATTTTCTTCTTGTGCTTCTTTCTTCTTCATGGCAATTAGTGCCTCTAATACTTCCTGTTCAATTTCTTCCTCTTCTTCCACCATTTTCATTTTCTCCTTGTCTTCATTCATGAATCTAATTATTGTCTGCACAGATCCCACCTCAGCTATGTCAGGGTCATTGACCTCATTCCTCTCAAGTATATCTTCTTCTGAGATTATTCTTTGAGCAGCTTTTGGTTGTAGGTCTTCTTCTGTAAGAGCGACCCCCTTTCCCTTTAGTTTCTTTTCTCAATTCGTTCAGGGGTCACTTCTATATCTTCTGACTCCCCCTCATCCAATGCATTTCCCACATATTCTTCATTTATCATTTCCAAAGCATTGGAGGTTCCCACTTAGCTTCTTCCTCACTGGCCTCATCATAATGTTCATTTATCAGTTTTAGAGCATCTGCTTCTTGATTGATATTCTCTCCCTATTTTGGTGCACCTGAGGTCTTCTCAACCTCAGTCTATTCTAGGGTTTGAATCCTGAGTAAAGCTTGCTGTAGAGTTTACTCTAGGGCCAGGTTCTTCTTCTCCAGAAAAGCATTTTTCTTTTTCAACATTAGATTCTCAAACTCCAAATCAGCATTTTCATTTATGAGAGTATAGACATTTGGGCTTGAAGGTGGTGTCTCTTGAGTGGGTCTAAAGTCAGGTTCAGATAGTGGATCAGGTGAAGATGATTCAGGTGATGGCACAGTGTAAGAGACATTTGTAGCATGAGCAGGTTCATGTAAAGGTGAAGTTGGTGGTGTAAGAATATGTGTTTGTTGAATAGATTAATCTGGTGGTGACATGAGTGGAGAGCAAGTAATTAGTTCTTGGATTGGCGAAATAGGTGGTGTTGGGAATGTTGTGTCTTGAATGGGTTCAGGACTGGAATTTATTGGTTCTGCTGTGGCAGGGGATGATTGAGTTGTATCATGGGAAGGTTCTGATCCAAGAGAGGATGTGTCAGTAGTGTCTTCAACAGGATCAGGTGACTCAGGTGGTGTTATTCTTTGAATAGTGTCAGTCACATTGGAGACTATGTTTGCAAAAAATGTATCATCATCTTGGTGTTCAGTTGTCATTCCACTGAAACCCACAGCTGGTTCCTCTACATTATAAGCTTCATTGGCCAGTTGTGCCACAACAGGCTCATCTATTACTTATTCTGCCTGCGGCTCAACGACAATAAGTTCCCCTTCTGCACCATCATTGTTATCATGCTGATCATCATCATCACTATCAGAATCTTCCTCACTCTCCTCCTCCTCCTCATCCTCACTCTATACAGGTGAAGCTGGTACGTCCATTGCTTCAATATTCGGATCAAGCACCCAAGGTAAGATGTCCCATTTGTTATTCTCATTAAATTGACTCCTTGCTTCTTTGATTCTCTTGTAAATATCTGGATCTTGCAGCCTCAAATGTTCTCCTGTCAGATTCAGCGCTTGCAAGGATCGATTAATCAAAATTTATAGGAATCTTGGATACATTAGAAATCTTTGATGTACTTCTTTCTCAGCATTTGCGACCAAACCATTGAATATGAATCTTGAAAAATTGAATGGTTGTCTAAACAAAATTGCCACTGTCATTGATGCAAGTTCCCTGTTTAATAACGTCCACGTTCCTTTTCTTGGAGATAAGGATTGAATTACATGATGTATCAAAAATCTGTTTTTCAATGGAAAGCTTCCCTTTTGGAATTGACCTTCATGTATACCACCCTGATAGCCAAGTAATTCTTGGCAAATACTCAATAATCTTTGGGTAGAATAGAGAAGCTGCTGTTGATGATTGTCATTGAGGTGCAGAGCTTCTCGTATGGAGGCTTCGATTATCTCAATATCCTGATTCAACACTGAAGCTTCGATTCTTCTCCCATTGATATCATTTACATATGTAGTTGAGCTCCAGAAATCGGTGATATGATTCTTGTATATTGTTGGATTTTCAGTCAGCGCCACCCGTAAATTAGAGTTGTTGAGAAAGTTGATGATAAACTCCAACTCTCTGTTTTCATTGTCGACCTCCAACCGGGCACACATATTATGTTTGGGTTCAAACTTCATGGCCATAAATTCTGCAAAATAACGAAATAATCAGTGCGCATAAAAACAGAATCAATAGCGGCAAGTTAGTAAAAGAAGAAAATTCGTCTTCAGTAACCTGTTCCGTAGTAGTTTGCGAACCTACATACATCAAACAAATAGTTAGTGAGTGGTTCAATAGAAACCCTAATTTCGATGCTCGGAGACACGATGACGATAATCGATATCTTACCAAGGTCGAAACAGAGCTAATGGCTACTATCGAACAATAATTAAGCACAATCGAGAGATTTCAAGCAGCTGGAGACGCACGAGCAAGGAGGTAGTGAGGATTTAGGTTGAGAGGGAAATGAAAATGTTTGGAAAATTTTCTAAGTCCCCCTTTTATACCTAATGTTTGGACAGTACAGCATAGATTTGTCGTCTAGTGCACACCAGATGTCATTTAATTTGAATTTAAAATTTAATGTACCATCCTTGCTCGAGCATATATCCAAATTCTCTGGCTCCCAGTATACTCGAAAGTACTATCTCAAGTATGCTCGAAAGCAGACTTAGCATATTTATTAGTTGATTCCTGGTCTGCTCGAGATAGACCTGTGCTCGAGTATTTGCCTTAACCAAATTTTCATCAACTTTCACACAGATCATACTCGAAAATACTTAGAAAAATATTCAATCACCCAATTGTACTCGAAACACATCCAAATCATCAACCCTACTCGAACATACTTAGAAAGATATTCTTTGGTTACCTATGCTCGGCAAGTCAAACCTAAGTGTCTAGTCAATGTTCGAACTACTTAGCAGAATCGAACATTCCAATTTCGTGCTCGTTAGTCCAAGCTTAAACATCTAGCATACTCTCATGCTCGACAATACTTAGAAAGATCTATCACGACTTAGCTTGTGCTTGAATTACAAACATGCTCGAAAAAGACAACTCATGCTCGAGAACACTTAGAGAGATATATCAAGACAAAATCTGTGCTCGAAACATACACATGTGAAGAAAACAAGAATCTGTGCTTGAATTACTTAGAGAAATTCACGGCAGATAATAATGTGCTCGAGAATCATGATCTGTGTTCGAATGACTTAGAAGATATTTCACTACATATCATTGTGCTCGAAGAGCAACAGTTTGTCAATATCAGGCACAGAAGCATGCTCGAAACACTTAGAGAACACATCTAACATATAGAACATTCTCAAAAACAGTTTTGTCAAAACAGTTCACAGTTTGTCAAGTAAAACATGTCTGTACAAGTTAACACACATTGTCACACACCTAACATTTTGCATAAACCTTCAAACTCATTGAGAATAATCTTTTAGACACTATGTTGACATGAGCCTTTAGTTTAAAGTGAGCTAAGAAATCAGATTTCGGTTAATATTTCAAACAAAACAATTTATGAAAGATCTCAACATGGGATCATACTATTTAATTACCTTCACAACACTTCATGGCTGGCATTATTGTGACCTAGTTCAGGTTAACAGTGTAGATGAACTTTTCATGATTGTCATTGTTTTCAGTGATATTTTTAGGGTTCAATTAAGTGCCAAAGTTTGTATGGTCAACACTTTAGATCTAGTTTGTCCCTAATCTCTTCTCAAGGCTTATTTAGCTTTTTTCAAGTCACCCCAAATTGACTTCAACCCCCTGATGCATTGGTCAAAATATTTTTGTATATTTGAGCAGTTTATTCAAAAGCAGACTTTTTAAGGTTGAACGTCATGCCATCCGGACTTACATGCCTTACATTCAGGATGTTTAGGACTTATTTGAATGCCCCACCCTTGTAGTTTCCTTGGAGCCCCTTTAAGTCTGAATAGTTTTATAAATGTGTAATTTTCATATGTAGCATATATATATATATTGTTTTTTTATAGTAGCATACATTACTTACTGCTCAATTATTCATTAAAAAGGTTTTGGTGACCAATACATCAACAGGCTTGTGTATGACCGGATAATTACCTTTCTGCCCTTCATTTGAAAAGATGTGTAAGAGAAAAGTTTTGATTTTCAAATGTATCCCCACATCAAACCTAGCAGTTTCATTATGTTTATATCACTTAGACAAATAATTACCATAGAAATTTATCAGACAATGTCAATGACTGAATTTTGGTCTGATAAGCCTACAATCAATGTGTTAGTTTAATCAATCAGTTTTCAATCGTTTCCCAAAGGTTGGATTCTATTTCTATCACAAAACTTTTCCAAGCTTCTATAAAGCTTGCAACTGAATAATCTTATCATTTCCCATACCAAAAACTGTCTGTTAAGTAAAAATCATATTAATTGTTTCAAAATCACTTTCTTTGAAAAACATCATTCTGCATTTGATTTTGAAAAACAATTTTTCATTTAGGAACATATGACTTACACAGCAATTAAAATTCACACAATCAGCATACTCATATAGTCTTGAATAATCTTTCACTCGAGCATATATGAATCTCGTCGAGCAAGTCAGTGTCTATTATTACAATGCATGTGTTCGAAGTACTTAGAAAATATTCTAGACTAAATTTTGTGCTCGAGCAACAGACATGTGCTCGAAATACTTATAAAGTTTTTCAATACATGTGTCTGTGCTCGAACAACAGAAGCATGTCATCTATGCTCGAAATACTTATAAAAGTTTTTCAACTGTGCTCGAAGAGCAACAAAGACAATTTTAAGCATAGATTCATACTCGAAACATTTAAATCACTCAAAATAAACAAATTTTAAATTTCAAACATTCACATTCATCCAGGATGAATGATTTGTTCATGTAAGCACACTCATTCACATTTGAAACAAGTCTATCTTGCATTGATCATTACAAATCAACTTGATTCAAGCATTTCAACATTTAGACTTAAATACATGCATGTCTACATCAAAAGATAGTCAGTAATCTCACACATAATATCATTAAATCCTCACACAATCAGTCTATAAGCATGCACACACATCAGACACACAAAAGCATAATTAGTAAGCATGTGTCACACAGTTAAACAAACATGAGGTGATCATTAAGCAGATTTTCAGTTTGAGTGTCTCACCTAATCATGCAATCAAAAACAGTGAGAAATAAGCAGATAGTCAATTAGCAACTCACATAAGCATATTTCATCAATTAGACTTCATCAGCATTAATCATTCCTACGCATTTTAATAGAAAATGAAACCTGATTTTGTCTAATGGTTTGGTGAATAAATCAGCAAAATTATCAGTTATATCTACCCTTTTCATTTCTATTAGCCCTTTTTCATTGCAGTATCTAATGAAATGAAGCCTAATTTCTATATGCTTAGTTTTTGAATGTTGGACTGGATTCTTAACTTGAACATGGCAGCAGTGTTATCAATGTAAATAGGAGTAAGTAAGAAATTCAGACCATAGTCCAACAGTTGGTTTTGGATCCATAGAACCTGTACACAGCAGGTAGATGCAACAATGTACTCAGCTTCTGCAGTTGAGATTGACACTGTGGTCTGCTTCTTGCATCGCCATGACACCAACCTATTCCCTAAGAATTGGCATCCTCCCGATGTAGACTTCCTACTCATGTTGCAGCCATCATAGTCACTATCAGTAAAAGCAGTTAGGTCAAAGGAGCTGTTCTTTGGATACCATATACCCAAGTCTAGTTTTCCTTTCAAGTATCTGAAGATCTTCTTCACAGCTAACATGTGAGACACTTTGGGGTTTGCTTGAAATTTTGCACATACACAAACTGCATACATGATATCTGGCCTTGAAGCTGTTAAATACATCAATGATCTGATCTTGGCCCTATACTCATGTTGATCAACAGGCTCTCCCTTTTCATCTGCTACCATATTCTCATGTGTGTCCTTTGGAGTGGACACTATCTTGTAGTCTTGGTACTTGAATTTGTTTAGTATTTTTGGAACATACTTGGATTGATTGATGAAGATACCATCTGCCTTATGCTGTACTTGCGATCCAAGGAAGAAGTTCATTTCTCCCATAGAACTCATTTTGTATTTTGACTTCATCACTTGTTCAAAGTCTTTACACACTTGTTCATTTGTTAAACCAAATATGATGTCATCAACATACACTTGTACAAGCAGTAGTTCTTTCTTCCATCTTTTTGTAAAACAATGTCTTGTCAATAGCTCCACGACAGAAACCATTATCCAACAGGTGATTTGATAGCTCATCATACCAAGCTCTAGGAGCTTGATGTAGTCCATACAGTGCTTTGCTCAGCTTGTACACTTTGTTTGGATGAATTGGATCTTCAAATCCTGGTGGTTGAGTCACATAAATTTCTTCATTAATCTTCCCATTCAGAAACACAGACTTAACATCTAATTGATAGACTTTGACGTTCATGGATACTGCGTATGCTAAGAAGATTATGATGGCTTCTAATCTAGCAAATATAAAGACATATGTTTGCCCTTTCAGAAGAACTTCTTGTCACTCTCTCATGCAAGTCACCAATAAAATTTTCTGCAGGATGAATTTTTCAATAGAGGTAGTTTGAACAATTTGACATGCTAATACTTCTGATTCAAGATTTATCATATTCACATCAGAAGTTTCATTCTTAGGTTCTTCTTCAGATTCAGGAGGAACTTGGTTTGGAGCGTTTGCAGATGTGGATGCTTCATTATTTTCAATCTGAAGAGAATCAAACAATGACTGGAATCTGTCCCCAAATCTCTCTGTCTCTTCAGGTTGACTCTGCATTGGTTCACTTTCCATTTCACTTGGACCTTCATTAGACACTTAAATTGCAGCTTCTTTGTCACTGATCTCCATCTCATTTGATCTATTGTTGCTTCTTTCAAAGTTGAATTCTTTCTCTCCTGATGCAATAGATGACCACAACTTGTCCAGATCAATCTGCTTATGCTTCCCTTTCTCTTCAATACTTGTTCTGAACATGTTGTCATCCATGTCTTCATTGTAGGTCTTGAATGATTTAATCATCTTTTCCAGATCAAACAGCCACTTGGGTCTTTCAACATTATTAAAATGATTTTTATTGAAGATTATATCTGAGGACTCAATGACCACCATGTGCTCCTTGACATAAACTCTGTAAGCCTTTGATTGAGATGAATAGCCCACAAAGAAACATTCCAAATATTTTGATTGGAATTTGTTAAGATAGTCCTTTGTGTTCAGCAGTGGGCATTTACATCGAAATGGCTTCAAGAACTTCACATAAGGTTTTCTTTTGAAGATTATCTCATATGGAGTCTTGTTCAAAAGAACCCTGTTCTGCACATAGCATGCAGTGTTGATAGCTTCTGCCCAGAATGTCACAGGTAAGTTTGCATCAGCTATCATGGTTCTTGTAGCTTCAATTAGTGTTCTGTTTCTTCTTTCTGCAACACCATTCTGCTCAAGGGTTCTTGGAGCACTATATTATTGAAAGATCCCTTTAGAAGTGCATAATTCTTCCATAAATCCATTCTTGAATTCTGTTTCATTGTCACTTCTAAGTAATTTTGCCTTCTTCTCAAGTTGATTCTCCATTTTCAGTACATAAGTCTTGATAAACTCTGGAGTCTCATCTTTGCTTCCCATGAAGAAGACCCATGTAAACCTTGAAAAATCATCAGTTATAACCAGATAGAATCTCTTTTTCCTAATGCTTGGAACACTTAAAAGACCAAACAGATCCATGTGAAGTAATTCCAACACCTCATAAATTGAATTTATCAGTTTTCTCTTATGTGAGGATTTATGTTGTTTTCCTTTGAGACATGAGGATCATTTTTCTTCTAATTTGAACTCTCTAGTAGGAAGTCCCACAACATGCTCACCTTTCACCAGTTTATCCATGTTTTTGAGATTGACATGGCACATCTTCCTATGCCATAGTTTTGTTTCATTATCAGTGGCTTTAGAAACAAAGCATGAGCCACCTCTAGAGATTGCATTTTTCATTCTCAGCTCATAGAGGTTCCCATTTCTTGGAGCCATCATCATTATCATTTCTGGTGGAATGACAAATTCAAGCTTCAAGATTAAGCAATGTTCATCATTGAAGGCAACCTTGTATCCTTTATCACATACTTGAGAAATGCTAAGTAAATTATATTGTAGTCCTTCAACATGCAGCACATTCTCAAAAGATACTTTGTCATTTGTAAGAGTGCCTCTTCCAACAATTTTTCCTCCATTCTCATCACTCCTAAAGACAACTGGTCCTTCAAACTTTCTTTCATAATTCACAAGTGCTTCCCTGTCACAGGTCATATGTCGGGAACATCCACTATCCAAGTACCATATATCATTTCCATTCAGGGACTATTCCTGCATACATATATACACAAAGATCAGTTACATTCTGATCTACAAACTGTATCAGTTTGTAAGTCAGTGTCAATTTGAGATTTAAAAGTAGTTGGAACTGGATCTTCATATATTGTTTCACATGATTCATCTGAATCAGATTCAGATTCAACTGTGACTTGATGCTTTCTTCTATTTTGTCAATCACACAGTCTTTCCAGTTGTTTATTTCTTGTTTAGTCTTCCATTGATATCCCCTTTGCTCAAATCCTTGTTTCAGGAGAAATTTTTCATCTCCATTCAGAACACCATGTCTCATCTTTGATTTTCCTTTGTCACTTGACCGGTTTCCCTTGACAGTCTTGTCTGATGCCTTTGATTCTTCATTAATCTTCAGAACAGACTTCAACCTCTTTTCCAATGTCAACCTGTGATCCTCATCATCAGATGGATTCTTTTCTCCATTCAAATACCTTTCATATATTTCCTTGTATCTTTTCATGTCAAATCCACAGACAATGTCAGGTACTTCAAATGTTTCTTCCACAACCCAACATGAATCAGTGTGATGTCCATAGGCATCACACTTCTTGCACCATACTCTAGCAAAGCTTCCCATATCTTCAAGCAGTTGCTTGTCCTTGATTCTGTCACTGGGCTTTGGAAAGTCAAAACCTAAAGAGGTCTTTGGACATAGAGAATTTGTGAAATCCATTTTGATTGGCTTGTTCACATCAGGAACTTGAGGGTACTTCTCTTTGACAAAGTTGATCTTCTTCAGTTTAGTTGGAGTGCTTGAGGAGCTTGCTTCTTGATCAGCTACACACCTTCTTATTGGAACATATTCAACATCTCCAATGTCAAAGGCTTATGGTTGGAAAACACTGGATAAATGGGAGGATGTTGATCATATGAGTAGCTTTCCATTGTAACATCCAACTTTTGTTAAATAATACGTAATAAAAAGTTTGTTATTAACTGTGTGTCGTTAAGTTAGTCGTGTGTTAAGTATTTGGATAATATTGGGAGTAGGAATTGGGAATGGGTGGTGGGACCCATGAAACCCCCCTCTATATATACCCAACTACTTCTTCCTTTTTTTTTCTTTTCTCATCCAAACACACAAACACACACACACACTCAAGAAACACACACATACTCTCTCTCTAGCACTCGGATTTAAAATTCAAGCCAAAGAAGGGTGGAATCTCGTGTTTAACATCGTCAAGCAACAAGAATCACGTCCAGATCTACGTATTGTCCAGATCTGAACTCGAACCCGAAGCAAAAAGGTAGGTTTCGGTTTAAATGGTTAAGTTTTATGGTTAGAATCGTCATGCAAACAGATATAATGATATATCGGGTTGTAAAATGTAAGAAAAATATAAACTTGGTAAGTTATAACCTCTTGGGTACACTAAGATGAAAAGGTGGCGTTGGACTATGAGAGATATGGGTTCAGGATCAGGTGCATGGGGTCAGAATGTGTCAGAAGATGGCTTTAAAATGGTAAAATCAATAATTTCGCATCGCATGACCATGCGAAGCAAAAAAGCATGCGACGCGAAAAAGTTCCATGCGAAGCAAAAAAGCATGCGAAGCGAAACAGTTCCATGCGAAGCGAAAAAGTTATGCGAAGAGAAATTCCATGCATGCGAAGCGAAATTTTTCCATGCGAAATTTTATAAAGTACTGTTAATGAAAATAAATTTTTTCCGAGCTCAACCCCAACCAGGGGTGCTGCCCCTTGGACCCTGCTAGGGGCTACCACCCCTAAACCCCGCTACCAGGGGCGCTGCCCCCGGACCCCTGTTAGTTGAGGGTTTCATAAATTTAGATGTAGGAAGTAGTGGTAATAGATAATTGACACGCGTAATATATTGTACAGTTAGCCATGCACAACTAAAGAAGGGAATTACCATTAACGGCGAGAGAAATCGACTCCAGGTGAGTTCTAGCCCCATTTCTCTTTGAAATGTTTTCGGGGCTGTGTGCATACTCCTATGTGATAGTTAATACATTTATTTAATGGATAAGTGTATGATACGTGTATGACTATGTATTGAATGTTATTACCATATAATGATAGTATGAATGAGCATGTGTGTATATATATATTATTATGTACACGAGACAGGTATGCTGGTATGGGTACTCGAGGCAGAAAGGACCAGGCCCTTATAATATCTGTGATGTTAGGGACTAGACCTTTATAATATCTGTGATGTTAGGGACCAGACCCTTATAATATCTATGATGTTTAAGATAGACTAGCTTATGGTATACCATAGGGTTGTATGAAAGAAAGTATGTAACTACGTATGCATGTAAGTAAGGTATGAATACGCATCTTCGGATACGTATAAGTAAGGATGTGAATGTATTGTATGCTAATTGATTTTCTAGAACTCACTCAGCGTAGCTGACTTTTAGTATGCACGCAGGCAAATAGGTTGAGGCAGCTGGCTTAAGGAGGGACACAGGGCATGGACTGAAGAGACTGGCATCCATGATGAAGTGTTATGACTGTTTTAATTAATTATTTATGAAAAGACAATTTGTATGTTAAGACAAGAATGAATGTTTTGTAATGTGATGTTTGAAGTTTTTAATTATTCCGCGAAGTTTTTAATTTACTCTGATTTTAGAACTGTGTTTATGAGTAAATCCAACACCAAAGTAGGGTTACCGGGAACGGGGCCTTATATCCATGGTTCACCGACTTTGCGAACTATCTTGCAGACGTGTACTCCCGAAGATGCCTTACCAGCGAAAGAAGAAATTCTTTGCTGATGTCAAGTTTTACCTTTGGGACGACCCGTATCTCTTTCGTATAGGTGCTGACCAGTTGATCAAGAGGTGTGTTGATGTTAAGGAGGGATGGCAGATTCTGAACCATTGCCATGTAGGACTGACAGGAGGTCACCACGGTGCAAATTTGACAGCGAAGAAGGTCTTTGATTGTGGTTTTTATTGGCCTTCGATTTTTAAGGATGCGCACGCGTTCGTTACAAGTTGTGATCGTTGCCAGCGGGTCGGCAACATCTCGTCGCGAAATGAAATGCCCCAAAATGATATTCAGGTTTGTGAGGTTTTCGATGTGTGGGGCATTGATTTCATGGGACGGTTTCCATCTTCGCGTGGGAACAAGTACATACTCGTGGCGGTTGATTATGTTTCGAAATGGGTTGAGGCCAAGGCCTTACCCACGAATGATGCTCAAGTTGTAGTCCGTTTTCTCAAGAGCCTTTTTGCTCGTTTTTGGTGTCCCGAAGGCATTGATTAGTGATAGAGGTACTCACTTCTGCAAAGTGCAGATGGAGAAGGCAGTGCGACTCTATGGGGTCACCCATCGGCTTGCGACCGCCTACCACCCACAGACTAGTGGGTAGGTGGAAATGAGTAATCGGGGGGATCAAACGTATTCTCGAGAAAACAGTTGGTTCGAATCATCGGGATTGGTCCGACAAGTTGGATGATGCGTTGTGGGCCTTTCGTACAGCCTACAAAACTCCGACCTATTCCAAACCGTTTCGGATGATTTATGGGAAGGCCTGTCACCTGCTTGTTGAGTTGGAGCATCGTGCTTCGTGGGCCCTACAGATGGTCAATCTTGATATGTCCGCCATGGAAGGCATTCGTTTCCACCAGTTGCACGAGTTAGAGGAGCTGAGAGATCACGCTTACGCGCAGTCGTTTAGGTATAAGGAGCAGACGAAGGAACTGCACTATTGAAAGTTGAAGGGAACAAGCAGTTCAAGTGTGGGGATTTGGTCTTACTGTATAATTCCCGGTTGAGGTTATTCCCGGGAAAGTTGAGATCCCAATCGTCGGGACCGTTGACGGTCACTAAGGTTTTCCTGTATGGCACTGTTGAGATAGTGGATAAAAGCGGGAAATTTAAGGTGAACGGTCATAGACTGAATCACTACATTGGCGAGCTGATGGCTGATCAGACTGTCGAGGTATTCTACCTTGACTCGCTCTCCGAGACGTAGACGTGCTGGATGCATCACTCAGGAGACTGGCCAAGTTGTAGAGTTTGTATATCTATTATTTGTTTGTGCTATCTGTTTTATATATTTTTGTCTATTTCAGGATGTTCCAAAATGAAACCGCTCGTACTCAATCTCCATTTGAATCGGTCGATTTTCGGGGTGTTCTATTATTAAAAAAAATCATAAAAACCAAAAACACAAAAATACGTTTATTTCTTTATGTTTTTGTTTTCTGTTTTGTACGCCGCTACATGCAAGCGAGTTTGAGTTTTTGCAGGTTATATTATGCGAATGGTAGCTACGATGGCATTTTGGAACAGGTTCTCCCGAGGTTACGGCCGCGAATGAAATGCTATACGGTCGCTTGGTTGCTACTCAGCTATTGAAGATTCTACACACAAACCAGGGGAGTAACCCATTATTTGTTTTATTCTTGTATATTATATTTTTGTTTTTGTTTTATCTTTATTTTATTTTATTTTATTTCTTTTCCTTGTTCTCATCGAGGACGATTTCGTTCTAAGTGTGGGGATGGGATTTATTTTACTTAGTTGTAGAAAATTGTTTTTAAAAAAAAATAGAAAAATTTGAAAATATTGTCCCTTGAAACTTGTTTTCTCTACGTTAAACAGGAAATGATATTATTACCGAGTCGTGTTTGTTTTATAACTTCTTGGTGTTTTCAAAAGTATATATATAATAAATAAGAACAGTGCCCATTAGACCCGCACGTAGTGTATTGTAACCTAGCGGTTTAGACTCAGTGTTCGATGTGCTGGTAGGCTCAGCCTCCAAGAATGAAAAGACGGTTTGGTTGTTGACTTAACTATAGAAAATGGGATGAAAGGTCGGGTCATACTCAAGCCTTATGTTTAGTTTGATCGTAAAAATTAAAAATTTTTTAGAAATCGGAATAGCCTAATCATACGATGCTTAGGTAGGTTTAACGTTAGGGTATGCCTAAGTAGCTTGTGATATAAACATAAATTTCATACTTCTAGTTTTAGTGGTTAACGCTTCATAGGCGTATGGTTTTATAACCTTAAATCATATACTGATGGGATGCTCCGGGGTTCGAAGACCATGGGTCTTTATACGATATATCATCTGGGTATTCATAATTGGATTCATGAATATTAAAAGAGCTCAAAGAGCAAACCAGCAGTTTATCTGCCAAACATAAGTCATTAAACATGATCACCTCGTACTTCAAAGTACAAATACACTACTGACTTGATCATCCACGCTGTTAGTCATATGGTGTCCCCTTGTTCGCGCCCTATTACCATTAAGAAATGGGCCACAAAGGACACGTCATATGTTACAGAAAAATTTGTGCATACTCACCCATGGAAATGGACTTTGGGGTATTGCTTGATAACGGGGGTATGTCATGTAGCGGGGAACACTCACTAGTTAATTACTTAAACATACATTAATCATATCTAATGGCTGCTAGGTAGACCCTAATGCTTAAGCTTAGGTGGATAAACAATACCCTTGATTGTCTTTAGCTATTCTTATAAATGGTACAACATGTTTTGATCAACTAGATATAAGATTTAAGTCAAATTGGGGTGGCTCGGGTCCGGTATGGTTCTTAATTTGTGAGCAATGTTGCAAAAGTCGCTAGGCGGACCCTAGGCGGTCGACTGGGGAGTTGGGAGTAGTCGGAGTATTCGGGGAGTACTCGGACATAGTAATTATAATGAAAATTATTTTTTGGACATTATATATTTGTCAAAATAAGCATAATTCACGTCAAAAGGGCACTCCAATTGACTCAGCAACTTTTGAGTGACTTTTAACTTACTTTTAGAGAACTCTAGCCTTCCTAACCCGACTTTGACCGCCTAGGCCGACTTTTTTTCCGACTTTTTGCCGGCTTTTAGAAATTCCTAGCCCGACTAGCCCGACTTTTGACCGCCTAGCCCGACTAGTCCGACTTTTGACCAACTTTGACCGCCTCCGACTAATCCAGGCCGACTTGGAAAAAGTCTCCATGGTAGGGGTCCGAGGACCCACTAGTCGCCGACTAGTCGGCCTTGGAATCCGACTTTTACAACACTGATTGTGGGTCCCACTTAGTCATACAAACTGATAAAATTGTCACGCCTTATTTGCCTCGGTAGGTATTGGGGGCATGGGTTTAAGCGGACCGCAATACCGGCAATCGACTTGATCTAGCTTATTAGGTGAAAGTTGAAAATTGGACGGAAATATTCGGGTAAAGGGTCACGTGTTCTAATAATTTTAATAAATAATAATAGTAATAATAATAATAATAATAATAAATAAATAAATAAAACCAAGAGTTGTCGGTTAAACTCGGTTATGATCCTGTGTAGAATTCTTTTTCAGGGACGAAAAAGTCTTAAGTGTGGGGATATTCTTACGGTAGCCACCGTAAGCTACCGTAGGAGTCTAGCGTAGGATGCTTACCATAGACAGACAATCCCCACCGTAAACATTTTTGGCCACCGTAAGCTACGATAGCCTTACGGTAGGACCTGCGCGCTGGTGGCGGTTACAACTCGCAAAAAATGCTATAGTTGGATTTTGAGATACTTTTCATGTCATTCCATTCTAGACAATTGTTTTGGGTGATTTGGGTGCTTGAGAACAGGTTTTTGAGCATTTCTAATTGAAGATTAAAACTATCATATTGGATTGTTTCGGATTAAACATTGAATCGATGATGCAAATCATGTGTGGCTAATCTTGTGGTGTTTCACCTGGGATGTAAGGTTAATTACAAAACACTTTATGTTAATTGTTCTTGAATTTGGATTGATTATCTACTTGTTTGTGATTTGTATGATCATGGTGTTATGTGATTGTTTGTAAGTTATCTATATTGTTTAAACCTAGTTTCAATCCATACGTTCTTGGTGTCGTTGACAATTGAGATTTAGTGGAAAGAATTAGGGTTAGTCATATTGATTGATTATTGAGTAACAACCTCGCGTTAAAGAAATCCGAGTACTTAGTTCTTGATTAATCACAAACATTTGCATATTCACAAAACCAAAATAGTATGGTTTATCCATTGAATTTTAACAAGAGTGTTGAGTAATAACCTGAACCCCAAGAGGAATGCTTGCTTAATCAATTGTTTATAACTTTTGTATTAGTTTATTTTAGTTCTTAAAATCAAATCAAAATCAACTTGAAGATTACTTTTGTCATTTACTTTTATATTAATTTAATTGCTAAGCTAATTGATTAACACACATTCCACACACTCCTTGTGTTCGATACCCATTTACCACTATCTATTTAGTTAATTGGATTAAATTTGAGTGGAACTTCGACTTCACGTCACACCACCCTTTACCAAGACCACACTTCGGCATAATTGTAGAAGTCGTCTCAGCTCATCCACTTCTGAAATCGTATAAGGCGTTCTAGCCTAATTCCACAATCGCAAATGACACCATCCACCATGCAAAGACGATCCAAAATTGAACACCCTTAATGTCTTTCCAATACAAACAGTAACATAAGTTTACTACGGAGGGGATCCTCTTGAATTCAAAGCTCTAACCAAAATAAACTATTAGAGCATTCATTGCCTATTTCCTATCATATATCCATATATATTATATAATTACAATAAAAAATCACTACATGATCTCTATACTG